>NC_058407.1:144995865-145354437 GCF_002201575.2 Neomonachus schauinslandi
TAGCATGGTAAATGGTTTTCCACCCCCTCACTTTCAATCTGGGGGTGTCTTTGGGTCTAAAATGAGTCTCTTGCAGGCAGCATATCGATGGGTCTTGGTTTTTAATCCAGTCTGATAGCCTGTGTCTTTTGATTGGGGCATTTAGCCCATTTACATTCAGGGTAACTATTGAAAGATAGGAATTTAGTGCCATTGTATTGCCTGTAAGGTGACTGTTACTGTATATTGTCTGTGTTCCTTTCTGGTCTGTGTTGCTTTTAGGCTCTCTCTTTGCTTAGAGGACCCCTTTCAAGATTCCTTTAGGGCTGGTTTTGTGTTTGCAAATTCCTTTAGGTTTTGTTTGTCCTGGAATCTTTTTATCTCTCCTTCTATTTTCAATGACAGCCTAGCTGGATATAGTATTCTTGACTGCATATTTTTCTCATTTAGTGCTCTGAATATATCCTGCCAGTCCTTTCTGGCCTGCCAGGTCTCTGTGGATAGGTCTGTTACCAATCTAATGTTTCTACCATTGTAGGTTACATATCTCTTCTCCCGAGCTGCTTTCAGGATTTTCTCTTTGTCTATGAGACTCGTAAGTTTTACTATTAGATGTCGGGGTGTTGGCCTATTTTTATTGATTTTGAGAGGGGTTCTCTGTCCTCCCTGATTTTGATGCCTGTTTCCTTCCCCAAATTAGGGAAGTTCTCTGCTATAATTTGCTCCATTATACCTTCTGCCCCTCTCTCTCTTTCTTCTTCTTCTGGGATCCCAATTATTCTAATGTTGTTTCGTCTTATGGTATCGCTTATCTCTCGAATTCTGCCCTCGTGATCCAGTAGTTGTTTATCTCTCTTTTTCTCAGCTTCTTTATTTTCCATCATTTGGTCTTCTATATTACTGATTCTCTCTTCTGCCTCATTTATCCTAGCAGTTAGTGCCCCCATTTTTTATTGCACCTCATTAATTTGGCTTCATGTTCTTTTCATTTAGTACCCTGAATATGTTTCGCCAGCCCTTTCTGGCTTGCCAGGTTTCTGTGGACAGGTCTGATGTTATTCTTATGTTCCTCCCTCCATATGTAAGGAACCTCCTCTCCCTGGCTATTCTCAGGGTTGTTTCCTTGGCTGTAAAATTTGCAAGTTTCACTATTATATGTTGGGGTGTTGATCTACTTTTATTGATTTTTGGGAGGGGTCCTCTCTGCCTCTTGGACTGGAATGCTTGTTTCCTTCCCCAGATTAGGGAAGTTCTCAGCTATGATTTGCTCAAGTGTACCTTCTAGTCCTCTCTCTCTCTCCACCCCCTTGGGGATTCCAATAATTCTGACACTGGAACGTTTCATGGCATCATTAATCTCTGCAATCCTTTTCTCATGTTACTAGAAGCTTATCTGTTTTCCTCCACTTCCTTCTTTTCCATGGGCTTGTCTTCTAGATCACTAATTCATTCTTCTGCCTCATTTACCCTGGTGGTTAGAGTATCCAATTCAGACTGCATCTCATTTATAGCATTTTTACGTTTGGCCTGATTAGATCACATTTCTGTCCTTAGAAATTCTATATTGTCGCTAATGCTTCTTTCAAGCCTAGCTATTGACTTCATGACTATTATCCTGAATTCTGTCTCTGATATTTTGCTTATAACCATATCCATTAGTTATGTGGCAGATGACATTGTCTCTGTTTCTTTTCTTTGTTGAGAGTTCCTCCTCCTACTCATTCTGTCAAGGGATGGCTGAGTGAATGAGCAGAGTCCAAAATACCAACTACGACCCAAACAAGATGCACCCTAAGAAAATCCAGAGTGGTTGGAAGCCACCACCAAAAAAAGCCAAAATGAAACACAAGAGTAAAATTTTTTAAATTAAAAAATTTAAAAAAATTTTTTTAAAAAAGGGGGTGAGGGGAAGGGGGCTATAATCTCTTGGTGTGGACAAAGCAGAGTGTTTCACTTGTTCCTGGGTGTATTTTGGTCTGTTTGTTAGAGGACACTACTTCCCAAAATTACAAGGAAAGTAAAACTTGTGTATATATATATATATAAAGGTAAAAATGAATAGGGAAAAAAGGACTACAATAAAGCATATATCTATAAAAAATACAGGTGTGAAAAAGTACAAGTTAAAATGCAATGAAATATAAGTTGATATAATAAACATCTAGTTGAAATGAGAAAAAGGTAAAAAGAAAAAACAAAAGAAGCATAAGAGAAAGAATAAAAAGAGTTGTATCTGAAAAATACATAAGCTGTGAGGCAACACCTGGAGCTCACTATACTGTTTTCCCCTGATGTTGAGATTTTACAGTTTTTTGGGGACCCTAGGGTTGTCATCCTCTTGTTCTTCCAGCCTGTCTTCTGGGGGAGGGGCCTGCCGCTCTGTTTCTCAGGCAACCCTGCTTGGGCGAAGTTGCCCCGCCCCCTGTGGGGGGGGGGGCTGCGGCTGGGCTCCGTGGAAACCGGTTTTTTGAACTTTTGTTCTCCGGTGGCTTTTCCCACCTTTTCAGAAGGTCAGATCAAAAATGGCTGCACCCGGGGCACCTGGGTGGCTCAGTCGGTTGGGCGTCTGTCTTCTGCTCGGGTCATGATCTTGGAGTCCAGGGATCGGGCCCCACATTGAGCTCTCCACTTGGCGGGGAGTCTGCTTCTCCCTCCCACTCTACCTCTGTGCTCCCTCTCTCTCTTTCTCTCTCAAATAAATAAAGAAAATCTTTAAAAAACAAATGGGGAAAAAAAATGGCCTCACCCAAGATGCACCCAGATGGCTGCCCTCTGCTCTCTTCACTAAACCCTCCAGGACACACAGTCTCCATTTCTGCATGCGCTGCAGAAAACCACAGCCTCCCGAGGTGCGTGCCCACAGTGACTCTCTCAGAGGTTGTCCCAGGGGCCTGGGCATGTCCCTGCACCTAAAACCGCGAGTGGCCTCAGGCCCTTGTGCCCACTCGCAGCTCCTGGATCCTGTCTGGGCACTGCTCTAGAGTCCTTTCTCAGCTGCAATGGCTCTGCGAGGTTTTGCCTGGTCCCCATTGAAGGATGCTTTTGCGCTCCAGTGTTCTATCACTTTCCAGGAGCCGGCTTATGGAGGCTCCCTCTCCCTTCTGTTTATCTTCCGATGTCTCCCTGAAGATTTACCACTCTGCCCTTCCTACCTCCCGACAGGCAGTGCTTTTCTGCTTGTAAAAGGCCAGGTAAATATTCTTACATCTCAGGCTGATTTCGTGGGTGTCCAGAATGGTTTGGTAGATATCCAACTAAATTCAGGGGGCTGGTTGAAATGGGGTCCCCTACTGCTCTGCCATCTTGCTTCCCCCTCTCAAGTGTAGCTTCTTGGTCTTTGGTCAGGAATTGTCCTTCAGTGGTTTGTATCCTGAGATCACTGACCTCAAATGACTCAGAATGATACAACCCATTATCTGTGGCTGGCCAGAATGGCATTTGGGAATTGGGAACCAGATGAACAGAGAATGGTTTTATCATTAATCAAACATCTTTGGGCAGCTGTGTCTGGGGTCAGGCAGTTTGCCCTGACTCTCTGCTTGCTGTGCAGTCAGCCCATTATTACAGCACTTGCCATACTGTATAGTAATTGTTTGCTTGTCAGTCTCCCCACCTGGACTCTTGGAGCACAAAGACCTTTGTCAAGAGGCCACTGCGCTCCATCCTGAACATCTCTGTGTGGTAAAGGAATGGGAACCAGATGGCTCTGTCCATCATCCTATAGGGTAGCCATTAAAAAAATAAAAGAGCAACCATCTCAGGGAAAGAGCCCCAGAGAAAGAGTTCAGAATTGTTTAGTAAATAAAGTCATGGCACTTCCTATAAACTGCCTTTGTGAAAAAGCTGCCTATCTGGAAAAACCTCAGCATGGGAGAGATGAAGAGAGCAGAGAGAGCTGGGAATGCACACACTGGATTAAGCTGCAAGTCGCTGAGTGAGGGAGAAGGAAATGAGAGAGACGTATGTGACACTGAGCACCTACCATGCACCCAAGCATCAGGCTGATGCAGTGAACAGGGGTTGGTTCTGGAATCAGGATGACTTGGGATCAAGTCCTGGTTCTACAATTTCTTAGCTCTGTGACCCCTGGAGAAGTTACTAAGCAGCTTAGTTTGCTCATCAAAGAGGGGGAAACATGCCTATTTCACTGCATCATCATAAAGAAGAGTAACTGATGAATAGTGAATGAGCAAAAAGAACCAGTGATTAAACCAGAGAGCATGTGGAGAGTGCCTTCACATTGTAGAGTATGCACCTGGGGAGGGTCTCCCTGACAAGAGGACAATTACCTTGAGATCTAGAGGGCGAACCAGAGCCCGTGCAGAAAGCAGGAGAATGGTTTTAGGAGATTAAATGCAGGTTGTGTGAAGGTCCAACATGTAATGAAGGGTGGTGTATTCAGAAATCTGATGTATGGCCAGTGTGCCTGGAGCCCAGTGAGGAAAAGGGCTGACTTGGTACCTTTGAGGTCATTCGCAGAGGCTGGATTGCATTCCAAGGGACGAGTAGGGATTAGATTCAAGAGGAGGGCAAGAGTGGAGAGAACCCCGCCATTGCGGTGGAGGAGGGGGTGGATGTGGCCAGAGGGAGGAGGGCAGGAGGGGGCTGTGTGGTGGGTGTGTGTGAGGCTGGGAAGGAAGGACGTGCTCTCTGCTAAGAGCCTGGAGGATGGAGGGGAAGGCTGCAGGATGAGTGACTGGACTTTGGGGATGAGTTCAGGGTTTTAGTTTGGGGAGTGTCAAGCCTAAGATTACCGTTAGAACTCCAAGTGGAAATGTCAGGTAGGCAGATGAAAATTGCAAGTCTGAAGTTCCCTAGGGAGGTCTAGGCTAGAAATAGGAGTTTGAGAGTTGTCAGCCTACGGCTCTTATGGAATGCCACGAGAGCGAGGAGGCAGAATACATGCAGAAGAGGAGATGGACCTTCATGCTCAGTAATGAAACACACACACACACACACACACATGCACACAAACACGCCATGAACAATGAACTTGGGGACATGGCTATTTGCATTCTGCCTCTGCCCTAATTTACAACTTTTGTAACTTTGGGCAAGTTATCCCACCTCTCGAACCCCACTTCCCTCATCCATAAAAGAGGAGAAGGTTACATCCTCAGGTCTTCACGGGGGTTAGAAATGATATGCCAATGCCCCTGGGTACATAATCAGGGCACCACAATGAGAGAGGGCACGGGGCTACTGGGCCTCCTAGTCCCCCTCCCCAACCTCCCTGCCTGCGTCCCCAGCCCTGCCGCTCCTCGGTTCCTAATCTCCTAATCTCATTCCGAACCCCCAGCAGCAAAAGGCAGACCATTGATAACTTTCTGTGGGGTTCCTGTGATTTCAGATATCTCTCCAATTTTCCTGCCTCTGAGTAATATCTGGCTCATCTGAGCAATCTCCAAACTTCTCATGTGGAAAAGGAATAGACTTTTGGGATGAGCCACTTTCTAAGCTGCATGCTAATAAGTAGTGTTCTTATTGTTATTATATTTGCTTTCAAATCAGCAAGAATTCTGATTAGATTGTGCGGTTGGGGGACAATATTAGCCAGTGGGGTGAAGAAAATAAAAGCTATTCTTAGAAAATCTCTCTTGATTAGACCCTGCTGCTCATTGGGTAGTGGATGGTGTCAGTAGATGATCCAGAGACGTGCTTGTGGTAGCTGCAGGAGGCGGATGAGGGTGGACAGGTGCATGCAGACTAGGGTGTGGCCTTCTGCAGGCCACCTTCCCCCTGCAGGCCAGGGACTCGCCTGTATGTATGTATGTATGTATATGTATTTTTGAAGATCTTATTTATTTGAGAGAGAGCAAAAGCAGGGGGTGGGGCAAAGGGAGAGGGAGAAGCAGACTCCCTGCTGAGCAAGGAACCTGACGCAGGGCTCGATCCCAGGACCCCTAGATTGTGACCTGAGCTGAAGGCAGACGCTTAACCAACTGAGCCACCCAGGCACCCCACCAGGCTCATCTTAAGTATTGGGCACGAGGCCGAGGGAAAACGATGAAGGGCTCAGGCTGGGGTCCACACAGGGTGGGTTTGAATGCGGTCTTTTCCAGTTGCTGTGACCTTGGGCAGGATACGAATCACCCAAGGTCTCTACATCCTCATCTGTAACACGGGAGACAGGAGGCCACCTGCCTCACGGCTTTGTTGTGAGGATTAAAGGGGACGGTCATGGTAAAGACTAAGGACTTTAGTTGGAATGTGGTGATTGCTCCATAAATGTCCTTTTTTATCATCTTACTGTTGAGGGTGGGGGCCAATATCATGTCCCCTCCATCCTCTCTTTGCCCAGCTCACCCGCCATGAAGCTCAAAGTCATTAAGGACTGATCTGGAGATCCAGAGAAGATCCAAAGGGATGGTGTCTGATCTGGGATTTGAATCTGAGTCTTCCCTAACCACAGCCAGCAGCCTTACCTCTGCACCCATAACCCAAATATGTGCCAGGAAACCAGGGATCATGCCACCGTTGTGACCCGTAACTGACGGATGGTGGTGCTCCCGGGTGTGTGTGATCTGCCTGAAGACAGGCCTTCCATGCTTGACACACACACCCACACACTCAGCAAATACCAATGGAGCTCTCCAAAGTGCCCCCAGCCGGGCCACGTGCTGAGGGAGTCAACGTGGGGGGTAAAAGGTGCCACGGATCTCTGTCCCCCTGGAGCTTACGATTTGTGGAAGGGGCTGGTATGAGGTAAAGAATCACCAGATAAGCGCAAAACTACAAAGCAGATCATTTCTACACTGGGAACATGTAGGGTCTCTACTTTTAATACGTGTGTGCGTGTGCACACACACACACACACACACACACTTTGTCCCTGACTCCCTGGCCTAGTCTGAGGGCTCAGAGAAGACTCTCCTGAATAATTATAATAATTATTCCGTAATAATAATTAATACATTTATAGCATTACCATGTGCCAGACTCTGGGTTTTCTTGTTCTGCTTTACCCCTGATGCTCACGGCAGCCCTCTCATATATTGCTACCGTAATGCCCATTGTAAGAGATGAGACCCAGAAAGGTTAAGTGACTTATTTGCCCGAGGTCCCCCGGGTGGCAAATGGCGGAGCCGGACCAGGCAGTTGGTTTAGAGTCTGTGTCCTGAGCCATGCTGAGGTCTGGAGGATGTGGCGGCTTTAAGTAGGCACCAGGAGGAGGCAGAGGATGGAGCGCACAGACCCCTTGTGTCGCAGGCGGTGTAGACGGTGCCCGGGGCTGAGTGTGGCTGGAGCTCAGGGCCACAGCAGGGGACAGTGACAACAGAGCCATGGGTGGACCATGAAGGCTCACAGGCCGGGTTGGAGGTTTTGATCTGTAACCCGAGAACTGTGGGCATTGACAAAGGGTTTGCAGTTTCCAAAGTTCGCTCTGGCTGCATCATGAAGGCGTAGCATAAGAAGAAGCAGGTAGACCAGCATTGAGAGAATCTCGTCCTGGTCCAGGGTTAGATGACAGAGGTCCGGACGGCAGGGTGACCTTGGAGCTGGAGAAGAGCTGACACATGAAAACCCACCGAGGGGTGACATGGACAGGGTTTGTGGGTAACCGGTGCAGTGGGTGGGAGCGAAGGAAGAGTGAACGTTTGCTCGTTGGATCAAGGGCACGGTGAGCTGGTCACCAGAGCCAATGCTGGTCCCCAGGGAAAGGAAGAGGGAGACAATTGTCAACAGTCTGTGATCTAAAAAGACTCACTAGGTTCTAGTTTAACTGGAATAAGTATAAATCCTTAGGATTGGGCCCTAAATGTGCACCGTTCGAGAACGCAATGGGGATGCCATTTCTCATCAGAGCACGTAGCGGGAAAGACTGGGCACTGAGTCTGTAGGAGACGGGTGAATCATCTGTGCGACATGGCCACCAGGTGAACACCTGTTGTCGGAGGCTGCCCCCCTGTAAGAGGGGACACACACCCTTGTCTCTTCTGAGATGATCAGAAGACACAGGGTGACACACAATCCCTCCTGACATGCATTCAAGGAACCGCCACACCCCGCATGTCAGGATAGCACCCAGGATCCTGATGGGGAAACATGTCCTGTTGTCTGAGCATTTATTCTGTATCAAGCTTTGCAAAGCTCTTCACACACGTGGCTCCTCATTCTTCTCCCGATCGTGTGGTATGTTATCCCCGTTGGCAAAGGGATGACGGCAGCTCAGATATTTAAGTGACGTATCGAAGGTGGGGCATCTCATAAGAGACAAAGGAGAAATTTTAATTTGGGACAGCCTGACTCAAACGCTTAGGCTTTTTCTACTCTACTGTATACAGTGGAAGGATATTTCACCTTGAAAATAAAGACTTGGTATTGATGTTGCCCTCTGTAAAATGGGGATGAGAAAAGTACTGAGCGTGTGGGGCTATTTTCGGAATGAATGACAATGCACGTCAAGCACCCAGCCCTGTGTCTGACACACAAAGACACACGAGTTTTTATTACCATTATTATTGGTGACGGTGTTGTCACTGTTGTTGAAAGGGAATTGAACTTACTCTCCGTGAGTCCGGAAGATAGGATGAAGGCAAATGGGTAGAAGTTACGGAGATGTTGGTTTGTCTCAGTGGAGCGAGGCAAGTCTTTCAAACAGGGAGGGCTGACCCAAGTGCAAGGAACAGCCTCAGAAAGGGGTGAGCTCCCCGTCATGGGAGCTGCCCAAACCTCAGCTAGACAGCCACTCCTGGGAATGACAGATGATAGATCTGCTCATCAAATTGAGTTATACAACCCCCAGTGGCCCTTTAAACTGTAAGTCTGATTCTACCTCCCCCACCTGCTCTAAAGTGACATTTTTATTGTGATGTGGAGTAAATCTAGGGCACTCATTCCAAAAATAGCCTCAGAGGAAGGTGGGAGGCGGGGTTGGGTGTGTGTATGTCACCTTCCCTTTGACTCCCTCCTCCTGCATGTCACAAGGCCAGACGGGAGCCGGGAAATGATGAGACAGTCCTTCTGCCCCAGCCTTTGACTTCCGTGCAGTGTCTCACCTTGGGCCGGCGTCACTCACTCCATCTGGCCCTGGGAGACCCAGCTTGGTGGCGGCCCCTGAAGGACTGGTCCCCTAACTCTGACCAAGTCATCTGTCCCAGGAACACCTGGCCTGCCCTCTCTGAGGTACTGATTCAGAACGTCAAGAAGCCATCACTCTAAAAGGAGGCCGGGCTTCTGCTCTTAAGAGCTTAGGGCTAATTCACCCTTAGGACTTCTGGAGGCCTCACATGGAGGATTAATTGATATTAAGCCAAATTAGGGCTCCTTAAAGATAGGGATTATATTTTATTCATTGTTGCATGCCTCACAGTTTCGTCCTGGGTCTTGCACATAATGCATGCTCAGTGGATATATACGAATGCATGCCTGAGGTAATGAGCAAATATGGGAATGAGGGAATCTATTCATCTGACAAATACAGATCTACTGTCTTTCAATTCAGCTTGGTGCTGACAGCGGAGGGGTGCAATTTAATGCAAGTGTTAGTAGGTGGCTGCAGGTTCAGGCCGTATCTCTAGGTGAGGAAGAGTTCCAAGACATTAAGGGGTACAACTGAGAGTTACATTTCTATGGGCAGGGCTGGGATGGATGCAAGATCCGCTCCCATGCAGCCAAGACTAGAAACAGAGCAGGAGTTGAACCACCATGAATAAAGCGAGGGCAGACATGTTGGCCTTTTCCTGTACTCGGCTGTCTCTTGAGAGTGGTCCAACAGACGGCCACACAGTCTCTGATGAGCCTCGTGTCAAAAAGCGAAGCTCGGTTCCCTCTTCTTGAATGTGGGTTGGACTTAGTGACTCACTTCCGTTGTGTAGACTGGAGCAAGAGCTGGGGGGCCACTCCTGAGACTGTGTTACGGAGGGCAGAGTAGCCTTCACACTCTTGTGTTGCTAGCTCTCCCTGGACGGGTTTCACATCGTGAATGTGCTCAAGAGCCTACGGAGAGGGCTGTGTGGTGAGGAAAGGAGGCCTCCTGGGGTGGTCATGATCTGTATCCTGGTGACTCTCAGATGAGCTCCATCCTTTCCCCGGGCCTCATATGGGTCATTGTCTTTCTGGTTAAACACTTTATTGAGGTATGATCGACATGTAAAGAGCTTCACATATTTAATGGGTACAACTCGCTGAGTTTGGGGATAAGTGCACACATGGGAAACCATCACCACAATCAAAGCCATAGACCTATCTGCAGCCTCCCAAAGTTTCCTCCTGTTCCTTTCTCCGTCTTCCTCTTCCTCTGCTTCTGTTTCCTCTTCTCCTTCTCCTCTTCTCCTTTTCCTTCTTATCATTGTTAAGAACACTTAACATAAGATCTACAGTCCTGTGGGCACTTGGGTGGCTCAGTCATTTGAGCGTCCGACTCTTGATTTTGGCTCAGGTCGTGATCTCAGGGTCGTGGGATCGAGCCCCATGTAGGGCTCTGTGCTCAGTGGGGAGTCTGCTTGGGATTTTCTCTCTCCCTCTCCTCCCCCATGCTCACACACATTCTCTCTCTAATAAAAACAAAAACAAACAAAAAAACTACCCTCCTAGAAAATTTTAAGTATATAATACAGTGTTTTTAGGACTAGGCTCTGTGCAGTACAGTAGCTCTACAGAACTTACTTACCTTATGTAAATTAAACTTCATGGCCTTTGACCACCATCTCTCCATTTCAAACCACCCCCCCCACCGCCCGCCAACCCTCCATGCCCCTGGCAGCCACCATGCTACTCTGGGTTTCTGTGAGTTTGACTATTTTAGATTCCACATATATGTGAGATCACACAGTATGTGTCTGTCTCTGGCTTATTTCTTTTTTTTTTGTTTGTTTGTTTTTTATTATGTTATGTTAAACACCATACATTACATCATTAGTTTTTGATGTAGTGTTCCATGATTCATTGTTTGCATGTAACACCCAGTACTCCATGCAGAATGTGCCCTCTTTAATACCCATCACCAGGCTACCCCATCCTCCCAACCCCCTCCCCTCTAGAACCCTCAGTTTGTTTTTCAGAGTCCATCGTCTCTCATGGTTCGTTTCCCCCTCCTATTTACCCCACTTCATTCTTCCCCTCCTGCTATCTTCTTCTTCTTTTTTTTTTTTTTTAACATATAATGTATTATTTGCTTCAGAGGTACAGGTCTATGATTCTACAGTCTTGCCCCCTTCACAGAGCTCACCATAGCACATACCTTCCCCCATGTCTTTCCCCCCCCCCCCCCCCCCCCCCCCCCCCCCCCCACCACTCCAGCAACCCTCAGTTTGTTTCCTGAGATTAAGAATTCCTCATATCAGTGAGGTCATATGATACATGTCTTTCTCTGGTTGACATATTTCGCTCAGCATAATACCCTCTAGTTCCATCCATGTCGTTGCAAATGGTAAGATTTCATTCTTTTTGATGGCTGCATAATATTCCATTGTGACATCTTCTTTATCCATTCATGTCGATGGACATCTTAGCTCTTTCCACAGTTTGGCTATTATGGACATTGCTGCTATAAACATCGGGGTGCACATACCCCTTCGGATCCCTACATTTGTATCTTTGGGGTAAATACCCAGTAGTGCAATTGTTGGATCCTATGGTAGCTCTATTTTCAACTTTTTGAAGAACCTCCATACTGCTTTCCGGAGTGGCTGCACCAGCTTGCATTCCCACCAACAGTGTAGGAGGGTTCCCCTTTGCATCCCCGCCAACATCTGTCATTTCCTGACGTTAATTTTAGCCATTCTGACTGGTGTGAGGTGATATCTCATTGAGGTTTTGATTTGGATTTCCCTGATGCCAAGCGATGTTGAGCACTTTTTCATGTGTCTGTTGGCCATTTGGATGTCTTCTTTGGAAAAATGTTCATGTCTTCTGCCCATTTCTTGATTGGATCATTTGTTCTTTGGGTGTTGAGTTTAATAAGTTCTTTATAGATTTTGGATACTAGCCCTTTATCTGATATGTCATTTGCAAATATCTTCTCCCATTCTGTCGGTTGTCTTGTGGTTTTGTTGACTGTTTCTTTTGCTGTGCAAAAGCTTCTTATCTTGATGATGTCCCAATAGTTCATTTTTGCCCTTGCTTCCCTTGCCTTTGGCGATGTTTCTAGGAAGAAGTTGCTGCGGCCGAGGTCGAAGAGGTTGCTGCCTGTGTTCTCCTTCAGGATGTTGATGGACTCCTGTCTCACATTTAGGTCTTTCTTCCATTTTGAAATTATTTTTGTGTGTGGTGTAAGGAAATGGTCCAGTTTCATTCTTCTGCATGTGGCTGTCCAATTTTCCCAACAGCATTTGTTGAAGAGACTGTCTTTTTTCCATTGGACATTCTTTCCTGCTTTGTCAAAGATGAGTTGACCATAGAGTTGAGGGTTCATTTCTGGGCTCTCTATTCTGTTCCATTGATCTATGTGTCTGTTTTTGTGCCAGTACCATGCTGTCTTGATGATGACAGGTTTGTAATAGAGCTGGAAGTCCAGAATTGTGATGCCATGTCTCTGGCTTATTTCACTCAGCGAATGTCATCCAGGCCCATCCGTGTTGTCACAAATGGTAAGGTTTCCTTCTTTTTGAAGCCTGTGTAATACTTGCTTGTATGTATATACATCGCATTTTCTCTCCCCATTGACCGGCTGACAGACAGACATGTCACCTCCAGGTCTCGGCTGATGTGAACAGTGATGCACCGAAGGTGGGCCGGCAGCTGGCTCTTCAAGATAGTGATTTCCTTTCCTTTGGATCTACACCCAGAAGTGGGATTGCTGCATCACATAGGTGGTAGCTCTGTTTTTAACTTTTTCGGGAAACTTCGGACTGTTTCCCAGAGTGGCTGCCCCAGTTTGCATCCCCACCAGCAGGGCAGCAGGGACCCCTTGGCTCCATGTGCCCACCAAGGTTCATCTTTTGTCTTTTAATAACTGCCATCCTGACAGGGCTGAGGTGATAGCTCGTCATGGTTTTGATTTGCATTTCCCTGAAGGTTAGTGATGTTCAGCACCTTTGCATCTACCTGCTGAGTCCCACAGACCATTATCTTTAAGGGGAGCCTCACAACAGGGGAGAGTAAACATGTCCAGGGACATGTGATCCCCCTACATTGGAGAAGCAAGGGCCCCAAAAAGTCAGGGGTGCCCGGAGATAGGGCCACTCCCTCGGTCTGGGGGAACTGAGAAAAGGTTCCCAGGGCTGATGTGTGAGCCGGGATTTCAAGGATATCTATGTGTTTGCCAGATGGTTCCGGGTTCTTTACGAAGAGGACAGAGTATTTTTGAGGGCCCCTTTGAGAGGTTCCAGGGGTGTGTTTTGGCTGGATCTGCGTGTGTGTGCAAGGAAGTAGAGGGAGACGAGGTGGGAGAGCCAGTGTCCAGAAGAGCAGACCAGGAGCCTCCTGGCCAGACGTGTCATGGATTTTGGTCTTTGCATTCTAGGTGATAGGGAGCTCTTAGAAGCGTTTCAGTTGGGGATGACATGGTCAGAATTTTATTTTCGAGCAATTATTGTGGCAGGTGGGTGGAGAAAGAATTCAAGGTGGGTCTGTATTGGAAGCAGAGAGACCTGTCACCCGACTGTCACGATCAATCATGAGGGAGAAGGTCAGAGATGGAAGGCAGGCGGTGGGGATGGAGGGCAGGAGGTGTGTGGGACACGCAGGACAGGAAAATGAACCAAAGTGGGGGAGGGATGGGAGATAGGAGAAAAAGGAGGGTCTGGACTTGAGCCTGGCGGGGGGGGTGGGTTGTAGGGGGCTGACACTGCTCCGCTCTGACACGGGAGACCCTAAAGGAGAAGCATGTGTTGGCCACAGCGGGGAGGAGGATGCATTTCATTTGGAATGTGTTGAGTTTGGAGGGTCTTCAAGAAATCCAGGAGGCAGCCAAAAGTATGTATCTGCGGTATTTTTCTTACTTACCTTATCTTCGATGAATAAATGTGAGCTTTATGATGCTGAGCTCTATTCCTTACGGTCAAACATCAAAAATGCCCCCCAAACCAGCTAAACACTTTCCCACGCTGTGGGCAATACCAACGCTCACGCCTCTTCCTCTAGATTCCCCTCCCCTGCAGCTTCTGATGGGGGGAGGTAGAATGGGGTCTGTGGGCGGTGGATTTGGGACGCCCTGGATAGTAAAGCCTCTTGCGTGTGTGTTGGTTGCAATAAAAGAGGCTCGTGGTGCCCTATGCCCTATTCTGATGACATCTGAACATCTTCAAGTCCATAAAACACTCTGTGGTTCTGTGAGCCGGACTGAACCCTGGCTTCTTTATATTGCTCTGAGCACATGAGGGAGGCCCCAGAGAGTCCCCTTCTTGAGCCACAACAGTCTGATTTCCCGAGTGGGAAGCCCACTGGGCTCAGTGAAAGGGGAGACAGAGGGGGATCTGGATGCCAACTGACAGGGGCTGGCCCCTCTTCTCTCTTTCTCTCTCTCGCTCTCTCGCTGCACATCCCTATTCCTTGGCTCTCGTTCGCATGAAAGGCCCCAAACAACGGCAGTGAGCACATCTGATGCCGTCCATCCCTGGGGCCCCCGCCTCTGCCACAGTGACCAGGGTTTGTAATCTGCTGGGGAAGGAATGCGGGAGGAGGAGGCTGTCCTTAGAGGGCAGGGTCGCCTGCAGGCCCACTGAGTTCAGAAGAACAAGGCTGCTAGCGGCTTCTTCCCCTGGCTGGTGCAAGACGGAATGAGACAGAGGCCAGGGAAAGAAAGGGGAGCTTGTGACCCGCTCTGGCATGTCCACAGGGGCTGGGACCCGGGAGAGACTTGGGCTCTTCTTCAAGGGAGAATAAGGAATTTTAAATGGAAAGGTCACAGCGCAGTCTGTTCGCAGCATCTGCTGGCGTGCATGCGGGATGGAGCTTCTTGCCAAACCAGAGCGTGGACGCGTTGGCATCAACATCCCCAGAAATTTTAGCACCTTGGAGCTTCCAGAGGCAGAAACGGGGAGCTCTTTTCTGTCTGCTGTCTTAGGACAGTAGTGAAGGCTTTGCACACTGAGCCCTGGAACTTAGAGTACCCCGGAGTGCTCGGGAACAGAGCAGGTAGCCACTTTTCTATCTGCTTCCCAAGGGCGAAGGCCTGACCTGTGACCTCTGGTTCACGGGCCATTTTCCCCTCCAGGGAAAGATACTCTCTGTCCCCAGGAAAGCTGGGGCCAGGTGGCATGGGCTTCCAGCCACTTCTTATAAGGAAGCTATTTTTCCTTGGACGTGCCCTGAGCACAACTTTGAAATTCTGGAATGAAAAAAAAAAGCACAAAAGGGAGTTATCTTTAGCACTGTATGGTTAGCAATGTGTCTGCACGCGCCTACGAGGAAAGCAAGCTGGAGATGACGATGCTCATTTCCAGATAGGCATGAGAACACCATGTGCGTGTGAAGAAGCAAAGGACAGAGGGACTGGCCAGAGGTCACATGGCTAGGCTGTGGCCAAGAACCCAGACGTCCTGGCTCCTCTCTCTGCTCCTTGTTTAACTGAAGAATATTTCTCCAGCATTTACAGTGTCTTAGGAATTAGGCACGCAGGCAGTTTCTGTCCGCCCTCCATCAGAGTCTATGTGACAGCGAGCACAGGAGTGGAGATGAAAGATCATGGGGTATGGTGTCCAGCTGACAAGGGCTCCCCCTGAGCCCAGCAACATAGCCACCCGGGGTCCCCTCAACTGTCTGAGCCTTGCTTTCCCAATAGGAAGAATGGGGATTATGATCCCTGCGACAGAGGGGTGCTCTGAAGATTTTAAAAGGGTTCTTTCCAATGTTGGGTTGGTTTGATGACCTTAGGCAAATTTCATCAGAACTCTTGGAAAAAAGGTAAATGAATCCCAAACGCCATTTCTAGCAGGTGACCACAGGGTCTCCCAAAAGAGAGAAATCTTTCTTATCCTCCAAATGATGGCACGTTTGACTGGGAAATAAGAGCTTTGCTCTCCCACGGGGCTGCCTGTTAATTCAGTTTGCTCGGCAGTCCGGTCATCTGACTCCAGCCAGTGGAATCTTGGGGTGGAAAAGACAGAACAGAGCCATTCTGGAAAGCCACATCACTGGCAGAAGCCAGTGTCCCAAGTTCCAAGTGTAAATCGTCTTCTAATTAGGAAATAATTATGCCCCCAAATGGGGCTGCATGGATGCGAAGGCATCTCACAAATTGCCGATTAGTTTCATGGCAGCGATGGTATTTAGTGCCACTCCAATTCATGGAAAACTGTGTTGGAAATGGCCCATCTTCAGCTGCTCAAAAAAAAAAAAAAAAAAAAAAAGAAAAGAAAAAGAAAAGGTCGGGGATGAGAAGCTCAGAAGGGGGCGGATGGGGTAGGAGACCAGGGAAACATTTGCCCTTTTTCTTGAGAGTGTGCCGTCATGACAGAGTATGGGGCACGGAGTGACAACGAGGAGGAATTTTGATTTTATTCTGGTTGTAATGGAAAGGTCGGGCAGACTCGAGAGCAGGTGAGGGATATGGTCTAATAGATCTCTTTAAAAGATTACCCTGCTCCTTCTGGAGAATGGCTACAGGTGGAGGCAAGAGGAGATGCAGGTGGAGGGGTGGAGGGCTATTATAGTCATCTACGTGGCAGGTGAGGGACCGGGGTAACAGTGGTAGCAGTGGCTCCTGAGTGGACTTTATTTTTTTTAAAGATTTTATTTATTCATTTGAGACAGAGAGGGCACGAGCAGGGGGAGAGGCAGGGCAGAAGGAGAGGGAGAGAGAGATGCGGGCTCCCAGCCGAGCAGGGAGCCCGACGCGAGGCTCGATCCCAGGATCCCAGGATCATGACCTGAGCCGAAGGCAGATGCTTCACCAACTGAGCCCCCCAGGTGCCCCCTGAGTGGACTTTAAAGATCATGCAGACCGAGGTGGCCGATGACCCAGATGTGACAGGGAGAGAGGAGTGAAGGATGACCAGCAGGGTGTTTGGTCTGAGAACTCAGGTCCGCAGCAGCACCGCTTCCTGAGATGGGAATGCTGGGGAGTGTCGGATTTCTGTTGGGGGGAGTGGTCCAGAGTACTTTTCAAGACAATCTAGAATCCGAATGTAATATCTCTAGGTGGAGATCTAAACTATAGATATGAATACATGAGTTCAGAGTGTATAGAGGAGGTTGGACCCAAATATATAAAACTTAGGGGGTAATCGGTGACTTAGGGTCAAAGGATTGGGTGAGATATGGTAGATGAGGTAGCGAGTGAGGGAAACCAAGAAGAGGTCTCCAGGCCCTCCATGTGTCTGCCCACCCAGCCATCCACTCTTCCAACTAGCTGTCCCTCTGTCCATCCAACAGTGTTTTGTAAATGCTCTCTTTGGGTCCGAAGCTGGGTGCTGGGATTCAAAGGTGAACAGTTATATAGCCCCTGTCCTGGAAAAGCTCACAGAGAAGGAGAGAGAGCACACATAAAATATAACAAAGCCTGGTAAATTCTCTGATAGACATGTATACATATGGGGCGGGATCATGGAGAAGTCCCCTGTTAACTCTGCCGCTGGGGAGAGTTTACAAAGGCTAAGAAGAGGTGTCATTGAAGATACACCTCAGAGGAGGGTGACCAGGGTCCCAGGAAGAAGGAAGGGCATGTGGGAAGAGAGCTCATGGCGGCTCTGAGGGGGAGGAGCACGAAGACCTTCGGGGCAGAAGTCGTGTGAGGTCCATGGTAGGAGGGAGCATGCCAGGGACCAGAGGCTTTGTGTGCTGGGCTACGGAATCCGGGCTTTTCCTGTGGGCCACTGTTCTGAGGGTTTTCAAAGGGGACGCAGCTGGATTTGGGTTTCCGAAATGTCGCTTGATCTGGGGAAGAGAGTTGTCAAATAAAAATCCAATCTGGATTCAGTAAGGAGAGATTTTATGGACGAAACTTATTTCACGGGGGTGACAGGGACTATTATAATAGGGGAAGAGGCAGCAAGAGTTTTTCTTCCATTGGGAGGAGGACACAAAAGCAGGGAGTCAGGAGGTGAGGTGAAGGGGGCTGGCTTGTGGTTGGACAGATCAGAGGGTGTGAAGTTAGCCTAGTCCCAGGGCGAGGGTGTGTGCTGGTGTAGGCTGACCGTGTTCGGAAGCCCAGGAGGAGGAGAGAAGCTTACTCGACGTTTGGTCGGCAAGCATATTGTTCTGATCAATCTGTGGGGACAGGAAGTTCAGCTAATCACTTATGAACAAAGGCGGGGAACCTGGAGGGTGTGTGTCTGGCCATGGTGTAGGGAAACAGTGGGGGGTGTCCGCGGGTCCTATCAAAGTCATGTGGAAAAGAGCAGTTCTTTGCAGGAAGCAGTTTCCTGGAATTCAGAAGGGAGGGGAAGTCTTTAACCACCACTTTTTTTCCACCCCCAGAATCACGAGTCACAGAAGCTTGGTGAAGGTCAACATTATCAGGGTCAAGGCTGAGAACGTGGGGAGTGCACAGGAAGACCAGAACCAGGTAAGGGACGCTGGCAAAGCTTGCTGGTAAAATCCAGAAGCTGAGCCACGGATTCTTCGATATTTGACGATTCCTTCTACACTGCTGTAGGGCACAGAGGGGGAAATCGAGTCATCTGCCCTTTGTACGCATACTAAGCCTGCCCGAAACATTAGTGGTGCGTGCCTACCACAGCAGTAATATGGACAACAAAGACCACGACTCCATGTCTCGTTTTCATATCAATCGGCAGAAATTAGTTTTATTAGAAAAATGAAATTTTCCTGTATTTACATTTTTACACCATAGGACTGGGCACTTTTGTTGCCTTGGGAGTTATGTACACATCAGTTTGCACACACATTTCAAACCCCATTCCTTAAAACAGTTGATAACACGTTGAACAAAAAGAAAAGACATACTACAAGAAGACAACCATAGTATATACTTTCTCTATCATAGAAAGGTGTTAAGCAAACGTGTAATTTTGTAGCTATGCTTGGAAATATTGACTACAGTTATCAGCACTTCCTCATGCAGTGGATTAAAACATGACAGGTAGAAACTGACGTGATTGGTAAGTGAACGTCTGTTCCCCAATGGGGACCACTGAGTAGAGCACCCAGCTTGCTTGGGGTTCCACCATACAAGAGATCAAGCCAGTTCTGAAGTGGGTTTTGGACTGTGTTTGAGTGTGTCACTGTGAATGGGAACCCCTCTGCATATGGAGGTCGATCCTGCCCATGTTGGGTGGAAGGTGGACTCAGACATGGGTCCTCAAAGCTGCTTTATTCCATGACTTCCTGTGGGTAATGACCAGCTTGTGGATTACGTAGGCAATGGGTCTCATAAAGTGACCAAAAGATGAAGAGTTGACCCTCTTTTTGTGTCTGAGAAGGCCACTGTTTGTCTCTGATGATCTGGTTCTTACTCAAACCACCAGTGAGACTTGCCTAATTCTTTCTGAATCTTCAGCTTGAAATATATATACTATACATAAACACATATGCACAAACATTCTATTGTGATCAACTACAGTAAAGTCTACCGACTAAATAATTTGGCAAGTAGATGCTTTTAAGTTGGTTTGAGCAGGGGAATGAACAAGATGAAGATTCGGGGCTCAAGAACAACTGATAAATCTTTGGGGAACCTCAGGCTTGGAAGGCATCTGAGCCACGTCTAGCCACGTAATTCGTGGTATCGAGTAGTTTCCTGAATTTGCTATGAAAATGTTATTCTTGACCTTATCTCGGATTGGGGGAAAAAAAAAAAAGGCAATTGGCATCCTTTCCCAGTGAAAAATGTGGGGAACGTGAATGTTACAAGTGCCCCCTTCATCTTTGCAAATCCACCAGAATTTTCAAAGATGATCACCTGAATTTGATGCAGAATAGTCTGAATCTTCAATTTCTAAACTGGAACATTTCCTTAGTGGCCATGGCTTCAGAGCTGTGTCTACAAACCTAATAAACTTAAAGGTTTTTTTTTTTTTTTTAAAGAAAATGGGTTTTAAAAAGTCAATACCGCTCATTTATTTGACTTAGCTTAACTGAGAATAGAAATAATTCAATAGGTCTTAGATGTAATGTAATGTAAAAACCTCAGTCGAATTTGAAAGGCTATGATTATTTTTCATGGAAAAACTGACAATGTTTTTATATTTCTGGACCTTCACTATTTGCTCAGCTATCGATAGTCTTTGATTTGAGCCCTTTAAAAGCTTGAAACAGCAAAATGTCAGATCAATGAGAAGCATTTAAAATGCCAAAGACAAACTTACGTTCGCTGGAGAACAATTAACCTTATTAATTTAAAAGGCAGCTGTGGTATTGGCTACGTGTTACGTTAATATTCCTTTGAAGGCTCATCTTAAATCCTTCCCAAAAGGTGTGGTAGAGAATTAACTGGGGGAGGTTATGACCCAGGGCTATGGCTAATGAGGAATGTTCTAGACTTGCAGAAATGCAAACTTACTGTTTCATGGACCTGGTACCTAAGAGGGATTGATGAGTGATCATCTCAGTTTTGTCTTCTCTCTGCAATACTGCTGTCACCTTATTTGAGGAAGTTAATCTGAGAAATGACTCCATTGCAAACAGTTTGGTTCTGGCTCCCTGGAGGGCTGTGTGCTTTGAAATACAGCCCCAGAGAAGAAAGCCTACTGGTCAAATGGCGCTTTTGAGTGTTCCAGTTTCCGCACAGCTCAGCATCCCTGGGAGAATGTTGTCACGCACTTGTAGACCCAACGATGGGATCTTAAAATAGGTATTAAATAATGATAACTTTTCTGGCTTAAGAGACTTTTTGCTGCCAGCTTGAAAGGTGTAAACAGCTAGAGAATTTCTCAGGGACAGTGACAAGGGTGCTTTGTTAGATTCACTGACCCTCCAGAAGGACTGAATCGCAGAACCTCCCAGAAAAACATTCCTTCAAATCTGAGCTCTGTTTCCTCACCTACGAAATGGGCCTACTGTGGCCCCAATTCACAGTAAATAGAAATGCCTGGCGGGGGGAGGGTGGCTTAGAACCGGAGTGGTGCAAGAAAGGGGTGCACAGGCTCAGTGTCATGCCCACATCTCCCCCCCCCATCCCCCAATGCATTACGCACGCCGTCATGTTGGACTCCCAGAAAGCGTCATGGAAACATTCTAATTCAACACTCATTAGTGAGGCAAACTGATCAAGGTAACAGTAGTTATCTTGGTGCCAGGGACAGCCTCTTGCAAATACCGTGACCTTTCTGAAAATGGGCCACAGTGTTGAGGAGGGCTCTGATGGGGGCCCACAGGGCGGTGTGGGGGCCTGAACACTTGGGAGGGTATACTACTTGCACGTGTTGAATGGAAGGAACCCTGATGTCTACGGAGAAAAAGGAGAGATTCGGAAGGGGATATTTAAAATTAGGCACATGCTACAGAGTAACTCCCCAGCAACCAAAAAAGTGAATGCAGAGTGCAAGGGTATGGGGAGAGACACAAACAGCATTCAAGTGTCAGAAGGGATGTGAACAGAGGTGAGATCCCCAGGAGTTCTCAATACACCCCAAACCAGACGACGAGGGGGTAGTACACTAACAAACCTCCTCCCTGCAGAGGCTGAAGCTCAAGAGAGAGCCCCAGGGGACCTCAGAACAGCATATCTCTCTTTCCGACTTTTATTCTGACCTCTGTGGCAGAGATCAGGCACTTCAAGAATACGCCCAACATGAGGGATTTATTAGCAAACTCCTGTTGCTGATGAGGCTGAGACCAACCTGAGCCTCAGTTTCCTTATCTATAAAATGGGAGCAACCGTACTTCTATCCTATGGTTATTTTGAGGATCTCATTCTAGGATGCACCTAGAATACAGTCTACACTCAATGCGGATCCCTTTCGATACTTCCAAGCTCAGGTGCTGACCCCAGGTGTGCACGGGAGATCAGCAGAGGATCCCACATTCCTGGCAATGCCCAGAGCAGGATGGATGGAGAGAAAAGACACTCCCTCTGCACCCTCCATCTTCCCGAAACACACCTTGACTCCTTCCGCCGTCTCTCTGCCCCATTTTGTCTCTAGGGAACCTGATGCACTCGCTTTTGTCAGCCACACAGTAGGCACTTGGGACTCAACGAGGAATTCTCCCCACTCCCTTCCCTGATACATTTATACCCTGAACGATCCAAGGTATTCTTCCTAAGACAAAAATAAAATCAAACGAAAAAGCTTTCAGGAAATAGCCTTTTTTTTTTTTTTTTTTTAACATCGCAGTCTGTTTTCTAATCCTTTGGGGGATTCTTTTCCGCCTTTTCTGGAAGCCCACGTCATAAAGCAGGGCTGCAAGAAGGCAGGATTTGGCAAGGGCTGGAGAACCTGGTGGAACCAGATTCAAGCCTCCTGCACACAGATGTGGGAGGGCAAGTCTGGTCACCTGTTTAGATGCTCCTGGGTTTCCCAGGTACTGTCTTTGAATGTTCAAAGAATCAAGGGTATCTCCCCAGGAGCACCAACTATATTCTCCAAGGTTACTTACGGGTCTAGGGAAGGATGGGTTGGTTGGTTGGATCGTGGAAATCAGTGTGATATTTATTTCCTGGCAAGAACCTGATTTATCATTTCTACTTTTTACACTCCGTCTGTGTTTGGGTTTTGTGGGCCTTCAGTGGTCTTTTGTGTTAGGGAGCTGAATTTCTAGACCGAGTATGCTGCTGATGAGAAGAGTGTGTTTTCTATCCCCTTTGCATCTCCCAACCCCAAATCGGCCTTAAAAGGAGAGTAGATACTCTCTTTTGTTCATCCTTGGCTCACAAGAAATAGAACTCTATCACCTCAATGATCACCACCGGCTTTCATCTTTGGTTTGAGGTTTTAAACTATATCCCTTGTTGGCTCTTCCCAGGAAATAGGTCCCCGAGAAAAGTTTTCTCTTCTCCAGGATTCTGAGGCAGGGAGTGTTGGGGAGCTTAAGGGACAACCAAATCTAAAGAGGGGGTGTATGGGTCTATATAAGGCAAGAGGGAAAGAAAGCAGGGGCCATTCTGTGAGGTTCTCTGGCTCTTATCCCAAAGGGACCCAGAGAAACTTTTGAGAGAAACCTAGAACTGAGTCAGCCTGGGGAAGGGAACCAGGCGAGGAATTAATTGGACCATGCACGAAGGTCTTGGTTTCTAGATACTGTTGATCCAATGATTCCATACAGATTATGCCCCTTCAGGAGCTCAATCTCTTAATTTTCTCATCTCCATTCCTCCAAATCTTGGCATAGTTCTAGAGGTTCTATTTTTCTAAGACCCTTCTGGGCAGGCACCTTTAGCTGATGCTCTATCAAGAGTACTTTTGGGCGCAGAGCAAGTGGGGATAGGGAAGAGGATAAGGAATTTAAACAGGGAATCTGCCCTTCAGTGGGTTCACAGAAATCGCCCGCGTGTCCCTATCAGCATCGTCTTCAGAAGTTAATGTGAGAGGAACATGTATCACACCCCGAACCCCAGATAGCTTTTCTGAAAGGAGGCCAAGAACACCAGCACCCAAATCCCACTTGGGCCCTGCCATCCTCCCTAGAACATAATTTTTTTAAAAAATAAAAACGATAGCGTCCTCTCTTCCTAAATGTCAGCCCATCGATAACCAGAATGGGTTTCCCACATGTTAATAACCATCACCACGACTTAATTTTTAACATAAACTTTACATTATATACAGTTGTATTTGGATGGCACACTTGCCGTATGTGGTAGAAATCAAGCATGTATATAGAGTATGTACACGTGTTCACGAGCATTGGTATTGGCAGGAGGAGGGCCTTTTCTCTCCTCCGATGTGTATCAGGTGGCCAACTGCCCTCATCTGCTATGACTCGATGCGAACACAGTACGATGTGAAGGGGTGAGATGGAGAAGCACACCCGCGTGTTGGTGTAGACCCCACCGAACCTCTCACCCAGCACTTCCGACCCTGCTGACCAAAAGAATGCAGGGCATCCGTAAGGTCTAATTTTGTCTCAAGTGAAAATACTGCTTTTGCACTGAAAAGCACTGTCACGTGGAATCCTTAACTCCTATTAAACACCAACTCAATGAGTTGCGTTTCCACGGACTTGGTCCCCCCCGCCACCCCCATCGAACTCCAATTCCGTCCACTCCAGCCGCGGTTCATACAGACGGGCTCTGCTTCAGAAACAACTCCTGTCCCCTTTGCAAGGATTCACATGTGACATCTATGCACAAGCAAACAGGACGGGGATGCGCCTGAAGTTAACACATCTCTTCAGCCCTTCTGAAAGATATTTGGGTTTCTCCAATTCGTGTTTATTTAGGTCTTAAACCGTATGGGATTTCAGTGCAAGGTATTTATTTATATGACAACTGATTATTAGAGCTGCACTTTTTAGGTTTAAAGGAGATAAATTTTTAATCACCATTTAATTAACACCAACTCCCCCCCCCCTTTTCATTAGCATTTGCAAAGAATTCAGGGCATTTGTCATTTCCTGAGAAGGACGCAGAATATTAAATACACATCAGTGGCAGGCATATCAAATAGAATAAACAATGTGGGGCTATATAGCTGCTAGGGATCTTTTGACTAATTAACTGCCTTGGCCAGAGTCCCATTTAAGTGAAACTATTTCATTTGTAAACAAGGTGTAATTTTCTTGTTTCTCCCTTGAAAATAAGTGTGAGTCAAATGTGACTGATTTTGCTGCAGTGGGTGCATTTTAATGGTCTCCTCAGAGCAGCTGATTATGAAAAGTTCTCAGGCTCTCTGCAACAGGGGAGAGAAACCAGGTATAATCCCCAAGACCCCCGTCACGGTGCTGGCTGCCATTACGGAGTGAAATTGCAAAGGACGGGAGAGTGGGGAGATCATAATCCTGTACCTCTGGAGGGAGCCTTGCTGGCAGAAAAACAGACCCGTTAGGGAGCTGTCTTCTGGGAGCACTGAAGCCAGAAGTAGTCTGAAACCTGCAGGTGGAAGGACCAGGTAGACTATGTTCTAGGAACTCCAAGGGCTCCAGGGTAGAATATTCATGCCCCAGAAGACTCTCTTCCTACCCAGACTATTTTAAGTTGGGCATGTGTCTACCGTTACTCATCGACAGAAACGTGAGCACCTGCATTTAGGCATACCTGTTGGGCCCTTCTCAAGTGGAGAAGGCCACTTAGAGTCACTGCGGTACCGTTACGGATGCCGGCTCTGGCTTGAGTCAGGTGAAACTCGGGCACGATACGGGGGCTCAGGCATGCTGGCTCTTTGGCATGAACAGCTCCCAGATCTCAGGCTGGGATGTCACAGGAACCCTCTGTAAGGGATCCAGAGTTGGAGGGCTTTCTATTTATGTCTTTGACCTTCTGCTTCCAAAGAACAGAACTGACTTGAATCACCTTCGAATAGCTCTATGTCATTATCTTTCACTTGGCAGATGGCCTGTCTGATCAGCGGTCAGTTTTCTTATGCTTGGGATCATCACAATTAAGAGTCGATGAATTTGTGGAGGAGGAAAATTATGTATTCATTATAGATAGCATTCCAATGCTCAGTGTTTATTTTTAAAAATGTGTTGGGTATTAAAGGAAGCACGGTACTGTTGGTTCTTCCAAAAGCCCCATTTTTAGTTTTTTTTTTTTTTTTAATCTAAAGAAGCATAGGGTTAACAGCAGAAATAATGCTGTTGTTAGAAGAAGGGTTTTTGATCTATGGAACAGTTCTGAGTGTAATTTGCGTTCTCCCTGGAGGTCTCTGTCACTTTTGGCAGCCCCCTCTGGGTTTTGAGGACACAGGAGGAAGACAGAAAGCCTCTTTGGATTAATGACATACCACCGCTCTCTGTGCTGGGGAGACTTTTTAATTCATTTCATGTCATGACATGCAGGTCTTGTGGGGGAAATGAGGTGATCCTGGCTGGGGGAATGTAGGTCTGGAAAGCAATGGGAGGGCAAAGGCAGAAAGTTATGAAAGACAAGACAGCCAGGAGTGTGCCTAAGAGTAGGAATGGAGGTGAGGCCCTTCAGTCTGGGCTTCTCCATTCTTGGGCCTTGGGGCAGCAGAAGTGCAATATCCAAGAAAGAAAATGCAATGTTCAGATACATTTGTCATCAGTGCCTAGCCCTCCCCCTCTGACGGGAAGACCTACTCGCCCATGGCCTCCTCTGCCTCCCCACGGATGATCCCGAAACTTACTGCAACCACTTATCATTACTGGATGCACCTGCCCAAAGATGGAGCCATTCGCTGAATCCTCGAGCTCTAAGAGAATTATTCCTGGCCCCTGCCCGCTCGCAGGAAAACACTGCCTACAGAATAGAACGTGCTGTAAGTAAAAGAAACAGGGTGACTTTTCAACCTGCCACTCTGTGCCCTTCTCCAAGAACCCAAAGCAAAATGCAGGAGGAAACCAGGAGAAGGGCAGGCTAGTTTGCCTAGGGTGTTTGCAGCATGTCGCCAGACTTAGCGACTCTACAGGACCAGATGGCTAGTTATCCTAGCTATTTCAGGGTCATTCGTAAAGTTAAAATACACTAAATTAGAACTATATAAAAATGTTTAATATTGTCTGTGGGTTTTATAATATTTAATTTTTAAACTACAAAATTCTGGTCTGTTATCGCATAACAACTACCTTTGTGTTCTCAGCATGCTCTCGGTGCTAGGCTCTGTGCTGAGAGCTTCCCATGCTGCAGACTCCCCTTCCTCCCCCAGTGGTTTTAAATGAGTCTCATTCCAGGTCACATAGACACAGGTCTGAGTAAAGTAAGAATGAGACAATGCAGGGGGGGGTGACTTGGAAATGACAAATGCTTTGGAGAATTTTTCATAGATTCCCGTTGGTGCTAGTGAAGTGGTTTTGACTCCAAAAGAGTGAAAATTTCAGAAGAGAGCAATCATTTTTGCCACCAAAGGTGACCCACAATTTGGAGGATGCTCAGGGTGGATGCATGAGTGTCTCATGTTTTGAAGGCTTTTGATCTGAGGAGGTTGGGGTGGAAACGAGCATCCAACTGAATTTCATGACGTGAAGGAAGAGAAACACAACAGGTAGCGCTAGGCTTCAGCAGATGGCTGGCATTGAACTTCTTACAGATCACAGGACACATTTGGCTGCTGGTGGGTGCCACCATGTTAACAGCTCTGGGAATAGCAACACACATAATTAGATGCCACCCTGGCCTTTCGGGGATGGAACAAGTTATGGTCAGTCTGGGAGGGAAGAAGGGGTAACAGATACTATACAACCCTGAGTCGTCACCAGAAGGGGGGGAGACGCAAACTTACGTACACAGGAGTCTTCAGGATAAACTACAACAGCCGCTGTGTCAGAGACAGGAGATCCACAAATTAGATATCAGAGACATGGGTGTGTTTGTGCAGCTCTGAACAAGACCATCGAAGCCAAGGGTGAGAGAGTGTTCTGTGAGACGCACAAGCTGACATCCAAAGAGATGCTCAGAGCTCTCTGCCTGAGGGCCCTTCTGGCTCCTTACTCCAGATGTGTCTTGGAAATGGACTCTAATGAAGGTAGCATAGTGACTGTGAACACACGGATTTGCTATTCTTTGTGGGGGAGCCTGGAGTTCTGGGGTTGGGCCTGGGCAGTGATGGGAGGCATAACATGAAGGCTGAAAAACGGGTACGAGGCCAAACTTCCTAATCTCTTGCACGTCAATCTTGCTACAGTGCAGATGCATTCGTAACTGTTTTGTCTGAGTCAGGGGTACATGCATACCATATTGCTTATCTGGAATGAGAGAGACTGCTAGGCATTTCTGATGAGGGGAGCACATGGTGGACCGGTCTTAATGGAATTTGGAATATAGGAAATCATAGCATCACCATCAGCATCCAACGCATTCTTATTGCCAACATACCTAGTGGGCGTGTCTGGGAGACTTGCCCTTGTGTGTGTTTGTGTTTTTGGTTCAGGACTCACCTATCTGGTATCTGCCATGCTCAGCACGCACCTCACAAGATTCCTTGAGTGGAAGACTATGGCATGGAGCCATGTGCAAAAGAACCAACAAAAAAAAATACCTTCCTAAATCCTCTTCCTCTTGGCAGGGCACCATCGGACATCCGACATTTACCCTCCAGCACATCGGCCAGTTACGTATGTTTCCCTATAGATAAAACATTAATGGAAGGTTTTAAACATCAGATTCAATACTAGGCATTTTCTTGTACACACGTCTATTGCTGCAGGAATTCAAAACCCTGGGGGTAGAGTACATACTGTTCTTATTTGCAGCATAAGGCATAACATGCTCCGAAATGTACACGTCGTTGTGGCCTCGACTGTCCCTGGAGCAGTACGATGCTGTTGACCTCAAGGACGATCGAAGGTAGCTGTCGTTCACGGCCTGGGACGGCAGCGAGTGTTTGTAAGGGTCCGAGGGGCATCTCCCGATGACTAAGCGTCGGTCGTCCCCATAGCAACGGAGGAAAGGGTTATCGGAGGTGTGGTCCGGCAAGAGGGACTTGCTCCGCTTGCTGTCCTCCAGACCCTGGGGGAAGAGGGCGCTCTTGTTCCCCGAGAGTTTGCTGGAGGGGACGCTAAAGAGACTCCCATACAAATTTCCCTCCAGAAGCCGTTCCCGGTCCTTGAGGCTGATGCTCCTGGAGGGCCTGCTGAGGTCTGTCTCCCTGGGCTTGTCGACAATGTTATCGTAGGAGTGCTGACGGCTGATCCTGAGCTTGTTCTTCTGGAACTGGAGGGTGCTGTTCTGCGCCCAGTCCTGCTGGTAGACCTCCTCCTGGGCGGCCGGGCTCCCCGTCTCCTGGAGCATCTGGTCTTCGTCAATGTCATAGAGGTTGCCCATCCGCAGGCAGGCGTCGCACTTGAAGGGGGACCGCACGGTG
This sequence comes from Neomonachus schauinslandi, assembly GCF_002201575.2. Lineage (NCBI taxonomy): Eukaryota > Metazoa > Chordata > Mammalia > Carnivora > Phocidae > Neomonachus > Neomonachus schauinslandi. Next base: position 145,024,545 of record NC_058407.1, read on the forward strand.
AAGTGGCCCGAATAGGTGGGCAGGTTGGACAGGCAGCTCCGGCAGTGTGTGGAGTTCTGCCGGTACCGGTCGCTGCCCTCGCTGTGAGGGGAGCTCTTGTCTTTCAGGGTGAAGTGCTTGGCGTAGAATTTATGTTTGTCATTGTTGGGGAGCGCATCCTCATTGTGCAGGGGGTTCCTGTTCGTGGGCAGTGCGGGGTCGCCCTTGCGGAAATTTTCGCTGGGGTCCTGGTAGGTGTCTGGGAAGTCCACGTTCTCGGGCAGGGCCATGTTTTCAACAAACTGGGGCGGGTCCAGGTGGAAACTAGGTTCCTTCTCGCCATCGATGGTGTAGATCTTGTCCCTGGGAGAGCTTGCTTTGGTTTTCAGATAGGAGCGCTCGACCTCGCTGCAGTCCTTGGGGTATTTGGAGGCCACGGACCTTTTGAAGTTGTCCTTGGTCTTGTGGTTCTTACTGTTGTCGGGCTCCCTGTGGCATGTGGCCCGACTCGAAGTTTCTGAGATGTCCGAGTGGGCCACCTCTTCCGGAAGGTACCGGGGACTCTTGAGGGAGTGGGTCCTATTCTCCACCACTCCCTCATCCCTCTGGGACACTGGGTTCTGGCTCAGTGAATCTTGGCGCAGCGATTCCATGGATTTCTTCCAAAGCTGCCGGGGCCTGGAGTTCGCTTTGGACTCTGTGCTCACGGCCACCTCCACCGTGTTGGGGTTGGACTCATTGAGAGTAAGTGGGTGCTGTCCCTGGAACACGTAGTTATTGAGGTTGTCCTTGTGCCTGTTGGCCACGAATGTCTGCAGCTCATTCATGTTGTCCCCAAAAATGTTGTCTTTCCCCTGAAAGGACCTGTTGTCTGAATAGATCAAATTTCCCTTATCAGAAACCATGTCCATGATGAGGGAACCTCTTTGGATTAAGTCAGCAGCCCTTTTGGGGGAATCCATTCTTGAGGAGTTCACGTTGGACACGTCGGAGATGTTTTTGGCTGACCGGAGGAGTTTTAACATGTTGCTCTGGGATCCGGTCAGGTTGAAGTCCGGAGACTTCTTCTTCTCCTCAATGTGCACTCCATGGATGCAGCTGTAAATGCCCTGTGGGAACGAACACGAGACACGGTCAGCAGCAGCAGGAATACGAAACAACCGCACACCCGGCCTTCACCTGCAAAGGTGGGATGTGTCCTTCTTGGAGGAGGCTTGGAGGGGATCTTGAAGTCCAATCTGAATCCCGGGAATGTTTCTTAAATCTATGAGACCAGTAAGCGCCCAGCTTCTCTCGTCTCTCTGGCTCAAGCTTATCCCAACACTTTACCGAACAGTTACATGTGGAGTCTGAGAAAAGGCATTGACTAATGCTCATGTATCTTATAAAGTTCTTGGTGCCTCCAAATTAGCATGGAAGGATATTGAATTGATACCTGGGGCACTAGCTCATCTTTTGCTGTAGTTTACCAGAGTGAGAAAACCCTTTCCGGTTACTCTAAGGCTGGGCGTAAAAATCCATGGGTGATCACTCAGACATTTTGGGGAAGGAAAGATAGAGAAGCTGGGCTAGAAGGAGCAGTTGCAGGGGACTAGTCTTGCCACCATGTGGGGATGTTAGCCTGAGAGTGAAACCATCATAGAAAAGAGCAGAGCACAGGGGATGGAGAGACAGGGCATGCTTTGAACTCCTGGGGCCACCACTTGAGACTTTTCATAGATGCCACTGAATATATCCTTTTGTGTGTGTGTGAGTGAGTGTGTTTGACACAGAGTTGGGTGCTAGCCATTAGGAACAGTGGAGCATCCTGAGGACACTGTAATGCAGCACTGAAATCCACCCAAGGACTGAGTGACTTTGGGACTTCTGGGTGGCTCAGACATAAGTACCCCCAACTGTGGGTCCCTTGTTTTCCATGCTGCCTTGTTCCTTTCTTAAAGATAGCTGTTTACTTTTACTTCAAAGTAACTCAAGAGCTCTTACTTCATGGTGCAATGGTAGGCAAGGCGGCTTTGGGGGGGGGGGGAACATTGTGATTTGTGTCCCTCTTTCCCCACTGCTGGCCCCAGATTTTGGCAGCCGTACCTAAAGGGGACGATCAGAACAAGGCCCTCCCAGGACAGACAGGGAGCCAGCCCAAGAAGGGGTCTGTAAGGCAAACGTGGAGGCCGCTGCTGACTGGGGCATGAACTGGTGGAAAGGGTGCATGGTTAGTTGTGGACTCTGCTGACCATGGCCCCGCCGGCCCCCCTCCCCCCCCCCCCTCCCCGCCTCCCCGGCATTTTTCTAGAGAGTCTGCACTCCGCCTTCCAGGAACGGTACACGGGGAAGGCACAGTAGTGAGTCTGAGCATCTTTCTCTCACCCTTTCCCCCCCCACCCCGGGTTGCATGGCTTGGGCTCCCTAAAACCTGGCATCGTGCCCTTTCCCACCTTCCTGCAGCCTGGTCCTCTGTCCCCTCTGTGAGGTGTGTGGGTCCTGCTCACCCGCTGCCTGGAAGGAGGGTCCCCTCTGCCTGCTTCCACGGCTGCTGGGCATGGCAGTCACACCAATGCGCCGTGGGTTTCACATAGCACAGAGCTTCTGGACCTTGTATGTGAACCCGTGCCCTCCCCACCCAGCTCAGGAACAGAGCAATCCTACACCCTGACCTAGGGAGACTCGGCCACTGTGGGTGAGAACCAGTGTGTCTCCTGTGGGTTTGGGTCAGACGAGATCTGTGCTTTTTCTTCCTTTGGTTAGTATTATAAAAATAGTTTAATTTTTTTTTTTCTGAATCTGTAATTTCGTTCTAATGAGCTCCCGTCACCCTGCTAGAGCTTTTGAAAACCTCCCTCCACCCCTTCACGGGACAGGTCAGTATGCTCCCACAGGCCAAGATGAGCTGGCTGTCCATGTGGGGGAGGCCCACAGAAGTGGTCAGGGAGCTGAGTTATGTCTCAGGAATGGGGTGGCTGGTCACTGACTGCTTTCTCTTATCCCTGGCTTCCCCTGGGACTCACAGGTTGCAGCTCAGGCAGCTCCCAGGTGCTGATGTGCCTGGTGAAGCCTCGGGAAGGAGTCCATGTGATGGACCCAGCCCGTCCCCCAGGTCTGGGTGGCAGCATTCTCCTACAAAGTTAACCCATCTTCTTGGTGGGCTGCCGAGGAGAGGGGTGCATGGCAGAGAAACATGGAACCTGCGGGAAGTGAGTCCCAGCTCCATCTGTCATTAGCTCTGTGACCTTGGATAAGCCGCTAAGCTTTTTGAGCCTCAGTTTCCACACCTGCAAAGTGGGAACCACACACTCTCAAGGTGGGTAGAGGGCAGGATAAAAGGGTGCAAACAAAGCCCCAGATAGAGCAGAGGCTCCAGAAACATGAGCCAGATGAGCTGCGCCGTCGGTCATCCCCGATGTGCCCTACTTCGCCGTCCCCTCCCCTCCGCCCCCACACCTGCGCGAGCACCTGGCGCCCATGGTCCCAAAGCTGCAGGAAAGCGCAGGCTGCCCCTTACTACTGAAGGTTCGCTCTGGTTAGGGAGCAGCCCAGACCTTCCCTTGGCAGTGGGCCCTGGGCCGCAGAGCTCTTGTTACTTGGAGATTCAAGCTCCATCCTTCAGGTGATGGAATGAGATGCCTTCTCGGCCCCACCGGGGCCCAGACAAGAGCTGCACTGATGAGAGTGTGAAGCTCTGGACAGTCCACTCTGCTCCCCTCGAGGGCCCTGACTCTCAGAACATTCTCGATGGGGTGTGGGCTCTCCTGCCCTCCATGGTTCCCTGCAGTCTGTCTGGACCTGACCCCTGAAGCATCTGCTAAGGCCTAAATGTTTGTACCCTCCCCCAAAGTCACATTGAGATCCTAACCCTAAAAGTTGGTGGTGTGAGGAGGTGGGGCCTTGGGGAGGGGATGAGGTCCTGAGGGTGGGGTGCTTGTGAGTGGGATTAGTGCCCTTAGAAGGGAAACCCCACAGAGCCCCCTCGCCCCCTTCCACCTCGTGAGGACACAAGGAGAAGTCTGTAGCTCCTGTCCTATGAGCCCACCGGGCAGGCCACGCAGTTGCCATCCCCCTGACATCTGTCTTTCCTGGCATGTATGCATGAATGTGCCCATAAGACACATTCTCTGCCCAGACCCCCTGACCTCTCCCATTCCTCATGACTGAAAACCAAGGCAGTTATTTTTGCTGGTGACAGTGAATGTTCTATGTGAGAGGGGGAGCATTTTGGAGAGAAAAATTAAGAGCCCCCCTCAGACCAGAGGGCACATTTTTTTTAGGTCGAAAAAGGCAAAGGCCAAGGCTGTGGGAGAAAGTGGGTTCTAATGACTTCTTCGAACCCTGGCCATCCCCTTTGGCAAGGCCAAGAGCACCCATAGGTCTGGTCTGTATTTTGTTGCATGATCCAGGAGCTTCCCAAGGGACATCTAGCCCATGGGGAGGGCTGCATATGTCTGCTGTGTGGCAATAGCTAGGTCCACAGCCTGGGTGTTGAAGCTGCCGCAAGAGCTGGTTAATGGAGAGACCTGGCTGATGGGCAGGAAAGAACGTGCCTCGGGGGCAAGCACATTTCAGAGGCAGCCTGGATCTACATCCCCTGGAAAGGAACCAACACTAGGAAATGGGCTGAAGCATGTGACCCAGCCCTGCACACGTGACAGGCTTCCTCTTTCCTGCCTTTTTCTGGCATGATCCATGAAGTAGGAAGAACCCTGTAGTTTGAAGGACATTTAAGGTGAAGCCAAAAGGGTCCCATTCCAACCATTGGGGCCCCAGTTTCTCCATATCCACAGGACGGGTGTGATCATAGCAAACTCACGGGGGTTGTAAGAGAGGATGGAGGAAACCTATCTGGCCCAGCCCTTATTCACACACGACCATAATTCATTGTGGGGTTGTGGTCTTGCCTTTGTAGGAAGGTGGGTTCTTGGGCTTGGAAATTCCCCACTGCAGGTTTGTTAAAAAAATGATTATGTGTGCACAACGAAGACATTTTTGTCTGTGTTCTCTGCTCTGTGTAAGGAATATACACGTAAGGTGGCATATGCATGAATGTACCCATAAGACAAGCTTTAGAGCTATGTGTTAGCCCTTGATGAGAAAGGGAGAACATTTTTTTTTTTTAGCAATCCAGAAGCCCTGCTATGGATAGCATCAGGGGCTCAGCCCCTTCTGAGTTCCCCTAACAAATAAGAGAGGCAGGAAAGTATATTAGATATGAAACCCTTCTATTCATGCATATCAGGCTGCACTTATTTTAAAAGACAGATATTATCTGGGGAGAAGGAGGGTCAGTGCTGAAAGTAGGGCTCCCTGCAGCCTTTAAGGACACAGGAGTGATGGTGGCTGGGAGTCCCCAAAGGGGCATGGAAGTCCTTGCAGTGCTATGAGACACAGGGTCCTCTCTCCCCTAGGGAGGGAAGACTGAGTTCAGATTCCAGGATGCCTGGCTCCTGTGTGCCCCATCCCCCTCCAATCCTGTCCCTCAAGATGCTTGGAAGGGAAATGGGGGATTTAGTTCATTTCTCATAATGACAATCCTCTCCACTCAGCTTCCCTAATGGTATCTCAGAGGAAATGCTCTTCCCGATACAGGCAGGATTTACAAGGAAAAGCAACAGTGTGCATTTGCTCATGATAATCCCAGAGTCATTTGGATATGGAAAGCCTTCAGTAACTGGTGGAGAGAATTAGCTTAAAGTTGGCATAATACCTAGCTATATGCATAACTATGTATGTTATTTTTAAGCAGTCTGTGTGTTTAGATGCCATCAAGTTAATTAGGAAATATGTATTTGCACAGAATGCAAGTTAAGCGTGCCACTGAACAGAAAAAATCCTCCCCACTAAGCTAATGTGTGCCTTCTGAATCTCCCAAGTGCTTAAAATCACCAAATGCTAAGAATATACAAATTCCTTTAAAAATGATTATTTTGTTTTCCCAATAACCTTTAGCATATAAAACCACACCAAATGTTTTTCATTAAATTCTTCTAGAGTGAAAACATTCCATGGTGAGTAAATGGGAGAAATAGGTAGATAAATAGATGGACAGATGGATGAATGGATGGAAGGATGGATGGATGAAATAGGTGGATGGATGGATAGATGGGTGGGTGGGTGGGTGGGATGGATGGATGGATGGATGGGTGGGTGGGTGGGTGGGTGGTGGAATGGATGAATGGACAGACAGATGAAATAGATGAATGGATGGATGGATGGATGGATGGATGAAATAGGTGGATGGATGGATGGAAAGATGACTGACTATGAGATAAATAATATTACATTCTGTTAGAAGATGAGTGAATATATATGTATGATGCAACTAAGTGACAAGATTGTATTGAATATGTAAACATCCATTATGTCAGTTGTGTGCACACATGTGTTGGGTAGTATGATTTGTATCAAATCTCTTGTGTTCCTTGTATTGGATGTTTGTTGCTTATGTAAGAGCATGTGCTCTGGCTGGTACCACACCACCCGGATGCAAGTCTCGGCTGCACCAAAGACTGTGAGGCCTTGGGTAATTCTCTACCCTCATGACTTTGAGTTTCCCCATCTGTAATCTGGGGCTAATAATGGTTACCCACCTCACAGAGATGGTTTGTAGCTTAAATGGGACGAAGAGTCTACAGTCCTTACAGGGTGCCTGGCACATGTAGGTGCTCCACAAATACAAGCATTTTCCATGATTGTTGTCATTACCGATGAATTACATGTCCTGTTTTATGGTGACATACACGTGCTGTATTGTGCACCAGGAGAGGGGTTTCCTTGTGTAGTGTGTGAGCTCACTAGAGCATGTGTGTTCCGTGCTGTAGTTTATGCTGGGTTGAATGTGTACTTTGGTTTTCTATTTGATGTGTGTGCATCTTCTCATGGTTCTTCATGTCTTTGCGTCATCTGAGGCTCTGCTGCATTGCACGCGCTCATGAACTGTAACGTCCTGTGCAGGGATTTTAGTGGTGTTGTAGAGCACCTCTGGCTGCTAATGGTGGACAACACAGACTGCTGCGTTTGGCTTACATGGTATTTTGTTTTTTTAAAAAAATTGAATTTGTCACTAGTATTTAAAAACTGAAAGGTTTCACATAAAATCAGATGACTACTTTCTCTTTTAAAAACTAAAAGACCCGACAATATTGCTCTTGCGTTCTCATAAGCTAATACTCTGCCCGACTTGAGGAGGACTGACCCCTTGAGGTGGGGTAGGCAATCTGGAGTGCTCTCTCACCTTGACACCCAGGGGGCTTTCGCTGCGTTTCATCTCATTTGTGGCTATTGTTTCCATGCCTGGCCTGCTTTACCCCCAACCCCCTTCCCTCTCTGGCTTGCACAGTCATCTGGGATTGCTCCTCGCTGGGTTATGAAGGCGCAGAACCTGGATTCCTTTCCGACAAGCCCAAGAAGAGTTGGTGAGCGAGGGGAGGATGTGCACACCGCCCCCCCCCAACCCAGGAGTCAAGCATCCCGGATTCTTGAGGCCCTGAGGTCTTCTGGACCTGCCCTCTGCATTAAGGTCGTAGCCGGCAGCGGTACTGACCCTGCTGATGGAGAAGAGCAGCCCCGGCCGGTCGGAGCACACGCCGGTGAAGCAGAAGCGCAGCTTCCAGTAGAAGAGGTGCTCCCAGATGAAGGTGATGAGGCTGAGGGCCATGGCGGCCGCCAGCATGTAGAACACGCCGGCCATGTTGTCGATGTCCAGCTGACTGCTCATCACCTCGTTCTTCTCGTTGTGGCAGATCCCCGTGAGCCACAGTGTCTCCAGCTCCTCCATCTCGCCTGCACAGGAGACAAGAGCCGGAGGCTGTGAGGAGCGGGGCATGCACTCTGGGTCCGGGGCAGACACGGCGGACTTAGAGCTGGGGGACCTGCAGGCACCTTACTGAGCGCTCCAGGCCTGCGCATGCTCACTTGCGCGGTGAAGCTCAAATGGTAACGGGACCTACCTAATACTGTCGTTGGGAGGATGAAACAAGATAAGGTGTAGTCAGGTGCAGTCCCTGGGAGGGGGGTATGTGGGTGTGTGGGTGTGGGTGTGAGTGTGTAATCATTGTCATTATGTTCTACCCATCCTCCTTTTCTCTGCCCGTGCTCCCACTCAAGCCTGGAACAGGACGGGGCATAAACTGGCAGCTTGCTACCGCGGAAAGTCTCGCATTCCAGTTATGACTTCATCACTTACTAGCTGGGTGAGTGCAGAGCCTCAGCCCTCCTGTCTGTGAAATACACAAACAACAGTGTACCCTTCCTGGAGTTCTCATGAGGACCAAATGAGCTCACGTCTGCAAACATCCTAAGTGCAGTGCCCGGCTCATAGCAAGTTTTCACAAATAGTAGCGTTCATGGGATTATTGCGAAAGGAAATGCCCGGCACATTGCACGGCACACGGCAGTCCTCAAATATGTTAGCTTCTACCTGCATCTTCCTTTAGAACATCTGGGATTGTTTCAAGATGCCACGCACTAGCAGGGCACTGAGGGCAGAAGGCATTGAAGAGAGACATTCCAATCAGCTCTGAATGGCCCCTTGCAAACTAAACACCTCCCCACTTCAGTAGGCAGTTAAAGAAGCAGGTGGAGTTTAGAGTGGGAAAGAAAAAGTAGACGTGCTTAGCATTATTTTGTCTTTCTATTATGTGCATTTCATCCAGTTGCCATTTAGGAGGAAATTCTCTGATCTAAATGTCTAGCTATTAAGCTGTCTAGCAATTCACTAAACTATGGCACTTACACTATGATTCAAACTTTAAAAATTATCCTTCAAGGACAGTGAAAATCAAACAGGATGCATATAATGTTAAATGAAAAGTATGACTATGGTGTGTGTGCGCGCGTATATCTGTATCTAAGATACAATATGAAACATTAGTAGAGACAAGTAAAAGGAAACACTCCAAGTGTTTCTTTGATTCTCTTTTGAAGAGTTTAGCATAATTACCGCTTTCATACTGCTGTCTTTTTTCAGTTTCGTGAAATTAGCGTGTGATGCTCTTGGTTGGTTTGCTCTCTTGAATGATTTGGCTGAACAGAGAAATCTAAGTTGATCCTTATTTTCTCTGGGCCTTTTGAAGATGTTACTGGGTTTTCTTCTGATCTAGATTACAGTTGTTGAGAAGTTGGCTAATAATCTAATTGTCACTACTCCCTACGCATTCTGTGGTTTTTCTCTGATGGCTCTTTAGATTTTCATTTTGTCTTTGGTGTGGAATGTAGGTGTGGACTTGCTTTATTATTTGTTCGGCTCTAGACTCAGTGTCATTCTTTGATGTGTGACTCAGGATTTTAATTCTGGAAAAAAACTCACCCATTCTTGCTTTGAGTATCAACTCTCCCTATCCTCTTTTAAGAAAAAAAATTAGTAAACTTTATTTTTTTAGAGTAGTTTTAAGATTTCAGAAACATTGAGTAGAAGGTACAGAGTTCCCATAACTCCTCCCCATTTGCTCAGTTTCTCCTACTAACATCTGGCATTGGGGTGGTTTTTTGTTTTTTGTTTTTACAATTTATGAACTGATCTTGATACATTAACTAAAGCCCAGAGTTTACATTAGGGTTCACGCTTTATGTTGTACCATTCTGTGGATTTTGCCCAAGGCGTAATGCCACGTGTCCATCGTTACAGTATCATACAGGATAGTCTTGCTGCCTTGAAAGTTCCCCATGTGTGCTCCCCGATTCAACTCTCTTCACGCCCCATCCCAACCCCTGGCAACCACTGATCTTTTAATGGTCTCTCTAGTTTTGCCCTTTCCAGAACATCACATAGTTGGAACCAAAGTGCACATAGTAGCCTTTTCAGACTGGCTTCTTTCATAGTAACAAGATTTTTTTTTTTTAAGGTGAGCAATCATCTGATTTGTAAAAAGATGAAACAAAATTTAAAATGATACACAATATCAATTTCAAAACAGCATCAGAAAGTCCAAGGTTAAGTATCCATACTCAGCTCATAACAGAGCAAGTGGATAAGCAGAATAATTCGTACTGTAGCATTTTGCTATATGAACTGGTCGTAGAAAAAGCTGATAAAGGAAGGCAGGAGTGCTCTATCTTTGAAGAATTAGAACCGAGGGGTTCCAGAATCATCTGGCATCCATTCAGTGTTGTATTCATGGTTAGAAATGTACATGGTGGGAATCCAGGGATCTTCTGGATCCTTCCTTTAAGGTCCCAGTTAACTGTAGCCACAATGTTAACACTTATGCTGAGAACTATATGCATTTAAGTACCTCCACTTCTCTCCATGGCTTGACAGCTTTCTTTTTATTTGCGAATAATTTCCATTGCATAGATGTACAGTCTGTTTATCATTCACCTACTGAAGGACACCGTGGCTGCTTCTGAGTTTTGGCAATTATGAATCATGCTGCTATCAACATCCGTGTGCAGGTTTTTGTGTGGACATCCGTTTTCAACTCCTTTGGGTAAATACCTGGGAGCACGACTGTGGGATTGTGTGGTAAGAATATGTTTAGCTTTGTGGGAAACTGCCAAACCCTCTTCCGAAGTGGCCGTGCCATTTTGTGTCCCCACCAGCAACGAATGAGAGTTCCCGTTGCTCCACATCCTCGTCAGAATTTATTAGCATTGTCAGTGTTTTGGATTTTAGCCATTCTAATAAGGTACATAGTGGTATCACACTGTTTTAATCTGCATGCCCCTAAGAACACATGATCATTCTATCATTTCTTCTGAAAATTGTGTTTAAAATATTCTAAACCTTCTCATTCTATCCTCCAGGTTATTAACTTTGTTTTAATATTTTCCACTCCTTTATGCCTCTGTCCTACAGTTAGATGCTTCCCACAGATCTATTTTCCAGCTCATTTATTCTTTCATTAATAATATTTAGCCTTCTGCTTTCATTTAATCTATTTTAATTGGAATATTCATCTGGCCATCTTAAGTTCCTGCCCATTCTTTTTATCATAATGTCTCATTCTTCTGTTATGAGTCTTAAAAAACTTTTCTACATTTAATAATTTCAAACCCACCATCTCTCAGATTATTCTCTGCCCTGCCTCCTCCCCACCACGTTGGTTCTTGGGATTCACATTTGTCTGCTTGCTGTGTGCACTGGCTCTCATGGTGGATTTCTTCCTTTTGAGGTAATTTTGAGGATGAGCTCATCTTCAGCAGGGTTGCTCTCGCTCTAAACCCCATGGGGCCCCCAAGCACACTGGGCTATAGAAATGTTCCTATAGTGGGGTTCTGAGTTTGCTTCTGCCATGGTTCCAGAGGCTTCCAATGTACCAGTTTTTGTATGAGAAAAATGTGGCTGTCACTGCCACACCATGTAGGCAGTATACACTTGGACCTCCGTACTCCTATAGGTTTTAATTTCTCACTCGGAGCTTCAAGCATATGGCAAGACTTCTTGTACTTTCTTCGCACTGATGGACAGTTTTTTCTAATCTTTGCACAGATGCGTTGATTCATTGGGGATCTCAGATTCATGCAGTGGTATCATTTTCTACTCTCTGCACAGTTCAGGGCCCCCATGTGGATGTGAAAGCCTCAGTCTCCACCCCTAGGCCCTACATCCCCTTAGGCTGCTATACTTCCACAGAGAGGTGCTGCGAGAATATCCCATTCCCATCTGTTTCCAGCACCTAGGGCTTCCCTGTTCTTTTGATCTTCACCGTGCTTTGTGCGAGCATGTGGGTGCGTATGCATGTGTGCGTGCATATGTGTGAATGTTCATGCATGTGTGTCTGAGCAAGCATGTGCATGAGTTTGCACGTGTGAGTGCACGTGAGCATGCGTGTGCATGTACTTGCTTCTAATCCTGCACTGTGATGTGTTTGCAGCATGAAAGGGGCTCCTGTCAATTGAGTCTCCCTTCATACCACAACCACATAGACGTTTATAACTTTTGTTATCATGGCTAAAAAAAAAATCACATTTATGGGAGGAAAAAATAGGAAACCCAGCCTTTTGTAAATTCATTGCCCACAAGGAACGGTGTAGTTAATCAGTGGTACAGGCACAGGTATGGGAAGGGACATCTCAGTCTCAGTTCCTTTCCTTCCAATAGCCTGCAGGGCTACCACGCGGTCACACTTGTCCTGGGGGCCTCTGTAATATCACCTCATCGTGCAGCCACAGCCCCAGCTGCTCATCCAAACGCTCCTGCCTGCCACGTGCCTCATGTACATCACTGCTTCCTCTTCTCAGAAACACTGATGCCTTCCCTTCAAAACTCCAGCATGCTGTTGACTTCCCTCTCCCTTTGGAGTGTGCGAGGACACAGAAGTGACTCTCCGTGCCACGTTCTGTTCCCCTTGGTGTCATCCCAAACACAGCCGGGTCTGTAAGCCTAGAACAGCACCAGTCTGGGTAGAAGAAACATCATTAGATTCCTTTCGTGATGCAAATAAAAAGATCTTCCCTCCGCCTTCTGACCTAACACCTGTCTTTGAGGAAGTCGATTTGGTAAACCGGACCCATGAGAGATCTTCCCTCCGCCTTCTGACCTAACGCCTGTCTTTGAGAAGTCGATTCGGTAAACCGGACCCATGAGAGATCTTCCCTCTGCCTTCTGACCTAACGCCTGTCTCTGAGTAAGTCGACTCGGTAAACCGGACCCATGAGAGACCTTCCCTCCGCCTTCTGACCTAACACCTGTCTCTGAGTAAGTCGACTCGGTAAACCGGACCCATGAGAGACCTTCCCTCCGCCTTCTGACCTAACACCTGTCTCTGAGGAAGTCGACTCAGTAAACCGGACCCATGAGAGACCTTCCCTCCGCCTTCTGACCTAACGCCTGTCTCTGAGGAAGTCGATTCGGTAAACCGGACCCATGAGAGATCTTCCCTCCGCCTTCTGACCTAACACCTGTCTTTGAGGAAGTCGATTCGGTAAACTGGACCCATGTCACGCAAGGACAGCAGACGCACATTCCTCGATCCCAGGGACAGCCTCTGCTGCAATCACATTTGTACTTATTCATTTCCTGCCTCGTGGTCTTCTACTGGTGCACTGAACTGTAGTTCAAATACTTTCTTATTTTGTTTTTAATTTACTCAAGTATACTGTAATCTCCTTGGGGGCGATCAGGGACCGCGTTTTATGATTTTGCTATTTCTTGTGGCCGCAGCACACAGCAAAGTACTGAATCCATATTTTCTGTTTCTATTTCTTTCCTTGCATCCTCAGGCTTAAATTAGGCAGCAATGCAAACATGTTCAGATCTGCTGGGTGAGTTTTTCTGCCATATAAATAGAAGGAAATACAGATCAAAAGGGAACTTGCCATGGGCTTGGGAGTAAGAGGCTGAGCAGTGCACATGTCATCGGCTGGGGTGAAGTGGCAAAGGGCAGTTTTCGAAGGAGCAGCTCTAAGATGCTCATTCCACCATCCATTTCTTCCATTACAAAGAGGCTGTGATCTTTGTCAGTGTGGTCTTGTGAACTGGAGCTGGTAAGTGGGACAGTTAAATCTGTTTCCCGGAGCAGACTCATCCGTGCTAGGAAGACAGAAGCTAAGCGCTCCCCTGGGAGCCGAGGGGGTGTGGGCCTCTGTGGGTTTGCACCCAAGAGGACTGGTCCCCGTGTGATGCTAAAGCTTCCCCCTCCCTCTGTCTGTACCTCTAAGGACAGGAAGCTCTGTGCACCCGAGAAGGCTTCTGCAGCCATGAAGTCATGTCTGATCAGAAGTCCTGCCTATACCTGGTCTTCAGGGGGGGAATGTTGCCTTCCACAGGTATTCCTGCGGACCTCGGGTTCTCTGCCGTCCCGAGGAAGGCTGTGAGGCCGGCACACAGAGCGGGCGCCCTGGCTCTGTCCCTTCCCAGGGTTGCCATTAAAAGGCAGAGTGGTGGGGCTTTGAGAGGTAGGAGCCAGAAAGATGTACAATCTAAAAGGGAATATGTGAGAATAATTGAGACAGCACCATGCACATGCCTGACACATGCTTCCACAAGCTGCCTGGATGCTGCGTGATACGCATCCAGCTCCTCAGTCATGAGGTACGAGCCGTGCATTTCTCGTTTGCAAAAAGGAATCAATGAAAATGCAAGTAGACACTGTCCCGGAAATCACAAGAAAGAATGTTTTAGGTAGAAAACACCAGAATAAGCCACAAAAGGGAGCGCCCTTTCCTGAAGGGTTTGGGGAGCATGGCACGTCATCCTGGCAGGTCTGGAATGCCACAGGAGGTAGGACGAGAGTCTGTATGCCTGCACTCAACTGCCTTCCACACCTACGACCCATTTGACCTTGGCCCAGAGACTCCACTTACCTATCCTTCCACTCATCCCTTCCTTGATCTATTTTCCTATTCTCTTATTTAACAAAGTTACATAAATTCCATTCCATTTCAAGCACTGTACTAGGATTTTTGAAAATTAACCCACGCGGCACTCATATCAACCCCATGTGGCTGGTGCCATTATCATACCCATTTTACAGATGAGGCAGAGAGAGGCATCAGTCTCTCTGGTGTCTACCAAGTGGAGCACAACAGTATTTAGCTCATACGAGTCGTGCTGGAATTAAATGAGGCTGCACGTACCTCGTGCCTGGCACACACTCATTACTCAGTAAGTATCACTGGATCCGCCGTTCTTTGCTGCCAGAAGCCAGGGGGCCGGGGGTGTGGGGTGTGGGGTGTTGTGTGTGTGTGTGTTGTGTGTGTGTGTGTGTTGTGTGTTGTGTGTGTGGATCACACACCCCTCCCTCTGCCCTGCCAATCCGTGGAGTCTGCGATTCCAGGAAGGCATGTCCAGAGAGAAGGCTTAGCCCTCCAAGACGAATCTGTTATGTCCAAAGTAAGAGAAATCAGTTCTTTATTTGCCCTCAGACTCATTCTCTGCACTTCCAGAGGGACTGCAGTAGGTTTTCAGATTAGATTTCATTCTATTCTGCAAGACTGTCTGAGAGCTAAGGGGATTGCTTCAGGAAAGGATTTTATAGCATGCCATGTGACTAGCCTTCAGACTTCCTGAGCATTTCTCCCCCGAGGTCGGTTGTAAAAAGTTCATTTTGAACCTGTACCCTTTAGGCTCCATCCAGGGCCTGAGAATGGGCTGCCATGCATCTTCTAGAATCAGCTCACACACAGACCCTTGCGGGCACACACCTACTTAGAGTTTCTCTTGGTTTCCGGCCAGAGCCCCTGACCCTACACAGTGATGGTAATGGGGAGATGGCGTGTGTGGTTTTGAGAGGCTGGCTTTGATGCCCTATTTCATTTCTGGTCATGCTTTTGGGTGCTTTGAGGACTTCATTTGGTTTTGCCCACATTCATTCACTCATTCATTCATTGAGAAAAGAACACTTCTAAAGCACTGAGCACGCAGTCAGCGGCATCTCTGTATTTTTATACGGAGGCAAATCGCATATAGTCTTTGGGCTCCACGAGCTCAGAGTCCTGTGGAAGAGAGCGTCCTGCAAGCCAGTCATTCTGGCCAGATGAGATGACTGAACCTGCACAGGGAGTGTTTTGACATCAGAAAAAGGTTCAGAATTTGGGGGAAGGAAGAATCGATGAAAGGAGGGGCCAACTGCAAAGGACTCAGCTTTTGTGCTGAGGAGTTGGGGTGTCCTGAGAACGGGGGGGCATTGGAGGAGCTGTATGCTTGCTGGACCTTAGAGTCTTCAGTTGCTGTGTTCTCACACATAATGTAAGGCAGGCTGTTACAGGTGCGCGTGGGTGGCAGATGGGAAGGACAGGGATACAGTGTGGGGTCTCCAGTAAATTCCATCCCAGTGACATAGTCACTTTTGGGGCCCTGTCCTGGTCTCAGAGGCAGGCAGGACATGCAGATTAACCTCTCCTGCTCCCAAGATATGTGACTGACTAGAGAGAAACCCATTTGCAGGAAGTCACTGATAAGGATCCACTGTGAATTGTCATCCATATCACCATCGCCCATAACAATTTACACTGGATATACCAGCTGCATGATATGCTGAAATCTTGCCGATGGCTACCTCTGGAGTGCAGCTCAGAGGTCTCCACTTCCAGGAAGCCTTCCCTGAACGCACAAGGATGTGGGTATGAGACCATGGTTTCTTCTTCCACAACATCCTGGGTTTCTCATCAGTAGGGAATCTGTCACACTAGAGTCTAATCACTGTTTGCTTCTAAGTCCTCCCCATCGGGAGGTGAGTTTATTCAGGGTGGGCATCCTGCCATATTCTTTTTGTATCCCCAGTCCCTAACGCAGGGCTGGACACAAGTAGGGGGTTTGTACAACTGTGTTGACTGCTGATGACACAAGGCTCCTCCTCTTGATTAGCTTGTGATACACTGTTCTGAGCATCAGCAAAAACCTGAGAGAGGAAGGAATATGTGAAGCCCCAAGCAGAGGGGTCAGGAAGAATGTCTGAAGCCCAGAAATCAAGGCTGACTCTTGGGGCAAGCAAGTTCCAATCAAAGAGTCTAGCAATAGAGTTTGGTGGTTCCCCATGGGGAACCAACTTCCATCTATAGCCAAAAGACGTCAGGATGATGTTGCTGCTGATCCCGTTAGGGTTGGCTGTGAACACCAAGAGGGGAACTGACCCCGTTTCAACCCCATTTCATGTCTTGCCCAGGGATTGGGCACTTCGGGTTTCTCAGAAGCCCGAATGGAATTGGAAATGGCAAAGGAACAATTTTCTTTGTAGAGAATCTAGGGCACCATCATCGACAGGCTGGTGTTCTTGATGAGAACAGATTCGGTCTCTGTGAGCTCTGAACTGTGGTCCCCAGAGTGAGGACGTGCTCTCTTTGCCCAGTTGTCCTGGAAGGAAGCGCTGGTCAGATCTAGGATGTAGTCTGTGGACTTGGAACAGAGTATGGTCAGCCAGACCATTCGATTACTGACCTTGGTGCCTTAGCTTCATCAATTTTACACTCTTGATTCAAAGCCAAGTAACCTTGGATCTGGAAATAATAGCATTCTGGAGCCTAGGACCTCTGTATCCATGACCTATGAGGGTCACTGAACAATCTGCTGGAGAGAAAAAAAAATACCTTCTCTGGTGGTGGTGGTGGGGATAGTACAAGATTCTGGACACACACAGCCTAAATCTGGAAGATGCATCTCCCTTATTTAAATGTCAGAATATTCCATTTCGGTATAATGCTGAGAAGTCACAAAAGCAAAATAAAAATAGGGCTAAGCTTAAAAGGATCCAGTTAGATGCAGAGACAGGCTGTCTTTGGCATTAATGTGTTACTACTACCTTCCAGCTGAGGTCTCTGCTCTGTGGACGGAGCCCGAGGCCTGCAGGAGGCCCTGCTGTTTGTCACCATGGGGCTGGGGTTTCACAGGCCACTGGATCAACCGTGCAATTTGGAGTTGGGGAATTTTGTGCGCACAGGTCCCCAACCTGTGTCTCTTGAGGAAGAAAAAGGAAGAAGCGTGCAGAGGTTGGGCTGCCCCATCAGACACCAGGCAACGTAAGTGGTCACAATTTTCCAACAGAGGGCCGGGTTGGCAAGAACCAATTCTCTGGGGTAAGGCTGCAGAAAAATGTCGCGGGTGAATCCTGTATATACCAAGCACCACTGGAGCCTACTTCATCCATCTGCTTCACACACCTAGAGATGGTCAAGCTGCCATGATTCAGAAGGCATAGGTACTGGTGAATTCACAGTAACTTTTTGACAATTGCACATTTTCTCCATTGACAGTCCTGAAAATCCTATGACTCATCATGTAAGAGTGTGAGGGCTTTTTAATGTCACAAAGGGGTCCTTGCATTTTAAAAGGCTGTAGATGGAAGGGGGAAGAAAAAGATAGCAATAATCCCACATCCCAGGTTAAGAAAGCTCTTTCTTTCTTTTAGCAGGTAAAATGGCATCCCCATTTTTCGGCTCCTTTCTTTTTGGTCAACAAGCTTCCTGAGACTGTGGGGACCTTAAGCAAAGGGATCACATCTATTGCCCATTTTATCTGCATTCCCCATCGTCCAGGACAGTGCAGAGACTTAAAGGGCACTCAAGATTTGGCTGTGGCGTGGAGGAAAAAGAGGAGGAGAGGGTGGTGAGGAAAGCAAAGGCGAGAGGAAGGAGAGATGATGTGACTGAAGATGGAGAAGGGGAAGACCAGGGGAAATAGGACCTGTATAGGAAGGACCCTATATCTGCTGGCAGTGCTGTCCATAACCAAAGTGGAAGGAAGACCCAGTTTGTCTTTTTATGGAGAGTGTGGGTTACAACTGAAGAGTGCACTCAGACTTCCTTGATGATAGTCCTCTCCCCCCTTACAGGTGTAGGTGCTTCTCTGCCCTGCTCTTCCTTCTCCCAAATCAGAAGCAACAGATGAGGTGAGACCATTGCCAGGGATGAGGGGGGAGTGTAGGGGGATGGGGGCATGGTTGATTCAGATGCCAAGTCAAGAAAGTGTGTGGGGTAGACACCACAGTCCTCTTGCTCCGTTCTACACAAGCAGGGAGATGGAGGAGGAATTGGGGTCTCTAAACTAGGGGCTACGATCATACAACAACCACCGACCACAGGCATTGATGAACACACCTACCATTCAGTGACACAAGACCACTTTACCTCTCTCCTGGAAGGGAGAGACGGGGCACTCAGAAATTACAGGAACCACACACTCTGGTGATGGGAATGCACACTGGCTGTTCTTTCTCTGAGAATTGTTTGGAAGTATCTACTAGAACAGAGTATATGCGCATTCTGTGACCCAGCAATTTCATTCATAGGTATATTCCCAAACAATTAAGGGCCTACATACACTGAAAAGGTACAAGAATGTCCATCAATAGCAAATGTATAAATAAACAGCAGTATATTCATACAACGGAATACCATGCAGTAATAAATAGGAGTTTTAGTTATATGCATTGATATGGATTAATGTCCTAAAAGATATGAATGAATAGATGTTGTATGATTCTACCATTTATTTGAAGTTCAGAAGGAGGCAAAACCTATCCATATTCATCAAGGTCAGAATGATGGTCACCTTTGGGGGGAATCTTTGCTGGAAGGGAGCTTTCTGGGGTACTGGTCATGTTCTCAACTCTGATCTGAGTGGTGGTCACACAGTTGTATAAAAATTAATTGGACATTGAGATTTGTGCAATATCGTGAACGTATGTTATAATTTACAGAAGAAAAAAAGCAGCAGAGGTATAGTAGAGGTATAAGGCGTTCTTCCATTTTGGGGGTCAAGAGAGAAAATAAGAAGGAAAGGGGAAGAAAAAGGACTTTCTAACCCAGAAAGTGAAAAAAAAACCCAATTTTTTAGAAACATTACATTTTTTTTTTTACAAAGAGTTCTTAAAGGATAAAGAGGGATGAGTTATGTTAAATTTTTCCATATTGTTGGAATTATTTTAAAAGAACGTGTTGTACTTTTATTATTGAAGCCAAAAGTCACCAATCTTTATGAAAAGGTCTAACTAGTAAATATTCTCAGCTCTGTGGGCCCTGTGGTCTCTGTCCCAACTACCCCCCTCTGCCTCTGCAGCGCAATAGCATCCTTAGACACACACAGTGAATGAAAGGATGTGTCTGTGTTCCAATAAAACTTTATTGACAAAAACAGCCAACAGGGCAATGTGGGCCATAGTTAGTAGAATCCTGATTTAAGCAATTAAAAAAAGAAAAAAATGATTATTTTTAAAAAAGTATATATATGAACAAGAATAAATCCCAATTTAGGGAGACTCTTATCATTGTTATGATCGATGATACTTGCTGAGTACCTACCGATGGGTACTATACTTAGCAGTTCTCATACATTATACCATTGAACTTGGTGAGGTCAGTGCCATTACGATTCCTAACTTAACGGGGAGGAATGCGGCCCTTAAAAAGGGTAAGGTCCCAAGACCATAGAGCTAGGAGAGATCTGTTGTTGTATTTGAGCTCAAAGCCTTTGGTTTCAACTACACCCCATGCTGCTATATTTAGGACAATTTTTTGTGTGTGAAATATGACAAAGTTTTAATAAATTACTAAGATATATAAACTGTCCAGTAAAATCTATACATAAAAACAGTTAAATGGCCAAAAAAGATGAAAAGACAACTCCCTTTTTTTTTTCATTTTCACTATTCCAAGGAATTCTAAGGCAACCCTAAGATGCATCTTCTAAAACAGCCGAAAGAACAGTAATGCTCAAAGCTTCTAGACTGTTTTAAAATTGGTACATCGATTTATTATTAATAGTACTTTTAGATGGGAACAAGCCTTCTGGGCATTAATATGACACTATAGATGAAGACTCCTGATGATGTTTATAGCCATTAACCCTTCAAATTCTACATCTAAGAGTTTGTTGCAAATACACAATTAAAAAAAAAGAGGGGGCATGAATATGTTCCTTCTATCATTATATGTACCAGCAAAAAAGGAACATTTTAACATCAGGAAAATAACATAATGAATTATGGTTTAAAAATGACTATGACATTCTATGCACAAATGTGAGGACCCGATTATGTAATGGCATGAAAAAATTCAAAATAGAAGGTAAATTAAAATAGAATATAAAAGTGTATATAACCACTTATTAAATATATTTAAAGCAATGTGTCTGCAAGAAAAAGGCCCAGAAGGTAATACCTCAACTGAAAACACTTATGTTAAGGCAGTAGACTGGGTGATTTTATAAGGATATTATATTGCCTTTCCAAAGAAGTGTTTACAGAATCATAGGCTGAAAGGGATTTGGGGCCAGTGTGTATCCATCCTGTAATTCCCCCATCAGGTTCTGTGACATCAGCATTTGACTTACCAGCAAGCCATTCATTATGTCTTATTTCAACTTTGACAGTTCTCTTGACATTTGACTTTCCCTGGTTGGAGCGATTCATGGCTTGTCAGGCACGAATCTGGCACCACTGACCTTGTTCTAATCCTGGCGTTAGACTGATAATAAACACTGCAGCTCTGA
Source organism: Neomonachus schauinslandi (assembly GCF_002201575.2). Taxonomy (NCBI): domain Eukaryota; kingdom Metazoa; phylum Chordata; class Mammalia; order Carnivora; family Phocidae; genus Neomonachus; species Neomonachus schauinslandi. Next base: position 145,045,372 of record NC_058407.1, read on the forward strand.
CTCTCAGGGGACCAATTGGGAAATTCACTGCAAACTTACGCCCATGAAAACCCTCAGCGCTCTCGAGCACAGAGCGAAAGTCAATGGCCCTCCAGGATATTTATGGATTTTATCTGTTTCTTAAGTAAGTGCTGTTCCATTATTATTCCAAATATGTCTCTAGTTAAAATTAAGAAGGAGATAAACAAGTCTAATTTTTATGGTACCATCTGGTCACAGGCCAATGAAGAAGCAGTTAAACCCTTTATTGCTAATCTATGCTTGGGATAGATTTCATTTCTTCCTCTCGAAACATTTCATTTCTGAATGAATAGTGTGCTGTGGACATAGGAGGGTCAAAGTCACTCGGTTGCTAGGGCATCACAATGGTCACTGATCAACTCCCTTTGGGGATATGGCATCAAAGTGAGGTTTGTGTGTCTGTCAAAGTCATCCACACAGAGCATCTCCAATGTTCCTTATACTGGTTGCTGTGCTGATGCTTACACGTTCCACACGGTTTATTTCTTGGGTTTTCACAATCTCCAAAGGTCTCTGGATATGGAAACCCAGTTAAGAGCCTTGAGAGAGGAGGAGGAGCAAGATGGCAGAGGAGTAGGAGACCTAAATTTTGTCTGGTCCCAGGAATTCAGCTGGATAGGGATCAAACCATTCTGAACACCTACGAACTCAACAGGAGATCAAAGAAAAGAATAGCAGCAATTCTCTGAACAGAAAAGCAACCACTTTCTGGAAGGTAGGACATGCAGAGAAGTGAATCTGAGGTGATATTCAGGAAGATAGATGGCAGGGGAGGGGGCCTCCGTTGGCCGCTTCTGGCAAGTGATAGAGCCACGGAGCACAAAATCGGAACTTTTAGAAGTCTGCTCGGCAAGATGGCGGAGGAGTAGGAGAACTGGATTTCGTCTCCTCTCAGGAATTCAGCTGGATAGGGATCAAACCATTCTGAACACCTACAAACTCAACAGGAGATCGAAGAAAAGAATAGCAACAACTCTCTCATCAGAAAAATGACACTTTCTGGAAGGTAGGACGTGCGGAGAAGTGAATCCGAGGCGATATTCGGGAGGATAGACGGCGGGGGAGGGGCCTCCGTCAGCCGCTTCTGGCAAGTGATAGAGCCGCGGAGAACAAAATCGGAACTTTTAGAAGTCTGCTCCACTGAGGGACGTTGCTCCAGTGGCTAAGTGGGGGGTGGACCCTCATGGCGACAGTGTGGTCTCAGGACCCTTGGGGTCACAGGAAGACTGGGGGTTCCTGAATGCAGCAGAGCTCCCAGGTATCGGAGCGGGGAAGCCGGCTGCAGAGATGGAGCTGAGGAGTGGGCTCTCAGCTCGGGGTTGCCATAAACCGTGATCTGCGGCACAGTCGGGCCACTGCTCCTCCAGCAGGGACCCAACTAGCGGCAGATCCGGGGAGACTCACCTTCCTCCCCCAGGAGGAGCGGCGCAGGAGTGCACCGCAGGGATCTACTGGGTTTGGAGACTCCACAGGGGGTCGGGTGCCAGAGATAGAAACGCTCGGTCACAGGCCGGGTGAGCACGGAGTGTGGCTGGAGACCGGGGAGATGGGAGTGACTGACTGCTTTTCTCTGGGGGTGCACTGAGGAGTGGGGCCCTGAGTTCTCGGCTCCTCCAGAGCAGAGATTGGGAGGGCGCCATTTTCACTCTCGGCCTCCAAAGCTGTACGGAAAGCTTGCAGGGAACAAAAGCTCCCGAGAGCAAACCCGAGCAGATTACTTAGCCCGGACCGGCAAGGGCGGGGCAATTCCGCCTCCGGCAAAGACATTTGGGAACCACGGCCACAGGCCCCTCCCCCAGAAGATCAGCAAGAACAGCCAGCCAAGACCAATTTACTGATCGATGAGAACAGCAGAACTCCAGAGCTAGGGGAATACTGCACATAGAATTCATGGCTTTTTTACCATGATTCTTTAGTCTTTCAAAGTTAATTTTTTTTAACTGTCTTTTCTTTTTTTTTTTTGAATTTTTCTTTTTCCACCATCTTATCAATCCCTTTTTAAAAAAATCTTTTTTATTTTTCATTTTTAGAGTCATATTCTATCCCTTCATAGTAGTTAACCTTATTTTTGTTATATATATGTAAGTTGTTCTCTCTTTAAAATTTTGGGATACAGTTTCTTCTAACAGACCAAAATATACCCTAAATCTCTAGTGTATGGCTTTGTTCTAGTCTCCTGCCTGATCACATTCTCCCCCCCTTTTTTTATTTTTAAATCCTCTTCTTTCTTTTTTCAACCAACTTCTTATCAATTCCTTTTATAAAATCTTCTTTAATTTTCATCTTTACAAGTCATATTCCATCCCTTCATCATATTTACCCTTATTTTTGTACGTATGTAAGTTTTTCTTTCTTTAAAATTTTGGGAGGCACTTTCTTCTAACAGACCAAAATACGCCCAAAATCTAGTGTGTGGCACTGATCTATGCACCAGCCTGATCATATTTGATCATATTCTGGTTTTTTTTTTGTTTGTATCTTTTTCTTTTTTCTTTCCCTTTCTTTCCCCCCGGTCTCTTCTGATTTGTTTAGTGTATATTTTTCTGGGGTCGTTGTTACCCTGTTAGCATTTTGTTCTCTCATTCATCTATTCTCCTCTGGACAAAGTGACAAGATGGAAAAAATCACCTCAACAAAAAGAACAAGAGGCAGTACCGACTGCCAGGGACCTAATCAATACGGACATTAGTAAGATGTTGGAACAAGAGTTCAGAATGATGATTTTAAAGATACTAGCTGGGCTTGAAAAAAGCATGGAAGATATTAGAGAAACCCTTTCTGGAGAAATAAGGAACTAAAATCTAACCAGGTCGAAATCAAAAAGGCTATTAATGAAGTGCAATAAAAAATGGAGGCTTATGTAATGTACGGGGATTAACATAAGAATAAAAAAAAATGGAGGCTCTAACTGACGGATAAATGAGGCAGAAGAGAGAATTAGTGATACAGAAGACCAAATGATGGAAAATAAAGAAGCTGACAAAAAGAGAGATAAACAACTACTGGATCACGAGGGCAGAATTCGAGAGATAAGTGATACCATAAGACAAAACAATATTAGAATAATTGGGATCCCAGAAGAAGAAGAAAAAGAAAGAGAGGGGCAGAAGGTATATTGGAACAAATTATAGCAGATAACTTCCCTAATTTGGGGAAGGAAACAGGCATCAAAATCCAGGAGGCACTGAGAACCCCCCTCAAAATCAGTAAAAACAGGTTCAACACCCCGACATCTAATAGTAAAACTTACGAGTCTCAGAGACAAAGAGAAAATCCTGAAAGCAGCTCGGGAGAAGAGATCTGTAACCTACAATGGTAGAAACATTAGATTGACAAAAGACCTATCCACAGAGACCTGGCAGGCCAGAAAGGACTGGCGGGATATATTCAGAGCACTAAATGAGAAAAATATGCAGCCAAGAATACTATATCCAGCTAGGCTGTCATTGAAAATAGAAGGAGAGATAAAAAGCTTCCAGGACAAACAAAACCTAAAGGAATTTGCAAACACAAAACCAGCCCTACAAGAAATCTTGAAAGGGGTCCTCTAAGCAAAGAGAGAGCCTAAAAGCAACACAGACCAGAAAGGATCACAGACAATATACAGTAACAGTCACCTTACAGGCAATACAATGGCACTAAATTCCTATCTTTCAATAGTTACCCTGAATGTAAATGGGCTAAATGCCCCAATCAAAAGACACAGGCTATCAGACTGGATTAAAAACCAAGACCCATCGATATGCTGCCTGCAAGAGACTCATTTTAGACCCAAAGACACCCCCAGATTGAAAGTGAGGGGGTGGAAAACCATTTACCATGCTAATGGACACCAAAAGAAAGCTGGGGTGGTAATCCTTATATCAGACAAATTAGATTTTAAACCAAAGACTGTAATAAGAGATGAGGAAGGACACTATATCCCACTTAAAGGGCCTATCCAACAAGAAGATCTAACAATTGTAAATATCTATGCCCCTAACATGGGAGCAGCCAATTATATAAGCCAGTTAATAACCAAAGCCAAGAAACACATCAACAACATTACAATAATAGTGGGGGCCTTTAACACAACCCTCACTGAAATGGACAGATCATCTAAGCAAAAGATCAACAAGGAAATAAAGACCTTAAATGCCACACTGGACCAAATGGACTTCACAGATATATTCAGAACATTCCATCCCAAAGCAACAGAATACACATTCTTCTCTAGTGCCCATGGAACATTCTCCAGAATCGATCACATCCTAGGCCACAAATCAGGTCTCAACTGGTACCAAAAGATTCGGATCATTCCCTGCATATTTTTAGACCACAATGCTTTGAAACTAGAACTCAATCACAAGAGGAAAGTCGGAAAGAACTCAAATACATGGAGGCTAAAGAGCATCCTACTAAAGAATGAGTGGGTCAACCAGGAAATTAAAGAAGAATTAAAAAAATTCATGGAAACCAATGAAAATGAAAACACAACTGTTGAAAATCTTTGGGAGGCAGCAAAGGCAGTCCTAAGAGGAAAGTATATAGCAATACAAGCCTTTCTCAAGAAACAAGAAAGGTCTCAAATACACAACCTAACCCTACACCTAAAGGAGCTGGAGAAAGAACAGCAAATAAAGCCTAAACCCAGCAGGAGAAGAGAAATAATAAAGATCAGAGCAGAAATCAATGAAATAGAAACTAAAAGAACAGTAGAACAGATCAACGATACTAGGAGCTGGTTCTTTGAAAGAATTAACAAGATCGATAAACCCCTGGCCAGACTTATCAAAAAGAAAAGAGAAATGACCCAAATCAACAAAATCATGAAAGAAAGAGGAGAAATCACAACCAACACCAAAGAAATACAAACAATTATAAGAACATATTATGAGCAACTATATGCCAACAAATTAGATAATCTGGAAGAAATAGATGCATTCCTAGAGATGTATAAACTACCAAAACTGAACCAGGAAGAAATAGAAAACCTGAACAGACCTATAACCTCTAAGGAAATTGAAGCAGTCATCAAAAATCTCCCAACAAACAAAAGCCCAGGGCCAGATGGCTTCCCAGGGGAATTCTACCAAACATTTAAAGAAGAATTAATACCTATTCTTCTGAAACTGTTCCAAAAAATAGAAATGGAAGGAAAACTCCCAAATTCGTTTTATGAGGCCAGCATTACCTTGATCCCCAAACCAAAGACCCCATCAAAAAGGAGAATTACAGACCAATATCCCTGATGAACATGGATGCAAAAATTCTCACCAAAATACTAACCAATAGGATCCAACAGTACATTAAAAGGATTATTCACCACAACCAAGTGGGATTTATCCCTGGGCTGCAAGGTTGGTTCAACATCTGCAAATCAATCAATGTGATACAATACATTAAAAAAAGAAATAACAAGAACCATATGATCCTCTCAATAGATGCAGAAAAAGCTTTTGACAAAGTACAGCATCCTTTCTTGATCAAAACTCTTCAGAGTATAGGCATAGAGGGTACATACCTCAATATCATAAAAGCCATCTATGAAAAACCCACAGCGAATATCATTCTCAATGGGCAAAAACTGAGAGCTTTCCCCCTAAGGTCAGGAACGCGGCAGGGATGTCCACTATCACCACTGCTATTCAACGTAGTATTAGAAGTCCTAGCCACAGCAATCAGACAACAAAAAGAAATCAAAGGCATCTGAATTGGCAAAGAAGAAGTCAAACTCTCACTCTTTGCAGATGATATGATACTTTATGTGGAAAACCCAAAAGACTCCACCCCAAAACTGCTAGAGCGCATACAGGAATTCAGTAAACTGGCAGGATATAAAATCAATGCACAGAAATCAGTGGCATTCCTATACACCAACAACAACACAGAAGACAGAGAAATTAAGGAGTCGATCCCATTTACAATTGCACCCAAAACCATAAGATACCTAGGAATAAATCTAACCAAAGAGGCAAAGGATCTGTACTCAGAAAACTATAAAAGACTCACGAAAGAAATGGAGGAAGACACAAAGAAATGGAAAAATGTTCCATGCTCATGGATTGGAAGAACAAATATTGTGAAGATGTCAATGCTACCTAGAGCAATCTACACATTCAATGCAATCCCCATCAAAATACCATCTACTTTTTTCAGAGAAATGGAACAAATAATCCTAAAATTTGTATGGAACCAGAAAAGACCCCGCATAGCCACAGGAATGTTGAAAAAGCAAAGCAAAGCTGGCGGCATCACAATTCCGGACTTCCAGCTCTATTACAAAGCTGTCATCATCAAGACAGTATGGTACTGGCACAAAAACAGACACATAGATCAATGGAACAGAATAGAGAGCCCAGAAATGGACCCTCAACTCTATGGTCAACTAATCTTCGACAAAGCAGGAAAGAATGTCCAATGGAAAAAAGTCTCTTCAACAAATGGTGTTGGGAAAATTGGATAGCCACATGCAGAAGAATGAAACTGGACCATTTCCTTACACCACACACAAAAATAGACTCCAAATGGTTGAAAGACCTAAATGTGAGACAGGGGTCCATCAAAATCCTAAAGGAGAACATGGGCAGCAACCTCTTCGACCTCAGCCGCAGCAACTTCTTCCTAGAAACATCGCCAAAGGCGAGGGAAGCAAGGGCCAAAATGAACTATTGGGACTTCATCAAGATAAAAAGCTTTTGCACGGCAAAAGAAACAGTCAACAAAACCACAAGACAACCGACAGAATGGGAGAAGATATTTGCAAATGACATATCAGATAAAGGGCTAGTATCCAAAATCTATAAAGAACTTATCAAACTCAACACCCAAAGAAAAAAGAATCCAATCAAGAAATGGGCAGAAGACATGAACAGACATTTTTCCAAAGAAGACATCCAAATGGCCAACAGACACATGGAAAAGTACTCAACATCGCTCGGCATCAGGGAAATCCAAATCAAAACCTCAGTGAGATACCACCTCACACCAGTCAGAATGGCTAAAATTAACAAGTCAGGAAATGACAGATGTTGGCGGGGATACGGAGAAAGGGGAACCCTCCTACACTGTTGGTGGGAATGCAAGCTGGTGCAGCCACTCTGGAAAGCAGTATGGAGGTTCTTCAAAAAGTTGAAAATAGAGCTACCATATGACCCAGCAATTGCACTACTGGGTATTTACCCCAAAGATACAAATGTAGGGATCCGAAGGGGTACATGCACCCCGATGTTTATGGCAGCAATGTCCACAATAGCCAGACTATGGAAAGAGCCAAGATGTCCATCGACAGATTGATGGATAAAGAAGGTGTGGTATATATATACAATGGAATATTATGCAGCCATCAAAAGGAATGAGATCTTGCCATTTGCAACAACATGGATGGAACTGGAGGGTATTATGCTGAGCGAAATAAGTCAATCAGAGAAAGACATGTATCATATGACCTCACTGATATGAGGAATTCTTAATCTCAGGAAACAAACTGAGGGTTGCTGGAGTGGGGGGTGGGGTGGGAGGGATGGGGTGCCTGGGTGATAGACATTGGGGAGGGTATGTGCTATGGTGAACGCTGTGAATTGTGTAAGACTGTTGAATCACAGACCTGTACCTCTGAAACAAATAATGCATTATATGTTAAAAAAAAAAAGATTGCAGGAAGGGAAAAATGAAGGGGGAAAATCGGGAGCAGGAGACGAACCATGAGAGACGATGGACTCGGAGAAACAAACTGAGGGTTCTAGCGGGGAGGGGGTTGGGAGGATGTGTTAGCCTGGTGGTGGGTATCAAAGAGGGCACATTCTGCGTGGAGCACTGGGTGTTATACGCAAACAATGAATCATGGAACACTACATCAGAAACTAATGATGTAATGTATGGTGATTAACATAATAAAAATAAATAAATAAATAAAAAGAACCTTGAGAGAGGAGAGTAGATAAAACTCAGGGTAAAGACCCGATTTCATGGATCCCAGATGAGTGACCTGTTGACCACTGGCCTCTATGTCCAGTACTTGGCAATCAGAGAATAATGTGTCTAAGTGCTAAATTGTGTTATTCTAAGGAGTGGTTCTTAAATCCTACTGCACATTAGGATATTCCAGAGGTTATGTAAAAAATGCCCCATGGGGTGAAAGTAAGGGATCTATATTTTCAAAAGGCTCTCCAAGTGAGTCTGATGGACACAGATGTGCCACAAGCACTTTATAAGGAAAGTAACTATTAAGGGCAATAGAGCGGGAACCTCTAATCATTTTTATATCCACCACCTGGAGCTTAGAAGCTGCTCAGTTATTCTTTGTTGAATGAATGTCTAGAGGCAGGGTGAATGAATGAATGAACAACTGGGTTAATAAATCAGGGGGCTTTGTCAATTGCATCCCGTCTTGCTAACTTGGTTAGAAAGTTTGGGATTTATAGAGTAGCCTAGCTCAGCCCAAACTGTGAGTTCTGCCTTTGAAGTCTCAATTTGATTAAAACACATTTAGCAAGGAACAATAGCTTTCTGAAATGCCAGGGATTATGCAGCTCGGAGGAGCTCTGTGGGGAGCAAGCAATTCCGGCAACTGGGATGGGTCTTTGTGAACCTGGAGAGGCTGTTCTGTGAGCCTGTATCGGGGCCAAACATCTGACTCCTCTTAATTACATTCTGCCCTTGTTTCGTTCCTTCTCATCTCTGGCTTCTTGGTCCTGAGTTTTCCCCAGACTGCCAGAGCTGAATGTTCCATGGTGCCAGGGCCTGGGGCATGGACAAGTCTCCTTCTCCATGGAAAAATGGGTCACTTGCTCTCTCACCCTTAACCTCTGTTGCCACGTTATTCTGCCCAGTGTCACCTGTAGGGGACCGATGCTGTTTCTTCAGCGAAAGAGGAATGAACACTGAATCTGGATTCTGACCAATCTACATTTCATTCACTGCTTTGACCCTTTCCAGGTAGACACGGAGAGATGTCTACGAGGGTTATAGCAAAGGAGAAGCAATACCACATCGTGGTTAAAAGCAAAGGCCCTGTGGCCCGTGTGCCCTCGTCCCAATCTAATCTCAGATCTGCCCCTTAGGAGCTTGGACACATTACTTAACCTGCCTGTGACTTGGTTTCTTCATCTGCACACACGGGTTAGTGATCATAACTCATGCCATGTAACTGTTGTGAGGACTGAATGAAATTAATACATCAAAAGACAGGTTATTCTGTGACCCATAGTTATCCCTCTGTAAGTGTTACCTCTTATGAATGCCTATGACAATAACAGTCATAAGGGTGGCTGATCCATTTAGGGAAATGGAACCGGTCTCTCCCCCTCACACGGGGCCCTCAGATTCTCGACACATCCTCTCCCTCACCGCTCCCCCCAACCCCCAGCCGTATTTTGGCGTTTATCTCTTTAAACGGGCTGAGGCTGCTGGTTGCAGTGGGGTGCTGCTGAGTCATCCGAGGACACGGGGACCTATGTCACGAAGAACTAATGGCAAAGAAGCCAGCAGGAGACGGATGAAGAGGCCTCTGAGGCAGGAGTGAGTCAGCCGGTGGTCCGTGCCTCGCTCCAGCACGGAGCCAGGGGAGATGGGGCGGCCGCTGACTCTCAGACTTTTCCAGTTTCTGCTGCACCAGGGCGATTGGCTCCATGGAACGGATGCAGTGTGCTCTGTTGATCTCTAGATACCTGGGCTGAGTCCTGCCTGCCTGGTCACCTGCACCCGCCTCTCTCTGCATCTGCTCTCCTCGCCTCCTCTCTGCCTCCCTCCTCCTCCCTTCCCATCAGGCTTGCCCCCTCCTCTTCTCCTTTCCCACCTTCCCCTTCCTTTAGGAGAACTGCACAACCTAGACTTTCAAGTCTTCTCTGCCCTTCTTGTCTCCCTCCAGACAGCCTAAGACCAGAAGCCATCACACTTTGAAGGGCCAGATTGCGACACTTCGGGGGCTGTCGTGGCAACTTGAGACTCCGCCCGTGCAGGAGGAGAGTGGCCACGGGCGGTTCCTGAGTGGATGGAGGTGGATGTGTTTATTAAGCTTTATTTTCAAAACCAGGCAGTGGTTGGAGCCCACGCCAGGGCCATACTTTGCCAGACCTGGAGGAAAACACTGGTTTTCCTGTTTACCTGCTTGACACAGAGACCACAAACTTGGCAACAATTTACGATCCATTTCAATGCTAAAAGCCAGGAACTGTATAATCTTGCTGGTTATATCCGTCCCAGAAAATCGTGTCACAAAGAAAATGCAAAACGGATATCTGACCACAAGAGCACGTAGAGTAAACAATGGAAGAATCCCTCCTTGTTTGCCCATTCATCAGTGAGTTCCCTGTGAACATCTACTGTGTGCCAAGCTCAGGAGGGAGTCCTAAGGGAGACAAAAGGGCAACAAGAATGGGCCTGATTGTGTCTGCCCTCCAGGGGAGGGCAGAGGCCCTCTGCCGGCAGGGGAGGCCGGCAGGCCTCTAACACATGCTCAACACTGGGCTATTCTCTTTCTGTTCATTTTCACATTTACTCCCCAAACAACTCCAATGTAGAGACAAGAAAACTGGAATTCAGAGAAATTAATTTGCCTGAGATCATGCTGCTAATAGGCTGTAGAAACTTCTGTCATTCCCTGTCACTGGTCTTGCTTTGCTAAAGGCCACAAGAACACTAAGCACGGAGCTAAAAGGGTTCACAGTTTATAAATATATCTAGTATCGAGCTGCGGTCTTTAAGGAAATCTTAAAGGGGGACACGTAGACTGAAGGATAGGTCAGATACCAAATCAGGAAATGGGTTTAGGAGAGAGAAGAAGGGATTTCATTTTTTTTTTTTTTAAGAGAGAGAGAGAATCTTTTTTTTTTTTTTTTTTTAAGATTTTATTTATTTATTTGACAGAGAGAGAGATAGCAAGAGCAGGAACACAAGCAGGGGGAGCGGGAGAGGGAGAAGCAGGCTTCCTGCTGAGCAGGGAGCCCGATGTGGGACTCGATCCCAGGACCCTGGGATCATGACCTGAACTGAAGGCAGACGCTTAACGACTGAGCCACCCAGGTACCCGAGAGAGAGAGAATCTTAAGCAGACTCCATGCCTAGCACAGAGCCTGATGTGGGGCTCGATCTCACGACCCTGAGATCATGACCTGAGTTGAAACCAAGAGTTACACTCTTAACCGACTGAGCCACCCAGGTGCCCAGGATTTTCATTTTTAAAGGGAGTTGCATGGAAGATTCTATGCTTCTCTGAGAAAACTTCAAATGGTGGAATTGCAGACACAGTATAAAGTTGAATGAGGAAAACATTTAGGAGCCCCCCCCCCCCCCCCCTGATCTCCTCAACCAACACCGCCATACATTCCTAAGCCAGCCTAAGAAGACAGGCTGTGAAGGCCACTGACGAAAGAGCCCATCCTCGGAGTGGAGGTACGAGTGGTCATCACCACCCAGGCTGTGGGGTGTCCAGCTCTCCCCAAGACTCAGACATTAGCCCAAAGATATTAAGCGGAGAAGCTGGACTAAGGCAGTGAGGATATTAGCAACCCATCCAGTGGCTCAGAGCAATTTATGAGAACCCTAATTAGATACACAAAGAGCTTCTGTAATCACACACTCTCTACTCTGGCTGGCAGCATGGGGTCCCTCACCACCCCAAGCCATCCTACACGCTCCAGTGAGAGAGAAGCCAGCAAACAAAGCAATCAGGAACTGTTAACCCTGACCCACTTGGAAGCAGGGAGTGGGCTTCTCCATGGACTCCCCTCCAGCACTCCCCACTCCAAGATCGGTGAGCATTAGCATTGTTATCCTGGAGTGGTGCTTTCCAAAGCTCTAGAGTCTATGCAGCAAGTTGCCTTATTAATATAAGAGCAGAGCGTGCGGTCCCTTCCAATTTGTTATCAATCTGGATGAGTCTTTAAAACGATTGCATGCAAAGTTGCAGTACAAAGGGACAAAGGGGCCCCAATGTACCTATCCATCTGAAATGATACATATGGTATCTTTCAAAGATTTCACATATGATATCTATCATATATGCCCAAATGGGATATAACAGGGGTCACTAACTAGCTTTAAACTGGGCGAGTCCCAGCAAGATGGGTTGAGTTACTCACCCTATTCATACAATATTAACACAAGAGATACAGGTCTCATATCTCTCAAACATTTCACATGATAGCCATCATATATATGTAAATATGATATAATTGCAGTGCAATATAGCATACCAATAAGTTATAAAGATATATGATAAATACATATATTTGATTTGATCTGTTCAGTGAATTCAGATGAGCTACCACGGACAAGTACTGTATTTCTGGGTTTAAAAATAAACCAACAACCATGAAAACTGAGCAAAGTACAAAGAGGAAGATTAAATGCTTCTCAATGCTTGAGCCTATTATTTATAGCTAAGGTGATCTGGCCACTAGCAACCAAGATTTTTCCTTGGACCACGGTTTAATGAAAAGACGATCAGAACCAGAGTTACATGAACTATAAAAATCCATTCAGGGTGTTGTCCGTAGACTGGCAGCATCAGCATCACCTGGAGCTTGTTAGAAATGCAGAATCTCAGGCTCCCCATCCCCAGACCGACTGAAACAGTCTGCCGGTTGACAAGATCCCCAGGTGATTCCTGTTTACACTGAAGTTTAAAAGTTCTGCTGTAGCTCACTAAACCCAATGGAGCCTCATTTTCCTGCTCTGCAACATGAAATACTAAGATGTACCCCAGAATACTGTACGAAGTATTGCTAAGAATATTTGTGAGTTACTTGGCACCACACTGGGCCATTGAGTATGGGCTCAAAAACAGTGGTTTCCTTCCTTACCCTCAGCATCACTTGCTGCTGAATAATATTATACAACCTTGTTCTCAATATCTTCTTGCTGGCCTCTGTACACCCAAAGGGCTTTAGCCTCTATGATCTTCCTTCTGTCTCTTCAAATCCTAGGATCACATTTAAAAAAACTACAAAATCCATGAGATTGATGGGACCTAACAGAGCTCCCATTTAACCTCTCCTTTGAAGCCAGAAATGCCATTTTTTAAGTCCCAGACTGACTCATTCTTTATATTCTTCATCAGTGTCACCTCTTAGGTGCCACGGAGATATCAGGTACTCAATAGATCCTTGCTGGTTGCTGGATGAATGAATGCATGACACTGTGAACTCTGGCCCATTCTATTCTTCACTGAACTCTTACTAGACTCGTTTTCCTTATGACTTACTCTGCCTTTTCATCTTCCCATTAAAAAACCCTATATCCCATATTCTTCCTTGACTCTTCTCTCACCTATCCAAGATACCTAAGAATATACTCATATGTATGTATGAATTCATATATATGAATTATTATAAATGTTTATATTTTGAGATGAGATATTTTAAGTTTATTCATTGCCAACCAACAGGACTGTAAGTTCCTTGAAGGAGAGAAGAAAAAGACCATGACATCCCCCTCTTGGAACATCAGTGCCTAGGAAAGTATGTTTCTCAGTAAAGGTTGGATACTGATGTTCAATGCTGAAAAGTACCCATGAATGTTGTGACTGAAGTACTGAGAACCGAAGATCCCCACGGTGCACTACACTATCTCAGAAAGGACACAAAGGTTAGACAGGAAAAGGAAGGTAAGGTCTTATTGGGATCCTGTGTACCCCTTAAGGGAAATCACCAGTCCTTTTCCTAGGGAAATGCCTGGCAGGCTTCATGTAAGAGGTTCCCTCAATAACCAAACACTCCACTCAAAGGTTATATTTACACAGCTCATTAGGAAAATTTTTTATACTTTTGACACTCATTAGACTCGTAATCGTCCACCGAAGCTACTCTATAACAAGAGATAAACACTCCATTCTAGAGGATGAATAATAATTAGGTACTGCTTAGCACTGTGCTCTTTACAGGTCTAATTTTAGAGCATAATTAATCTTGCTGAAGCTGCATAAGATAAGTGAAATATTTATGCAGCTGTGTTAATTCATGTATTTACTCCTAGAGAGACATTCCGAATTGGACATGGCTTTCCGGGAAGATTATCTTAAGACGCCCCCTGGAGCAATGTCATTCTCTCTTCCATGTCTTTGCTTCCAGATGGTCTCTAAAGATGAAGCTGAGAAGACACGTTTCCCAATCCCAACAGTCTGACCAGGAAAGCAATGAGTGAGGACTGAAAATATGTGTAAGAATCTAGATGCCCTGCTAGTAACAAGGAACACACTTCTGGCCTCTCTGGGGCCTTTACTTTGTATTTTTTTATTTGCCAGAAAGAGGACATTTTCTGTGCAGCACCATAAAGGTTGTTTCCATGATACTGTTATCACCAATACAACACTAAATAGGCTGTACTGAATACTGGAGTTGTCGATGGACAACAATGAGGAGGAGGTTTAGGTGGAGAATGGTAATGATGAGGATGGTGGTGATGATGATCGTGCTGGTGATAAAATGATGTTGGTGTTGGTGATAGTGGTGATGATGGTGATGATTATGAGGGTGATGATGATGGTGATGATGATGGTGGTGGTGGTAATAATGATGTGATGATAGTGATGATATGATGGTGATGATGACGGTGGTGGTAATGGTGACAATGGTGATGATATGATGATGAAGATGATGATGGTGGTGATGACGATGGTGGTGGTGATGGTGCTGGTGATGATGATATAATGATAATGATGGTGATGGTCATGATAATGATGATGGAGATGATGGTAATAGCTAGCATTTATTGAACCATTTCTATTTTCAGGTGCTTTAGCTAAGCTCTTTACACATATCCTCTCATTTCATCCTGACATCAACTTTATCAGGTAAATATTTCTGCATGCATTCATTCACAGATGGGTAAACAGAGGCTAAGAAAGATGACCCCCTTCATAGAAGTATTTGTCAGTGGGACAATGGATTTAGTTCAGATATGCACTAAATTACTCCTTCCTAAAGGATCTATAAATCTCAAGCATCTAATTAGCCATCTTCGATAGACAACCTAGTGAATTGAATGAAGCAGTTTTACATAATTGACCCACTTCCAGAGCGAGGCCCCTGCAGTAGAAACTCTGCCACTTACTAGCTAGCTCTCTGTGCTTCCGTTTCCTCCTCTGTAAAATGTGTAGAAGCAACACTGAACTTCCTAAGGTTATTATGACTATTAACCCAGGTGATGTCAGCAGTGTGGTGACTGGCATATGTTGCTGTTCCAGAACAGATCCTGTCAGAGTAACAGCAAGGACTAACAGGAGTAGAGTTTGAACTCACTTATTTGACAGCTACCCATCATATTTAAAAGTGTCCTGTCAAGTGAAATACACCTCGACACCCACTGTTCATCCGTGCATGTGTTTGTTCACTCAGTCCTTCACGGGCCAGTTATCAGGTCAGGGCAAGTTCAGGATTTTGTGGTATTTACTGATGGAAACAAGGCTCATTTGTTGAATAGTTCACCCTGTGTAGGGAGACTTGGGCGACCAGGCTGTCAGGTGGAGGAAATGGTCCCAGTTCTTCACCCCTGTGTCCACACCCCTTGTCCTGTAACTCCAAACTCCCCCCCCCCTTAAAAGGCAGAGTGTACCTCTGATCTCTTTACTTTGGGCTTGGCCATCAAATTTGCTTAGACAGAAGGGTGTTCGTAGATGTGACCATGGCGAAGCAGAGACTTGAAATGCACATGTACAGTTGGGTATCTCCTCTGTGCCTGTGACACAGCCAAGAAAAGAGCTTCTCCCAGGCGGCTCCTGCCCTTTCGGCCAGAGTCCCAGAATAAACGCATGCAGAGCAGACAGCACATTTGATCCATGGGTACACCGCAGGGCCCAGAGCCACCAAGGCCACCACAGCCTGAGACAGAGCTCCTCCACTCAACCTGCACTCCCACGAGCAAAATAAAGGCCTGGTGGGGTATGCCTCTTAGATTTCACAGCCAGAGCTGACCGACACAGCCACAAGTCACTATTACACAACAGAGAACATGGCTCATGATCCCAAGAAGGTACAAATGCCCTATGGGGAATTCAGAGGATCAGATGTTCTTATTTGGGAGTTAAATATAAAACACATTTAGATGTTCTGATGGCACTCTGAGAATCCAGGGCTTAATTCCGGGAGCAGAGAAAGGAGGAGAAGTTGCAAGGAAATATGCACCTTGTTCAAAATCATACCACACTGCGCATGAATGTCTGTGCATTTCAGTGTTGTATTTGACCGCACTGGTTGCCGGATTCTCCTCTCCCAGCTCCAAGGAGGTACGGCATATTCTGCAACCATCTCTGAACACGGCCTCCAGCTGTCCTTGGATGCAGCTGCTGCCCTGGGCCCCAGCTTACTCAGGTTCTCAGGGTTAACCTGCCATTTGAGCCAGGACAGGATCCTAAAAAACTCCAGCCAGTGAGATCACCAACTAGGAAGTAGAGGGCAGACTGAAGGCAATGATGCTGGAGACACAGCCCAATCACCTACAGAGGTCCATAAACGCCACGGTCCCAAGAGAGTGTAAGACCCATGGGGGTGGAAACTGTCTTTTGGCAGGAGAAGCAGATAGACTGTAGTGGAAACCCATGGGATTTCTGCTCACATTCCTTTTCTAGAGATTGCCTCTCCCTCACTCCTCCATAGGATAAAATCAGGAGCCTCTGTGTTGGTACAATGTAACCCCACCACTTACGCACTCCTGATGGGTCCAGGAAAGAGTCTTTGGTTCAAAATGCATCAAGAATCCTTCCTCTGGAATATGAAATTTAGAATTGAGAGAACAGAGTTTAGGACTGGAGCCTAGTCATTTAACGTCATGGTTTCTTTACCCCAGGGCTACTAACATTTGGGGTCAGGTAATTCCGTGTTTTGAGATGAGGGGGCCATCCTGGGCATTGTAAGGTGTCTGCCAGCATCCTTGACCTCTCCCCACTAGATGCCAGTAGCAAACGGCCTCCCAACCATGACAATCAAAGATGTCTCCAGATATAGCCAAGTGCCCCTCGGGGGGCAAAACTGCCCTGATTGAGAACTGCTACTCTAGGACAGGACCTATGAAGTCCTGCTATCAAGGCCTGAGGACTGCTCTGGTTCCTGCTTTTTTTCCCCTAAACCTATTTGCTCAACTCCTTCCTCAATTCACTGAGATAGACACTTCTGCATCCTTAAAATAAGTTTCTTTGGAAAATTTTGTTGTCTAAAATTGGTTCCCATTATAAGCAACCTAGAAAACTATGGTATCATGTGAGAGGCACCCAATAAATAGTAAGCAAACGCATCATACAAAGATCCATTGGAAAGCCAATCAGCAAAGAGAGAGAGTTCAAGGGTGTCAAGTCCCCTGAAAGATAGGGGGTCACCCAAGGTCTTACCATCACCCACAAATTGGAGCAGGGCCAGGTCAATCTGCCTCTTCCAAGGGGAGCCCTTCTGGAGGGCAATTCCGTAACCAGTGGTGGCAAAGATGTACCCACTCCCGATGGTCACCAGCTTGCAGCCTTCATCCCTCCCAGCCTTGTAATTCAAGACTGCCGCATCGTAGATGAAAGCGTCCAGTTTCCTGCAATGACAAAAAACCAAGGAGTCATGAGGATGGCGGGGTAACATTTTGGGGACCAGCTCCTGAGACCTGATCCAGCACCGCATGCTTTCTTTCACTCTGTACAGGGTGACTCATGGCCGCCCCCTCCCCTCATCATAAAAGGATCTATTTTTAATGAGGAGATAAAAGCCAGAAGCTTTTCTCTCCAAGTTACATACAAGAGGCAGCTAAATAAAGAAGAATCCTTATGCCCAAGTGAGTAAACAGTTGAGTTTGTTGGTTTGCTAAGTGTTTGCCCTTAGCACTCCCAACAGTGGGAAGCAGTGGCCTATTTAGAAAGGTTTGCATCAGACCAAAATAAACCATTATGGTACAGGAGAATTTGGGGTAGGGTGCAAGAAGGGAGAGTGAGTGCATAGGAACGATGTCTTCCTCCCAAGGGAAACATGTTTACTATCGATTTATATTACAGAAATTATAATATAATAATTTTTAGAAACCCAAATATAGAAAATATCAAAACTACAATTAAAACTTAAATTGCCTCATAATTCAGAGGCAACCTCTGTTAACACATTGGTGAACAGCTTTCCAAATTTCTTATGTATGCACACGTGCGTGTGTACACACACACACTTTTTAAAATAAAGCAGGGATTGGCAAACTTTTTCTGTAAAGACAAGATAATAAATAGTTTAAGCTGTGGGCCATGCGGTCTGTATCACAACAACTCCACTCTGCGGCTGCTGTAGCATGTTCTGGGCTGACCCGTGACCCTCCCCAAATTCGTATGTTGAAGCCATAACCCCCCGCACCTCAGAATATGATTTTATTTGGAGATAGGGTCATTGCAGATGTGATTAGTTAACATGCGCTCACACGGGGGGAAGGGGAGGCCTCCAATCCAATATGACTGATGTTCTCAAAAAAAAGGGGAGATTTGACCACAGACACACACAGGGAGACCACCACCACCATGAAGGCTGGAGTTAACACGGCCACAAGCCGAGCAACTACCGGAAGCTGGGACAGGGGACTGGAACAGGTGCTACCCTCGTGCCTTCAGAGCAGGCACAGCCCTGCTGCTGCCTTAATCTCAGACTTCCAGCCTCCAGAACCATGAGACGGGAAATTCCCGTTGTTTAAGCCTCTCCATTAGACCTAGGAAGGCTAATACACAGCACAAGGGCAGCCCTAAATAATACATAAATGAATGAATTCAGCTCTGTTCCCATAAAAGATTATTTACAAACACAGATTGGCCCGTGGGCCACACTGTGTCCTCGTTTCAACCTCCAAAGCGGCCTTTGCTTGTTGCAAACCACACAGAGTGAATGTATTTCCATGTCCATAAACATAGCGCTTTTTTTCCCCTTTGTTAATGGGTTTTTTTAATCAATGTATAACGCATATGCAATAAAGTGCAAGATAAATTTTTACACATGTGTACATCCTGGAAATCACCATGCAGATTAAGGCATCGAACGTTATTATCTCAGTCCTGCATGACCCTTCCCAGTCTGCATCCCCAAAAGGCAAGCGTTGAATCATCCCTCAATAGCATGGCTGTGACTCAGTCATTACCCAGGTCACCATCAGTGGGCGTGAGTATTGTTTCCAGTTTTTAGAGTTACTTCACAAGGCTGAAGTGATCACCCTTGTGCATGGGGATGGATGGCTCAAAACTAGGTAGGGATGGGGTGGCGATGACCTAAAGTGGGTAGGAAAGCTAAAACGGAGATTACTCAATGTACTGGTACTTTCTCAACTTCACTGCCTTGCTTTCCTTAACAAGAACACATAAAACAGGCAAAGAAAAATAAAAGTGGCAGGGAGAGGAGGTAAATTGTTGCATCCTTTCAGAGACAGCTGCTGAAGGTCTCCCGATGGGAACAAAACCATTTGGAATGTTTACGGCTGCATGCTTCATTTTAATTTTTTGTCTCTGTGATGGTTAGAGGTGGGGCAAGACTACAAGGCTCATCTCACCAACAAAAAGACTCTAAAGCCTTTCTCCCAAGGCTGTAGGATTGGAGGCTTGGTGTTAACACTTGGAGAGTATTAAAAGGAGATCAGATCATCCAAGTGGAAGGGAATGCAAACTAAGCCTCATTAATGGTGATGGTAAACCAGAGCTGATGAACGAGAGGAAATAGACTTCTGGAAAGCCAGCAACACCGAGAGCTGTGGAAATATGGAATGGGGAGTTGAAAGCAATTTGTGTATGATGGCAGGGCCTGTGTGACAGGAGCAGTTGGGAGAGCAGGTAGAGGGGATCTGGTTTCTACTCTAGATTTGGATGATGGTGAGACCTTGGGAAAGTCACTTCCTTCTTTTTGATCGCAGGTTCCTCATCTGTGAGATGAGGTGGTCACCGTGGGCCTGCTGAGATACTCTTCCAGCTGCGGCATTCTTATTCCACAAGCCAACAGTCACCTTCTGTGACTATCAACAGGGCAATTGAGACTCTGGATGATATGGGTCTCCTGAAGACTGCAGGCCATGGATGGTATTTGTCCTCTCGATGAAGCTTGGTTGCTTGCAACGTCAATACCTCAACGTATCAAAGTTGCCATGGAGATGCTGGGAACCTGGGTTTTACTGAGACCTTCCCACTCTCTTAATTCCTCAAAAAACAAATGAATACACACATAAATGTGCACAGAGGCATTCAAATGTGAAGGCCATCTGTTTGTATTTGTGCAGTAAAACCTTTCCCTCTCCTGTTAACCCACCACACACTGATGCATGTCTGGGATGGAATTCGAAAACTACACCTGGAAACGACATGAGAATTGCCTAACAGCAGCTTAAATCAGTATTTATGGACAGGCACAGATTTCTGCAAATCATTACCATATTTCATGACAAAATATTTTTTAGCTGAGAAACAGCCAGATGAACAGAAAGAAAACAGGAAGTTTTCTCGGGGAACCAAGTTTGCAAAAGTAAGAGGGAAGACAATCACAAAAGACATGAGTGAAACAATTACACACTGGTGTGCCTGGGGTGGGCTGGGGGCCATGAAGGGCCATAAGTGGGCCTGCCGTCCATGGGCTGTCTCTGGTCTTGGGGCCACGTCAGAACCAAAATGAGGACAGCACATGAAGGAAACTACAGGGCTATGTGATCAATGATTCTAGAGAGCTGGGGACTAAATGCTTGTTTAAAAACATGCCCCCTCTGATAGACATGGCTTGTTTGCATAGTGCTTTACAAAAGAGGGTCCAGTAGGGAGATATACAATTATTATTATTATTTTCCTATGTTGTCTATGAGCAGAGGAGGCTCTGCAAAGCAGCCTGAAGCCCATCAGTATTATTTCCAAATTCTGTACTTCAAACTCTCTAGGACAGTGCTGTCCAGCAGAACTTTCTGAAAGAAATGCTCTCTATCTGTGCTGTCTAATATGGCTATCACGCACTGGAAATGTGGTTGGTGCAAATGGGGAACTGAGGTTTTAATTTTATTTCATTGCATTAATTTAGATTCTAACATAAATGGTCACACATGGCTGGTGGCTCCTTAAGTGGACAGCAGGGCTCTGGGTGGGCAGGGGAAGGCTTGCGGAGCAGGGCTCTGGGTTTCCTCCTCGCTCTGACTCCAAAAGGTCTACTTGCTCTGTTTTCAATTGGAAGAAAAATGTTGCCATCATTAAAAAGAAAAAACTAAGACTGGCTGACGTCCTCAAGAGAGTGCTCTGTGGTCAAAGACTTGGAGCAAGGGGCCTGTGTTTCTGAGCCCCAGTCTTCTCTCTGCAAAGCGGGGCAGACCATCTCTGCCCTCAGAGGGCTTTGGGAATAAAGAGAATTTATATAAGTGAGACGTGTGCACCATGCCTGCCACAAAACAAATGCTCAAAACACATGGATGCAGTCAATTGAGTTCAGATTTTATGGCAACACTTATGGCATTTGCCACATTCTACGCATTCTCTGTGACCAATCCAGTCCTGGATACTTTACACGCATTATCCCATCCCACTGACTCCTCCTAACAGCACAAGGATGGATCTGCTGCTGCCATCCATCCCCATTGCCAGATGAGGAAACTGAGTCACTAAGAGGTCAGGGGATGCAACGCCACCACCAGCTTCTCGGGGTCACAGCAGCATCTGGACTTCCACAGTCTGATGCCAAAGGCCACAGACATAACTGCTGTGACCATGACGTCCGTGACGCTTGTGGGGTAAACAAAGGCACTTCTGTCTATTGCTTATGAAGTTCAAACTGGGGGGTTATAGCTCTAAGTCAAGCCCAGCATAATGGAAGAAGCAGCCAGGATGAGAGCAGACCAAGCAGGTTTAAAGAGCTCTGATGGGTTATTCAGCTTCATTTCTCTCTTTCCCAATAGGTGCACGGCCCCATGAGGTCCAGAGTCACCCCCGCAGAGACCTTCTCTTGCCCTGAGCACATCCTATGCCTGCCTTCAGGAGCCATTTAGGCATAGAGAGCCAGAGCTTCTTGTTGAAGGTAGAGGGTTAGGAAGAGAAAAGCCATCCGAAACTAAAGCCCGGTGTAGACCACAAGCATCTGGGAGCCCGGAGCTGAGATCGCGGGAGACAGGGATGGATCAGGCTGCAGTGCGGTAATTGGCAGCACACCCTCCACCCTGGCCCCCCTGGTTTGGAGCAACACAGATGAAAGGCTGGCCCTGCAGGAGAGAGTGTCTTGGAGCTCACAGCAGTCGGCTGGAGGCTCGGGGGCTCCCAGGTAAGGAAGCCAGTTCTGCTTCTCGGCTCCGTGTTTCCTGCTCCTGGCTTTTCAAGAGGAAACTGTCTTTGACCCACCTTCCTAGCTCCCGCCCATGGCCCATGGCTGTCACTGACTGAAAGCTTCTCCCCCGGGCCAGGGGGTGCTCCAAGGAGGGGGTGTGAGAACAGTGATGGGGACAAAGCACCTCCCCGGCCCCCTTCTCTGCCTTCACTCCCCACAGAAGGGGGATCTCCTCTTCAAACATTTGTGACAAATGAAAGGACCCCTCGGCTTCCCAGCCTCAGGGCTGGGACAGAACCAGAGCCTGGAAGGGAGCCGTGCCCTGCCGTGCTGGTGACAAGACATGCCCACACCCCCTGCCGGGCGCTGTGGGGGTGACGTGGGTGCCGTCACTCTCCCTGTCACCTGTCATGGGGGACGGTCCTCAAGGAAAGCAAATGATTAAAAACGACAGTAATTCGGCACGAGAGGGGGAAATAAGATCTCTGTGAAGAAGCCAAGTAAGGAGGAATCGACACAGGTTCCCCGTGCGACTTTAACCCCGCAGTTTCCTGCCAGAGTTTTTGACAGCTCTCAAGAGCTGCTCCAGCTTTCTCGAGTGTCGGTCTGACCCTGTCACTTCGGTCGGTCTCTCACGTACCTGCGTGATGGCCTGCAAGTTCACTCGTGGCCCTAAGATGGTCTGAGGGTGCCTCGGCTGCCCCCTGCTCAAGGGCAGGCCGTGGCCCCTTCGGGGAAAGGGACCTGGCTCTTGATATTTCCTAATCAAAAGTTTCTGGTTTTAGCTCATCATCTCCTTATGCATGTTTTCAGATGCTCTCTGGGGGTCTCAGCACATTTAAAGGCTAATTATATAGTTAAAGTTAATTATTCATTCATTAACATTCAAGAAGCCTTTAACAAGACATTGACTGTTCTGATGAATTGATGAAACTGGAGTGTGTGTGTGTGTGTGTGTGTGTGTGCATGTGCGCGCGCCTGTGTGTGTTTTGGAGTCTAGTCTCAAGTGTTATGACAATTAAACAGCTCTTTGATAACTGAATGTACTTTTTTAGGTCCCATCAAAGCCTTGCAGAGAAGGGAAAGGCTTCAGCCAGCAATTTAAGCCCGTCAGCACGATGGGGCAACAGCGAGCGGGGGGTGGGTGGGGGGTTGGCGCTCAGGTCACTCTGCCGGCTCCATGAGTGAGATCCCGTCCTGGGACCTCTCTGAGCTTCGGTTTTCTCACCTGTAAGATGGGGAGCTAACACCTCTCTCCCGGGGCGGCAGGGGGCGCTGTTGGTGGGTGAAGATGGAAGTGAAGGTGTTCTGTAAATTCAGGTGCAGACTCAGGATGCTAGCATGGCGGTGATGACATCATCGGGCACAGAAGGCAGGGCGGTGTAGATCCTTCACCAGCCCCCAGACATAAGGCTGTTGAGGGGTGCAGGGTGTTCACCGGCCCAAGAAGGGGTACCACTGGGGCATGATGACCTTTGGAAGTGCCTGCTTCGGGAGGAGACAGCATGCACAGAGACCGTACCTGCCATCAGCCCTGGATGGTTTAAAAGTGGCTTTAGGAAGATGGCCTGGAATCACATTTGGACTCTGAGTTTGTGAATACAGCTGTAAAATCAGTTATATGGACATGGCTGCATTTTCACAAAGGAAATGTTTTGGGGTTTTTTTTGTTTTTTTTTTTTGCAAATGCCATTAAGCTAATCTAATCCTAAATCGATGTCTCCCATGGCCTAAATTGTTTCCAGCCATTTTTGGAACCCATTTTCACTGGGATCAATTCCTTTGTGTTTAAATTTTATAAGGATTTGATTCACTGATCAACACTGGGACCACAACAAACTTTACTAATTTATAGCTGCTGCCATTTGGAGTTTCTTGTGTGGTTATTATTTCCACTAAGTTCAATTCTCCTGGGTCAGAATTGTGTAGAGACTCAAACTTGCTGAGGAAGATTCAAGTCACCTATGGATTTTTAGTCAGTAACAAGTTTCACCCTGTGTGCTTTTAACTGTTGTCAGTTTAATTTGCATCGATCACATCTACAGGTAATAGTCACTGTGAACTGGGTTTAGAAAAGACCGATGGTTAGTATTTATTTATTTATTAAAGATTTTATTTATTTATTTATCTGAGAGAGAATGAGAGAGAGACCATGAGAGGGGGGAGGGTCAGAGGGAGAAGCAGACTCCCCGCTGAGCAGGGAGCCCGATGCGGGACTCGATCCCGGGACTCCAGGATCATGACCTGAGCTGAAGGCAGTCTCTTAACCAACTGAGTATTTATTTTTTCACTGAGAACCTTCTTAGCAATTTTGTGAGATAGAGAAAGGCAGAGAAGGGGGGAGACAGAGTGGGAGGGAGAGATATGGATAGAAGCAGGCACCAAGCAAAACAGGAAGACAGAAAGAATGGGAAAAGGAGGAGTCAGAAAAAGAGATGGGGAAGGGGAGACAGAAGGACACAGATGGAGAAATAAGAAGAGGGGGATGGACTTATGGAGAGAGAGAGAGAAATGAAAGCAAACATGGGAGATGCCGTGCACCCTTTGCCTAGTGACTAATAACCTCAAAAGTAAGAAACAGTTTAAAAAAATACAGCAAATCCCTGCTTTGTTTCTGTTAAGTTTAACACTGGACCCAAACTAACCACATCCAAGGAGTTGATAGATCATGTAATGCTGTCTTTTACTTTTTCAGGTAAGGAAACTGAGGTCCCAAGATCCCTGCCCATGTCAGGTGAGTCTGTATCTTTCTCTAAGCCTTGATTTCCCCACCTGACCAGAAGGTACACTGGTTGGATGAAGTAATGACTATAAATTTGGTAAATTGTAAAGTGCTAGGCAAATGCTATTCTTCTTCACCCTACAACTCATGTTCAGACATTGGAAAAATACTGATTCCTTATGGAATATAAATCTCTTCCATAGAGTTCCTTAGATTACACTCTTCAGGGGTTGGGATCATGTTAACCATTCTACTGCCATTCCCATGGCATATTATAAAGAATGCTCAAAAATGTTTTCTTTGTTCAGACTTTTTTTGAGTGTTTACTCGGCGCCAGACACTCTGTTGTTTGCCTGCATACCTCATTTAATCCTACAACGTTCTCCTAAGCAGAGGAGCCAAAATTAGCATCATTTTTTGAATACGAAAACTGGGGTCTAAGAGGTTAATTAACTTATCCAAGGTCCCATGGCTGGACTTTGGCAGAGGGGGATTCGAATCTAGGATGCTCAGCTTGAAAGCATCACATTACCCTGCTGGTAGTAGAGCATAGTATAATGATGATGCCAAACTTGTCACACATCAGAACTGAAGGATGGGGCATTTTGAAGACCAAAAAACATGAAAATGAAAGAAAGAATGGAAAAAGAATCAACATTTGATAAAATGCTAGTATGTGTCAAGATACAGTCCCGAGTACTTTCCCCAAAGTCAATTCATTAAATTCCAGGGAACAGAATTGTACGGATGTGGGAAAAGCTCAGAGAGGTTATTTATTTGCCAATGGTCACACAGCTGGTCATTATCACAGCCAGGATATGAAGCTACTTATTTCTCCCTCCAAAGTACATGTTCTGTACCAAGAGCCCACTCAGAAAATAAGTAAATCAATCAATTAGCCGAATAAGACTAATGTTCAAGAAGGTGTATAAATACTTTGACTCAGAAACTCTACTTCTTGCAGTCATGCCTAGAGAACTCGTCTGGATTTTTAACACAGCCACGTGACTGGCAGCCCCCAAAGGGAAATGGTCAAACAGACTGTGATGTATGTATACCACAGGATTCTTCCCAGCAGTCAAAGAGGATGAAGGCAAAACAGACCTATGGATACAGAAGACTCTTCAAAACGTATTATTAATTGAACACCAAACTGTGATATTCTGCACAGAGTTTCACAGCATCGCACAGAATGAATTGATAATTATGTGTGGACATAGATATATACGCAAATGCGTATAACAAAGGTTTAGGAGAAATGCCATGTAATACCCAACAGATAACAGTGCCTACCTGGCTCTGTGTGTATGTGTGTGTGTGGGGGGGGGTGTGGTTTGGGATTGGGTCATGGTCAAAGGGATGCTTATTTTTCCTTGTTTTTGGTTTTTTACAGTGAGAATTTATTTTGCAACAAGACACTGTACAGCATATCGGTGAAGGGCATGGGTGCTAGGACCAGCTCTGAAGCTCACCAGCTCTTGCCTGTCCGGTCCAGCCCCCCTGCCTCATGGCAAAGGCATCCAACTCTCCCAGAGCTGTTCGCTTGTCGGACAAGCAGAGAGTTAGCACTTAGGGGGAGAAAGAGATGCTGGGTTGAGTTTGAAAGCCAGCTCTGTTCACTCACTTAACCTTTGGATGAGTTGCTTCCGCTCCCTGAGCCTTGGTTTGTTCTTCTGTAAAATGGAGGGAAGGCCTATTTGGCAGAGTCAAAGCGGGATGAAATGAGATCATATGTTCGAAGTCTCCATGTGAGTTCAGCAGGCAGGAAGAAGAGGCAGTCCCTCGGGAGAGGGAATTGGCCAGGGAGCTCTTGCCCCTTCGTGGTCTCGGGGAGGAACTTTTAACCACATGTATCCCAATATAAGAAATACATCCTTTTTTGGGGGGGTTTGTTTTTTGAGGGGTCCGTGAGTTCCTTTCTTCTCCCCATCTCAATGGAAGGAGAAATACTGCCCCCTTTTAAAGCAGCATTAAGATTTTCAAGGGAAATAAAAGACATTTTTAAGGTTAAAGTATGAACAAAATTGGTTCTGGGTTTTGGACAATAGTGGGCCATTAGAAAGCAGGCTAACTGGGCAGTGTTACGGGAATGTTCATAATTATTATTTTAACTTGCAGCTCAAAGCATGGGCCCTGGAGCACGTGTGACCCGGACAAGCTACTCACTCTCTCTCTGCCTATTTCTTCCATTGTTAATGGGAAAATCATGATAGTCATTCTCTCATAGCATTGCTGTGAGATTTAAATAGTGCAGGCCAAACAGGACACTACCTGGCATGTAGGTAAGCTCCCAATAAATGTTACCTGTTACTTAGAAATACCTCGCTTAGTTCCCAAAGCAATTCACATAGCCTATTCCAATTGCAACAGAATAAGGTTTAAACATATGGATAAAACAATCTGATTGAGTTAAGGGAATTCACGAGTTAAGGCTCGTGGCTAAGGCCTTAGGGAAAGTCAGGAAGCAGATAGGACATAAGCTCTCCGCAGCGGCTCATAGAGGATCATACACTGAGCTCTGAATTACGGCGCAGCTCAAGAAAAAAGAAAACGCCGAGTAGTTATAGGGATTGTGTTGTCCGCCAGATCGAAACATGCCTTAAAGTGGAGGAAAAGCAACGCTGTTCAGGGTGCAGACGTCCAAGAGATGGTGGAGGACAGCGTTCTCAACAAACTGGTCTACAAAAATGGTATCAGCAAGCTTTCTTTTTCTTTCTTTTAAAGATTTTATTTATTTATTTGACAGAGAGATAGAGAGACAGCACAAGTAGGCAGAGTGGCAGGCAGAGGGAGAGGGAGAAGCAGGCTTCCCGCCGAGCAGGGAGCCCGATGTGGGGCTTGATCCCAAGACCCTGGGATCGTGACCTGAGCCGAAGGCAGCCGCTTAGCTGACTGAGCCACCCAGGCGCCCCATCAGCAAGCTTTCTAAAAGCTATTTCCTGTAGGGGCCTCCAGTGCCAGCCAAAGGAGAATGAAAATGCAGAGCAATGACAGTTAAATTAATATTCCTCTCGCTTGGTGAAATATCTCCTGGTCATCAAATGTGAAAACAGTCCAACAAAACGGTACAGGCTCAACTGAGGAAAGCAAGGCAGGGATTTTGTGCGCACCCTGATTCAGTGTGTAAGCTGTACGAACACGAGACAAACACCAGGAGGAAATGAAGTGTGGTGTTCAGAAGAAATTTTTTTTCTGAGAATTGCAAGTGATACTTCGGTTGCAGAACATTTGCTATAGGGGTGCCTGGGTGGCTCAGTCGGTTAAGTGTCTGCCTTCAGCTCAGGTCATGATCTCAGGGTCCTGGGATCGAGTCCTGCATCGGGCTCCCTGCTCAGTGGGGAGCCTGCTTCTCCCTCTCCCTCCGCGTGCTCATGCTTTCTCTCTCTCTCTCTCAAATAAATAATAAATAAAATCTTTTAAAAAAAAGATTAAAAAAAACACTTGTTCCATGTACAAGGATAAAAAGGACACCATATAATCATCTGGCATTATCTCTGATAATGTTTTGGTGTATTTCAGTTTTGTATCCTTTTTAACTCTCTCTGTCCTCTCTCCATCTCTGGGTCTACAGAATTGGAACCCCACTTTACACTTCCCCCCCCATTTGTTCCTATTTTTGACACTTTATGGGTGGCCTTGAAAACCCACTAGTGTAGTTTTAATCGAGTTTAACAAGAAGTAATTGCAACCACACACACACACACGCAGGCACTCACACAAAAAGCTGCCTGTGCTTTCCTGAGTTTTTATTAAGGAAAAAATTCCTAACACTGTGATGTGGTAGCAATTACTTTTAAGCTTTATTTGCAATGTGGGGGTGGATCTCAGAAAGCACGTCACTGTCTCTCTGATTTTCTCTGGAGATGACGCTATCCCACTTAGGACAATGGCTCACTGCACCCTCATTCTATGCTGCGCTCGAACTCCGCAGCTGAAAATGAACCTCTGAGTTTGATTCTGCGTGCTTGATAAAATATAGTGAATAAAACCTGTCCAAACGGCATCCTGGAAAGAACATGTTCTGCCTAGCAGCTAACCATCAGGGAGGATCCTTATGCCTTCCCAGTCTACTTTTGCCTTGGCAATCTCCACATCTCCAGACCAGTTTCTTTTGAGGATGGAAATGAGGATGCTGTGACCTCCTCAACTCTCAGACAGTCATATACTGACTATACATACTCTACTATATATAGTATAAAATAGATGTATATCATATGCAGTATTAAATATGCATATATACACACACACATATATATAATATATAACTTCAGTCTCCAATTCTTCCCTGAGCTCTAACCTTTACACCCAACCACCTGGCTGGCACTGCCAAGTGGGGAGGCAAACCCAGTAATAATTCTTAATAATTCTACAATGTTGTTACTTAGTTAAATAGACTTTTGAGTAACTTAGTTAAGCTCAGGTTCGTCATCTCTTAAGAGAGATAATAATGGTACCCAGCTCATAAGAGTGCTGTGCGGAGGGGCACGTGGGTGGCTCAGTCAGTTGAGCGTCCAACTGTAGATTTCAGCTCAGGTCATGATCTCCAGGTAGTAGGATCAAGCCCTGCGTCGGGCTCCACACTCAGCGTGGAGTCTGCTTGAGTTTCTCTCTCCCTCTCCCCTCCCACTTGTGCTCTCTCTCTCTCTCTAAAACAAAGAAAGGGATCTTTAAAAAAAAAAGAGAGAGAGAGTGCTGTGAGGATTAAATGAGATTATGCACATGAAGCACCTCACAAACTGTTAGGTTTCTATCAGTGCAGAGATGAGATGGGCCTGCGATGCCGCTTTCCCAAAGGCACTTCCAAATGAACATGCCCCAACTTTCTTCCATGCCTTTGCTCCTTCTGTGCCCTCCTCCCGAAATGCCCTTCCTCTTCCCTGTCCTGTCTGCTCCAGACAGAACACCATCTCTCCGTATGCGACTACTGAACCTCTTAAAAGCCATGGACGACCTGTATCTGGGTCACCAGAAGTGCTAATAAAAACATGCGTTCCCGGACCCCACTGGCTTGGAGACTCTGTGCTCTGGAATAGGGGTTCAATGCCCACCTGTACCACAAACACAGTCCTGACACATGCAAGTAGCTGTAGCCACTCTCTGGTTTATTTTTACAGACACGCCACTGAGCACAATGCGAGCCTTGCAGTACATGCTTATGGGTCAAAAGGCAACCCTCGCTCCCAATTCTTCTCTCCGACTACTCAATGTAAGGGAAGCCGAAAGATGCCTGCCGGTTTCCCAACATTGCTGGGCTGGAAACAAAATCAGATAGATAGAGAACTGGGAGGCCGAGGGCTAACGACTGATGCTTCTAAAGGAAATTAGGACTTTTCATAAACTTATATACAAATAACTGAACATGAACATCAGTTAAAATAAACATAAACCATCCCACTGTGTCATGAAATATGAGGCTCTTTGGAGTCCTGGGGATGTTGATTGTTTAATTTAAATCTGGCATTAAGTGCTATGCTTGTACTTTTGCCCACTTGCCAAAACTGCTTGGAGAACATCAGCTCCTGATGATGGAGCATTTGTAAATCTAAATCTGCCTCCACTCATTTCAGCTTCAGCTCCCTCTTCTAGAGCAGATGTTCTGAAAAGTGGGATCAGCACCCCTCAGAATCACCTGAGGATTCCCCGGCCCCGGCCCCTGCCCCCGGAGTCTCGGGTTCTGTTGGCTCAGTGGGGCTCTGGAACCCACATTTTTTTTTTAGCACCCCTACCGACTCAGACTCAGGCCACACTCCAAGAAACCCTGGTCTAGAAAGCTGTGGTCACGAACCACTCGTCTGTCCTTGGTTCAGGAGAGCCCCGCATGTCCCAACAGACCTATTCCTGAAAAATCCTATCTCTGTCGATGTTCACACGTCAAATCTTGTTTTCTCATTGATTTGCCCTATCATTTCTGGGATGGTTTCTATTTATCTTCAGTTTCAATAAACAATGAAACTGTACTTAGTTTCAAGTTTCTCTCTACTTATGCTCTTAAAGCAATTATGGATCCCAGGGATAAGCTACATGGTTATATTGATTGGTCTACTTTTTATATGCTGTCTTAATAAAACGTGTTGAGGGAATGAACTCCTTTAGAACAGTAGTTCTCAAAGTTCGGCATGGATCGAAATCCCTGAAGCAGGAGGATGCTTGTTGAAAAGCAGACTCACAGGCTCTAGCACTGGAGAGAAGATCCTGTGTTGGACCCAGAACTTGCATCTAATGCGTAACCATGTGATTCAGGTGGGGTTGGCTCATGGGCGAGGCCTGGAGACCCCCCAGCTTTGAAGAGTTATTCTACATCCTTTCTGCTAACTGACAGTGTTTATATACATGGCTTGTCTGGATTCTGTATTTTTGGAAAGTTCTAAATGAAGTGTTTGACACAAATAAGAGAATATCAGAACCATTTCAGAGACCAAAGAATTCAGTGTTTTCGCTTTTTAGATGGGAAACTGAGACTCAGAGACATGACATGACTGACCCAAGGCCACGGCTTGCTAATGACAGAACCTGGATGGAGACCAAGCTGGGACTCTTAACCATAATCCAAGGGCTCACTTGTGTTCTAGGCCCTTCCAGGCTCCATAAAGGAGCCTCTGCATCCACTGACCCTGGTGTACATGCCCACGTCTTCACTGAGCAGCAGATGCCACAGACCCATGTGCACCCAGGCAGGACCGAGCAGCTGAGCTAGATGCTCTGGGTTTTCTAAGCCAGGGATTACTGGATTTTAGGGTCCTGGGGGCCCCATAAAGGGAATGTCCTCCAGTTTAACAATTCAGGGGTGCATAGGATAGGGCTCTTCTCTCTACCTTCCAGAGGGATGGAAACTTCTAGAGATGCTATGATGAAGGAGGGGAATGACTATATTTTTAAAGCTGGGTGGTGGGTACGTGAGGAGTTCATTTTGTTATTATTACTCCTTCAACAATATATCCCCATGATATTCACTCTTGTGAAATTATTTCATGCTATGCATCATATTTTAAAATAACCTATTTCATGATGAAAAACGTAAAAAGCAAGCAAGGTGTGAGAGGGAAGGAAAAGATCAGAAGCAAGGTGACGTAGACACTTGAAGGACAGAAGTCTTGGAGGAGGAGGAAGAGAAGACATGACCCACATGGAGTTGGTCAGATCTCGGGGTGGTTCTGTGGTGGCATTTTGCTTCCCATAATCACTCGGGGGTTGGAGTCATGGCTCACGCTATCCCCCTAGAGGAAGTCCAAATGTGAAAACTGCCACCAGAATAGAAGAAAACGTGAGAAAGTAACTTTCTGCCTTTGGAGTGAAGAAGGACTTTTGAATTACGACTCAGAATCAAGAAGCCTTAAAAAAAGATTGATAAATTTGACTGTAAAAAAAAAAAATTGGCATGGAAAAATAATACCATCTGGACGCTCAAAAGATAAGAAAGCTGGGAACACCATTTGTAACCATACCACAAACAAAGGGCTTATTTCTCCAATATATAAATTAGTAAGAAAAAGACCAACAGACCAATATAAAGAAAAATAATGAATGTTTTCAAAAAAGGAACTGCAGAAGGCTTTTAGTTATGCACTGGTTGATCTGGAGGGACAGAGGGCACTCAGGAAATGTGCCCCCTGTGGGGGGTACCAGGCAGAAGAGAAACAGTGTGGGAGCAAGGTTCTTCACTATTTATCTTTTCACACAATACGTTTTGATTTTGAATTATGTAAATGTGCTCTCTATTCAAAATTTAATTTAATTAACTTAAATAATTAACCAAGCAGCTTGTTAAACCAGTAAGTGGTTTTTCCCAACCTCAACTCCACTGAAACTGAACCTCCTGTAATGAGCACAGCCAAGCCCTACTCTTACGGGAGTGGGGAGTTCTTTCTTTCTTCCTTTTTTTTTTTTTAAAGATTTTATTTATTTATTTGAGAGAGAGAGAGAGAGAGAGATTACAGACCTGTACCTCTGAAACAAATAATACATTATATGTTTAAGAAAAAAAAAAAGAAGATAGTAGGAAGGGAAAAATGAAGAGCGGAAATTGGAGGAGGAGATGAACCATGACAGACTACGGACTCTGAGAAACAAACTGACGGTTCTAGAGGGGAGGGGGGTGGGGGGATGGGTTAGCCCGGTGATGGGTATTAAGGAGGGCATGTATTGAATGGAGCACTGGGTGTTATACTCAAACAATGAATCATGGAACACTACATCAAAAACTAATGATGTAATGTATGATGACTAACATAACAAAATAAAATTTAAAAAAAGTATAACAGGAAAAAGAAAAGAGAGAGAGAGAACACAAGCAGGGAGAGGATCAGAGGGAGAAGGAGAAGCAGGCTCTCCGCTGAGCAGAGCGCCCGATGCCGGACTCAATCCTGGGACTCTGGGATCATGACCTGAGCTGAAGGCAGATGCTTAACCGACTGAGCCACCTAGGTGCCCGCAGAGTTATTTCTTTAAAAAAGACTCCTACCTCTCCAGCTCTAGTTTCTGAGCTTAAGGTAACAGCACAAAACGTCCCCCACACGGAAGACTGAGTATAGGGCAAGCCCGCCATCTGCCCAAGTTTGCTGGGATGGATGTCATAATTCTTATATGGCTTCCAGAAAACAATTTGTACAATTTATGGCCAGGAACTGTTTCCATTTCCCAACTCCTTTTTGTTTGAATTGTTTTTTAAAAAATGGGAAAAGAAAGAAAACAACACATTTTGCGCACTGGGTGACAGATGGATGGAGAGGGGGTAAGCTAGGCTTCACCCGCTGTTTCTAACCATTGTCATCATGTTTGTGTTCACGGTCTGTCCCAAGTGATAGTATATGTTGATAAAAAGACCATGGAAGAAAGAAACAAACAAAGCCCCTATCTGGGGCTCAGCTGGAAAGTCATCAGAATTTTCTGATCTCTACTAAAATCCAACATACATGCATCCTATAACTTGGCGACTCCTGTTTTAGGTACATACCGAGACCAACGTGCTCCCTCGTGCAAGGACAGACCTGGCTGAGAATACCCCTAGAAGCCCTCCCCGCCATAGTCCCGAATGGGACACTACCCCAGTGTTCACCAAGACGAGAAGAGGTGGATGACTTTGGGGCATGTTCCCATCCTGAAATTTCCCACAGCAATGAGAATGAAGGCCCAGAATGACACGCCACAGTGTCACACACAGACCTGCTGAGCTGAAAGAAGACAGAAAAGAAAATGTCCAGTGCGATTTCATTTACATGTGAGAACAACAGGCCAAAAGAATCCACAGCTTTAGAAGCGAGACCAGCCACTGGAAAAGGGTGTGGTGGGCCTTCTGGGGACTGGCTACATCTTGTGAATGGACCTGGATGGTCAGTTTGTACGAAGTCCTCAGGCACTATACCTCATATGTGTATCCTTTCTGCCCTCGTGTTACACTCGAATAAAACATTTTTAAAAATCACCCCGAGCCAGAATGAGAAGAGTGTGGATGAGTTTGGGATAAGTCATGGGCTTGGCTTTTCGAGTCCCTGCTGAGGTGATGAAGAGATTCCACAGACACTGAAGAGACAAAATGCTACCAGCCAAAGCTCCTGGAAAGCACACAGGGATGGGGCTTGAGGGTTTAGAGGGGGCCCGTCTGCCCCACCAGACACGAGGGAGCAGCCCCAGTGGGCCTGAAGAACAGGCGAAAGGAAGAGGCTGCAGATGAAGTTCCAGGGTAACTTACAACAGTCATGTCTCACCGCTCAAGAATCCCTGATGACCCACATGGCCTACGGAAATTTGTCTTCTGGATAAGCAACACTGCCTTCGTGAAAGAACTTCATTTAGAAACAGAATCGTTTTGAACGGGACCCTCCCAAAAATGCATTTTGCACATCCCTGACATTGTGAAGGCCCTGTTATGAGTCCCATCTTACAGGTGAGGCTGAGAACAATGAGGCATCTGCCCCAAGTCAGAAACAATAGCAGTGGGGGCTGGGGAGAAGAGGTACACTCCAGCTTCATGTCCTAAACTCCTCGCCTCTGTGCCATCTTTTCTAGACAGTTCCTTATCACGGGAGTGCTATGCTGTGCAATGCCAACAGGTAGACGGGAACCTTAGCTGTGGGCACCTGGGTGGCTCAGTTGGTTAAGCGACTGCCTTCGGCTCAGGTCATGATCCTGGAGTCCCGGGATCGAGTCCCGCATCGGGATCCCTGCTCGGCAGGGAGTCTGCTTCTCCCTCTGACCCTCCCCCCTCTCCTGCTCTCTCTCTCTCATTCTCTCTCTCAAATAAATAAATAAAATCTTTAAAAAAAAAAATCACAACTTGGGCGCCCGGGTGGCTCAGTCGGTTGGACGGCTGCCTTCGGCTCAGGTCATGATCCTGGAGTCCCGGGATCGAGTCCCGCATCGGGCTCCCTGCTCGGCTGGGGGTCTGCTTCTCCCTCTGACCCTCCCCCCTCTCATGTGCTCTCTCTCATTCTCTCTCTCTCAAATAAATAAATAAAATCTAAAAAAAAGGAACCTTAGCTGTAGCTTTAGAGAGACTGAGTTCACCTTGCTTTTCTCTCCCCGCTTCCTTTCTCCTTTGTCAATGTGATACTGTCAGCTTTCACACAAAGCTGCACCCCAAAAACTCCTACCTAAAATCAGAGAATAATCTATAGCACTTATTTTCAGCACTTTAAATAAGCTAACAAACTCTTTAGATCTTTCTCTTTGGCTGAGAGATCCCATGGAGTTGGACCACGTTCTTTATTGGTTTAAGAAACTCCTCTGGTTCTCTGCATTTCAAAGCGTCCTGGATTTGCTTTTCCTTAATGCAACTCAGAAGGAAGCCTGTGATGCTCATCAGATTCACAAAAGCAGCTGTCAACTGGGGCTCATCTTAACCGCAGCTGCTTTCCAGAAAATATAGAGCTGAGGGCAGATAAGCACCAAGGCACAAAGACAGTCATTTTCTGTGAGGTTTATGGGCTGGCAGGCCTGCGGAGGGGGAAAAAAAAAAAAAAAAAAGAAAGCAACCCATCATCCTTACCCTGTTTTCAAGCTGACCAAGGCATCCTCCACTCCCTTCTGATTGAATTTGGTCATGTACTGATGCATGTAGGGGTAGTTATTACGAATGTTTCTCTCAGTACTGCCGTTAGGCACCGTGCCAAATCGGAAAGGTGGGGAATAGTCGTGAGGTCTCTGAAACTGGAGAGAGAAAGAGAGAGAGACGGACAGACAGACAGGGCAGAGACAGAGAGAGAAGGAGGAGAAGTCAGCCACCATTCTGTCTTGTGTCAGGGGTTCAACATTCGCATGCCTTAGCACAGGACAGCTGAAAAACCATACATTTCTGGGCTTCCTTTTTTATTTAACCACACCTGCCACTAGCCTGTGAGCTCTAGGTGGTTAGAAACAGCGTCTGTCTCGTTCCCACTGTCCCCCAGTGCCTAGCAACGGGGCTGGCTGGGTGTGCGAGAGATACTTGTTGGATTGACTTTTTCAGTGCTGTTATAGAGATTAGCCTCACGGTGGGCACACAGGCCATGCTTGGGAGACGCTAACTGAGCTGGAATTAAGGTATTGCTTTACTCAGCTCGTTTATCTATCTTCTGGTGAAATTTTCTGCTTTCCCCACCAATCGCTCCCTCCTCTGAATCCCACTGACAACTGCCGTCACCTCCCCCAGGAAATGATGAAGAGAAACCGAACATGTCACCCCGAAATATGCCTCTTTGGCATAAGGATCCTCTTAGGCTAGTTATTTTTAAGAAACAGCAGACGCAGGAGAAGCTCTGAAGAGAAGTTAACCCTTTCCTAAGAGGCATTTAAGGGAAAGCTCTACATAGAGGGCTGTCTTCCTCTCAGCACCTGGAAAAGGAAGATGACTCAAACTCTAGAAACTCTTATCAGTGTTGAAGGCACCAACTTAAATCTGCATGATAACCTCGCCCTTGTTTACTATGCTTTTCCTGACAACCTCCCATCACTGGCCTCCCCACCCCAGCTCCCAACATCTCTTTTGTGGTTAGCTGGAGGGGGTGTTTAAGCTGGTGGCTTGGGCCATTTCGGGGAGGTACTCGGTTTTCCTGGGCATGCCCCATGTCTACAGAAGGTATCCACGCTGTTAAGCTTCTGTTTATTTTTCTCCTGTCAATCTTTTATTACAGAGGTGTCTCAGCCAAGAACCTAGAAGGGTAGAGGAAAAATTACTTTTCTTTCCCTACAATGACTGTATGTTTCCATTCACTCATTCTCCACTCACCCATTCATTCATGCATGCATGCATCCAATACTTATTGGGGGCCTAATATATTCCAGGCATAATGGCAGGCTCCATGAACATTTCTTGAGCTGAAGTTCTTCCTAACCATTAGCTTCGTGGGGATGCCCATGTCTTGTACGGTTCTCAGGCCTCCAAAAGGGTTCGATGTCCATATTCTGCTTCTCTTCCCTGATTGACCGATATTGTCTGTTCCCAACTTTAGCGTTTGGGGCAACCCAACCAGATTCGGAGTCAAGAGTACTAGGTCTGAGTTCCAGACACACAAATAAAATCTAGAGTCCACACAGGGCAATAGGTACAAGTGTGAGCTCAGGTTCAGAGGTTAAAAAGTCAGGTTCTATCATTTACGAACTGTGGGACCTTAGATAAGGCACTTCACACTGCCTCTATTTGTTTCCTGTCTCTAGAGTGGAAAACATACCAGTACTTTCCTGGTAGGGTCAATGGGAAGTTCTAAAATTGTTAAAGTTTGTCAAGTAATTAAAATAGTGCCTGGAACAGAGTAAGGACTCAGAACTAATTACTATTACTTTTTATTTTTACTATTAGCATGGGCAAAAAAGTACCCTGGGCTTCATTTTTCCACGAGATACGAAATTCTGGAACTATAATGACCAGCACTTTTTGAGGACTTGCTTGGGGCCAGCACTGTGCCAAGGACTTTACAAATGTTACAAATTTCATCCTCATGAGGAATCTGCCAGGTAGCTAATCTTAGAGGCTCCATTTTACAGATGAAGAAACCGAGGCTCAGTGAGGTTACGTGGCCTGTTTAGGATCCCGCTGCTTGCAAGTAGCAGCCCAGAATTCAACCCTACATATGCCTGTCCTCATGAGCCCTGTCATTCCTCACAGACTGTCAATAGTAACCCCTCCTCTTTTAGAGGGAGGACCTTGAGACCCACAGAAGGGAAGGACCACGGCGGGACCAGGGCCAGGATCCAGAGATGTCTCACACTTCCAGCCCAGCCTGTCTTCCATGCAGCTCAGAACTGCTGGAGAAGGCGTCCGAGTTTACCCGAGTCAGGTGGACTGAAAACATCATTCTTTCTTCCAGACTCACACTTCGTTTCACCGTTAATTAAAATTTCCAGTTGAAAACTGTGTCCCCTACATCAGGCATGCCGCTGTGTAATAAGTAGTTTGGGGGAAGTGGCCATACATGATCCAAATGAGATCCTCCTGCAGGTGCCTTGCGTTGGGAGACTGCGTGTGTGTGTGTGTGTGCGCGCGCACACGTGCGTGCACACGAACAGCAAAATGCTCTTTGCACTTACTGTGGCAGGCAGTGCCCCAACTCATCACCAAGACAGGAGGCGGCACCAGCCCCGACTCTGGGGACAGAGGTATCGGTGCTGTTCATAAATCTAGGCGTTAGTAAGCTGCTCTACTCTCCAGAGGCGTGTGACATGGCCCACTGGACCAAATGCCTTCCGCTTCACTCTCCATCTGCTACAGAGGAGCCACGGAGCTCTTTAGATTTCCTTTCATCCCTACTTCTCTGCCTAATCAGCCTCAGGGATGAATTTCCACACTTCTCTGGCCTCGACTGTACCCTCCCCCACGCAAAATTCAGCCCAGCACTGAGATCCAAGAACCTTTCCCGTTAGAGTTAAGGTGATCACACTTTTTAAAGCAGGACTCTCAGTACATGGTCCATGGACCAGGACATTTCTTCACGTCCACACACACACGCATTCCACTTGAGAGCACTCTTCCTCCATGTGATATACTCTGACGTCCTCTGCTTTGGTCTATTTTGTTAATGGTCACGACCCTTAAATTATTTTCATGACTCACTAAAAAGCCAGGACCTACAGTGTGAAAAATAGTTAGGGGCAAGCATGGCTCATCTCTTAAATCCCAGGGCCTCCCACTGAGGACATATTCCATGTAGTTTACCAGAATGATTTCTAGTGCAACCTTCTCCCAGAGGGTTCTGTGCGGACACAGAAAGAAACAAATGTGGGCTCGAGCAAAGGAAGGGGTGATGCAGAGGGGTCCACCGTCAGCAAGACCACAGAGCAATGCAGTCATGATGACTGGGGGCAGGAGAACTCCCTGGGGCTTCTCTCTCTCAAGGCAAGCCCTTCTGGATGGAGGAAGGAGAGATGCAAAATACGGGACATAAAATGTTTAGGGAAAACATGGCAACTGACCAGGACATTTCTTCATTCCTCTTACACACCCCAACGATACACTTATTAAAAATATCTGTCTTCTGTGGCTATAAATAAGGGACATTGGCACCTGGGAACCCCGTACCTCAGGTACGGTCTTCTCCCACTGCTGATGGGCTGCAAGCTTCTGGGGGGTCAGCATCAAACAACCATGGCCCTTAGGAGGGAGGGGAGGCTCAGAGGGCTCTGTTCAGCCACTGACCACCCAGCAGTATGGGCGCAGGGCTCAGAGACAGCACAACTTCACGGGGACATGTTCCTGGGCTCCTCTACCAAGGAAAGTTCCCGAATTCCCTCCATTATCACAAAAGCCAACCAGTGCAGTGGCGCTTGAGACCCTGGAAGTGAGGAACGGCCTCATCAGGCAGTGATGCTGATCATGAAGGAGCAGGAGGGTGAGGAAGAGGAGGGGAAGGGGCAGTGGAGGCGGGGAGGGAGGAGGGTGGAAGGAGGGAGCAGCTCTTATAATAGGATTATCTACCATGTGCCAGACACCGTGTGAGGATTATTTCTAAGCCTCATATCAACCTTGCCAGAAAGGTATTAATACCCGCCCCCACTCTTGTTAGGAAATTAAGCTTTGGGGATACTGACATATCGAAGGCCGCATGACCATTTTATGGCAAGGTCAAGACCTGAACGCAGGTTCATCTGACCCGGAAGACGACATTGTTCTTCCCACTACATTAACCTACTTCCCAGGGATGGAGCTCCGTTACCCTCGTGATTGCCAACATGTTGGAAAGGTTTCCCACCGACGTTTCAACTTTCCTTTAGTCATTCCTAGGGGAACATCTACCCGTGAATCTGCCTATTTATAATTGAAGGCTGAGCTCATCTGAGCACACTGTGGGCTTCAAAGGTGCTTTTCCCAGCAAGCACTAAGACTGCAAAATGCTTTAAAAGCATCGTGACCCTGAGTTGTTACATAGGTAATTGTGATTTAAAAAAAAAAAAAAAAGGAAGAGGGGGGGAAAAAAAGCCCACCATGTACAGTATTAAAATAAATTGATTCAATATAGATTTTTATTTTTGCAGACTTTCTTGGTGTATCTGCTATTAATCTTCTGGGAGCACTTAGCTTATTTACTCCAAGAATTTTGCTGTTTATCTAATTGTATCAAACATTTAATTAAAAGAGCTATCTGCTTGCCACTAATGCTCTGAGCTTGGAAGCCGAGCTGTGTCCCATGAGGATGTGGTATCTGTTACTAGGTGTCTCTGAGTCAGAGAAGGTCAAATTATTAGTGGTTCTAATTAGTTTTCTCATAAGCGGTCATGTTATTTAGATCCAAAACTATGTGGCAAGTGATTGCTTTCTCCCCTTGCCTTTGAAAATAGCAACAAAAAGCAAAATGAGCTGCCCACTACTTTCTTGAAAAACCCTTCACCGAGGACGGGGCCCCCAGTGCTTCTGTGGGACCTCCAGCTGTTTCTGTATTTTGGCTCCCACGGTGTGATGGAGTCGGGTACTGGCGCTTTGTGGCTGGAGGGGTCTCCGGAGGCTACAAGGCACGTTCACGATGGCTGTCTCCTCTCATGCTTGGTCCAACCTCTTCTCCCAAATGTATGGGGATGAATGGGGAGGTGGGGCCAGATTCTGTGACTATAAAAGCACCACAAAGTCTCAGCTGCTGAGCAGAGTCTCACCTTCCACCTGATCCCGCAGGGAGCTCCGGAGAGTAAAGCATACCCTGGGTTGGCCCCGCCTGGATGCAATGGGGTGGCTGGGGTTTTGGGCTCTCACACTGGTTTGTTCTTGGTTACAGGTAACTAAAGGGACTGGGGACACTCAAATCTCCAGGCCTTTACTGTTCCAGTACCCCAAGGTAATGACCCTGTGAAGATCCCTGGTAGGAGCCTCTGACAGCAAACGTGGGATGGGCACATAGCCGGAAAGGGGATGCCAGGGAGAGCCAGACGGGGCGCCCACAGTGTCCTCCACACCACACATTTCTCACTCAACACACAAGTATGTCCTGAGCACCTCCGAAGTGCCAGCTAACTCTATCCTAAGCATCACCTTTAATCTCATCAGTCTTACCTCCTTTATAACACCAGCTCCTGCCTGGAATGTTCTTCCCCATTTACGTTTACTCACGTGTTGCCTGTTTCTTTCTACTAGAATTTAAGTTTCACGGGAGTATAAACTCAGGCTGCGAAGTTCGTCATGGTGGCTGGAAGGCCTCTCCCAGGAGGTGATATTTTCCCTAAGGCCTGAAAGTCAAGGAGGAGCCAGCCACGGATAATGGGGAAGAACATTTGAGGCAGAGCATGTAACCAGTGCAAGAGCACTGTGGTGGAAAGACGCTTGGGATACTGAAGGAACGTGGGCGGGGGGGGGGGCTCGTGAGCAAGAGGGAGGGAACACATGGGGGTGGGCCAGATGATCCAGGGCTCTGTCGCCATGGGAAGCAGACTGGCATTTACTTAAGTCACAGTGGGAAGCCATCAGAGAGAGGCCAACCCAGCCCCCGCCCATCATCAGCTCCCTGATGACAGGCCTTCTCTGTACCTCTTTCAAGCACAGCATATGGCACAGATAAGCAGTTAGGGCCTTTCACGGTTGATTTTCTATTCAGCACAGTTTGTTGATAAATGCCAAAAGAATATACGTAGACTTATGTCAGCAAGACATGCTGGTGCGATTTTATAAAGAGAGACGATTATCCGCATACACGAGACGGACAATCTTGGCCGCACAGCAATCCCCACACTGCTGAGCTTAGCAAGTCAGGGTTTGTTTGCTGAACCTAAGATTTCAATGGAAGGATGCACCCAGTTTACCTCTTTTCTTCCTCCATGTGCCTTTCTGAATAGCCACTCACAGCCCGCCCCCCCACCCCTCGTGACATTCCAACGGAGAATGGAGAGAGCAGGTGCGACTCCTGCCACCTTTCTGATATGGGAGGCGCAGCCCCACGAGGGAGGGCTGGGGATGTGCCTGAGTAAAAGGAGCCAATGTGAATGAAAAGTCTCTCTGTTCCTTTGGTGTCCCTTGAGGAAACTTCAGGTGAGTCGGGAATGCAGATGGTGGGGCTGCCTGACTACCCAGGGAAAAAGGAGCTGTCTTGTCTCCAGGTAGGCCTTAGAGATGACTTTTTTCATGTCATGGATGAGAAATCCAAGGCATGGCGTCTGTGAGAGGCTCGGCCAAGGCCAGAGAAT
The DNA here is from genome assembly GCF_002201575.2 of Neomonachus schauinslandi. Lineage (NCBI taxonomy): Eukaryota > Metazoa > Chordata > Mammalia > Carnivora > Phocidae > Neomonachus > Neomonachus schauinslandi. The sequence continues at coordinate 145,087,867 of NC_058407.1, forward strand.
GGGGAGGTGGCTACAGCCGAGAGCACCCCACTTCCTCCCAAGTTTCCCTTATCGAGGCTCATAGATCTTCTTCACCATCACATGCTCCCTTGAAGAGAGAGCTCCAGCCTGGACCCTCCCATGAGTCACAGAGCCTTGGGAAGCGTCCCTGTCGTGATCCTACAAATATGAAAAGTGACCATTTGGGGAAGCAATGCTTCCAAATGAGATCTGGAATCTTTTAGATCCTGGAGGGCTGAGCTTAAGGTTCTGTTTCTAAAATTCTTAGAAATATGCCAATTTAAGTTCAGAGAGAAAAAACAAAACCCCTCTGGCTTTGTGCTCTAAAGTCAGTCAATGGGTTTGGATAATAGGAGCCTGAATTGCGCCCTTCTGAGGAGAGATCATTTAAGATCCACCCCTCAGGCGGTGAGGAAAGCAGGATGACCTTACCTTTTTGTCACTGAGGCCGGTCACTTGGTCCACAAATTCCTCCTGGATCATGAAAGCAGCCAGGTTGGCCGTGTAGCTGGCCAGGAATATGACAGCAAAGAAGGCCCACACGGACACCATGATCTTGCTGGTGGTCCCTTTGGGGTTCTGCACGGGCACAGAGTTATTGAACACCAGGCCCCAGAGTAGCCATATAGCTTTTCCAATCGTAAAAGAAGGCCCGTGGGGTGCTGCAAATAACAGAAAGGACACTGTCAGCATTTTCTCCAAAGGGCTACGTGGCGGCCGCCTGCAGCCCCACCACTGGCCAGAAGATGGAATGGTCTCTCATGCTTGCGCCCCATCATTGCCCAGAACCCTGGCCACCACAGCTCCCTTTAGCTTTAAACACGAGCATTCTTCCTGCATTTCTATCTGGCTGGATTCTTGCCATGTTTCTTAAAAGAAAGGGAAATCAAAAATAAGCAAGAAAGGAGAAGCAAATGGCCATGCAAAATATGGGTTTGGATGAGAAGTCACGTTAGGGCCGGTTGTAAATTTGGATTAGATTTCCATTTGAGGGAACCAGTCTCCTTTAATAAACATAGTGAGCCTTATAAAACTGTGTGTGGGGGCATCTTCGGTTCTCATCGGCTAATGTGTGGTATTCTAATCCGACTCTCCCTAGCACTTGCTCCTGCTCATACTCAGATGTAAAGTGTGCACAGTAGAGGAACAAAACCAAATGAAAGCCCTCTGCAAATGGAGACATCAAGGAGCAGAACAATAGAGCTTAATTCTTCCAGCACTTCACAGATGCAAGACATTTGGCTGCAGGTCATGGACCATGAGCTCTGATATCCCAGCACTTTTTCTCCCTCGGTGTAGCCTTGCAACAGCTACGGGTCCCTCTTAAGATTCTGAAATGTGCCTCGTAGCCATCTTAACTAAAGGGGCAGGGCACCATGGCACAACGTATTGGGGTGAGGAGTACGCATGCTGCGAAATGCACACGTTAGGGCTTTCACGTCTGTTTTGCACGAGGGGAAAAAAATCAATGTATGCCCTCATTTCATGGGCAAGAGGTCTTCCTTTAACAGAAGGTTAATTTTTATGTCATTTAAGTAAATGAAGATGGGAAAAAATGATCTACTCAGACTTCAGTTGGCAATGCCAGCAGAGTGGGCAATAAAAAAAGTGGCAGAAGTGAATCACTGATGGAAGGTATGAAGTTCTGGGCAGGGAGCCTGGGAGAGACAAGCTTTCTACACGTTGGAGGCCAAACTGTGACTACAGCAATATTTATAATATCCCTCATGCAGCACATTAAAGGGAAGGCAATTAATTCTGGTATGCTCAATCTCAAACTCTTCTGTCTCTCTTTGCCTAGTTTTATAATCTTCTGGGCTTATTCCCAAGATGCCAAGAACTCTTAGGAAAAAAAAGAGTCCATCCAGTTAACTTCATGAACTGCTTGATTTTATTAGAGATGCATGTTGACCAGGACTGACAGCTGTTTGGGAATCAGAAATAGGCCCTTGCTGGGGTTCTGTCCAAGACTTTTGGGAATTCCTGATTCATGACTACAATTATTGAGCCGTGCATAAAATCTTCCCCATAAAGTGCAGTGAAATGTAACAGAAAGCCATACTGCACCAAGAGACAAGTCGCTGTTCTTTCTAGAGAGCTTCCACAGGCAGATGAGCAGGAAACGAGAAGCCTCAAGGTGATGGAAGGGCTGGGAGTTGGTGTGCTGGATTCCTCACTTTACTATAGTCTTCGAGGTGTGTGCTTCAGCCAAAGGAGGAATTACGGCATGTAATTGGCCTTTGGATCATCTTTGATCTTCCAAGCTATAGCCCTGATTTATCTGCTTCTCTCCAGCCAAGTCCAAACCACTGTAATCCTGGCTCTCAGAAAACGAACACCTTCCTCACTGGGCCCCCTCCGTCCACTGCTGCCTGCCCCTCCCCTTGTCCTGACAGAGTAGCCCCGGTGACCTTCCCACACCATACATGTTTCGTCCTGCCTCTGCCTTTCATCTTGTATCACTGCCCACCTCCCTCACTCCCATCTTTTCTGTTTCATCAAGATCGATTCCCCAATAAGGCCTTTGCATTTGCTGTTCCCTCTGCATGAAATGCTTTTCCCTCTGTTTTTTCACATGACTTCTCATCCTTCAGGTTTCAGCACAAATGTCATGTCTTCTGAAAGTTCTTCCCTGCTTGGCCATCTTATCTAAAGTGAGGACCACCGCCACCCATCACTTCACTTTGGTTTCTTCTATTCCCCTTTTTCTTGAGATTTATTACCATCTGTGATTATTGATGTATGTGTTCACGTGTGGTCTTTGCAACCAAATTCTCAGCTCCCTGGGGGTCAGGAAATCTCTATCTGATTTATCATGTGACTCCCCTGTACTAGCACAGTGCCTGGCACATAGTACCCACTTGATAAATACTCATCAGACAAACACATGAATTCACAAATAGCCCAAACTCCGATCCCACAAACATGAATACCGACTCCGCTGAGGTGTGGTCACTCACAGGAAGCCTTCTCAGGCCCCACTCTGTTGGAAGCTCCATATCGGTTAGTGACATTGCCCTCTCAGTGGAGGCTGACAGTTCTCCCATTTAAACACAAGATGATTATTCACAGCATTTTCACCATGTTTGGTTGATGGGAGATGGTGTATATATAATAATCACCACTCTTCAGTGGTGAGGAAGTGGGAAGATTTCACTAAAACTAAGTTCCTAACAGATTGCCATGACCTACTGGCTATTTCCAATACTGAATCTTCCAAGTGAAAAGAGTATGTGGCAAATTCAAGTGCCTTGATTTTGGATGGCTGTATGTTGAAGACCTGCTGTCTTCCACCAACTTATGTCATGTTTCAGGGAAGAGATTTGGTCCTAGCAGCGGCCTTTTGAAGCCATCCACTTAGACCCTGTTATGCATGGAGGAAAATGCACTCAAAAGTGATGTCATGTGTTTATGTCTATAACATGAATGTTGGTTTGCATAGGAGCCTCTTCATAAGTTAGAGCCAATGATTGTTGCCCAATGCAATTTTCTATCTACTGATTACAGCTTTATCAAGTATAATGCACCAAGGTCAGGCGCCGTCAAGAGGAAAATGTAATTCTTTGGGGGAAAATACCACTTTATAATTATTTTTATTGTCAAATGAATGCAAGTGTGATTCAGTAACCTGGAGAATGTTCTTAAACTAGATTCTATAAAAGTCATTTTTCTTTGCATAGACAGAAGGCGAGATTCACTGTGATCTTAACATTTCTTTTGACACAGATTTTAAAAGTTAATTGCCAGGAAAACTTCTTCAAATCTGCTCTCTGGACAAATTATCGGTAGTTTCCACCTGGGATCGAGACCGGCCTTGGGCTCCTTGCTTGGCAGGAAGCCTGTTCTCCCTCTCCCATTCCCCCTGCTTGTGTTCCCTCTCTCACTGTGTCTCTCTCTGTCAAATAAATAAATAAAATATTAAAAAAAAATTTTTTTAAAGATAAAATGATGAAAATGTTTCACTTGGCTTTATCCCTTTTTCAGCTCAGGCAAATAACTCACAACTGTATGGAATGATGGTACTGGTGACCCAGCTCCATTCATATCAGACTAGCGAGATAGTATAGGGTGATGCGTTCTAAATGGGAAACCTGTGTAGAAAGCAAATGAAACAGCATCAACTTTGGGTCATAGTGATGAGAGGGGTCTCACCTTTCCCTTTGGCTAAGTTTCTGTTGTATCCAACAGGACTGAAGTACTCGAAGACAAAAACAGCGATGGCAGACACAATGAGCAGCATCACAAACATCATCACCCAGACGGAGGCGCTGAACGGTTCTGTGGGTGAACAAGCCAGAGGAATGGGACATGGTCAGTTGGCACATCCTCACAACCAGGACCAGCAGGAAGCCCAGAGGTCCACTTGCAGGCTCAACTGAGAAACCCTCCCTGACATGAATCTGATAATTCAAAAGAAGCTAGTCATTGTGGATTCATACGTCTACACCATCCTTCGTTTTAAAAATACTTGAGGTATTTTATAAGGCTGCATATAATAGGATAAAAATAGAGAAGAGCATATGACATTTTCCAAATCGGGTCAAGGATAGTAAAAACAAATGGGACAAAGAATGCAAATAAAGAGGCCATCTGGTCCTATATGATTATTGCATCATCCAGGGGACCAAGGCTGGAGGAAGCAAGGGACTAGACCCAAATAGTCAATCCTAAGGCTTCTGCAGATCAGCATGGGTTTTATTCTTAATTTCATTTTCATCCTTACATGCTGGAGGGATGATGGGCAGGGAATTCCAGAAGGAAAGGTAACATTACAACCTGTTAGAAAAGGATCATAAAATCATGGGGTTGACAGCAATATTGGAAGGTCATCGTCTGCCCCCACTACTACCATGCTGCCCACCCTGCCCTCTGCTCTGGACAGATGAGATCTCTACAAGTTTAAAATCTTGTTGATGTTGGTAATGGGCTTAAATGCATTTGAAAAGTCATTTGAGAATATTACATTCACATGGTAATTCAATGAAAAAGCATCGCTTAAAGAGTAGAGGCAATGAAGTAGTAGATGGATAGGTGGTTACTCCCTCCCCTACCTCCCCACCCCCTGCCCACCGAAGTAGTTTACATCTTATTTTCATATGGACATCTCAGAAGGGCAGGCCAAGTCACAAGGTTCTAAATTTTAGAACACTCCAGAAAGTTAAGAGCATTTATATTCAGTCTGATTGAGGGAGCTGAATGGAGCCACTGTATCCATATATGACACATATTTGCTAGAAAATCAACAGAGGCTAAAATTTTGAAAAATGAATCTATCTCCACCTGAATGCATCACTGGGAAGAAACTGCCCTTGGATACCAATAAACTTATAATCCTTTGCCTCATAAGCAAACATTTTCTGAGGGTAAAATATAAGAAGCCCAATAACACCTCTTGAATAGTAGACATTTTATTATTTTTAAATTGTTTTTTTGATGGAGCTAGTAATAATCATAAAGAACTAGGCTGGTTGCAAGCCACCTTATCATTAAAGTCTGTGACTACCTAACACAGCTAGAGGTCATCATAAATTCCAATTTAATGAGCTTACTACATAACAAGAAACTGATATGTCCGAAGCTTTAACTACACTGGATAATTTAGAAACCGGAAGAAATGGTTTGCAATGCAGCTTCGACAGTGCAGATATGTTAAAAAGGAACAGGTAACAACATAGCCTACTCACTTTGAATAACACAAGATGAGTTCAAAGAAATCAATGAGATTGCAACCATAACATATCTTTGTTGAAATTACCTTGGGTAGTAACAATACTATGTCCCTAAAATCATTGCAATTTGGTAATAAGGTGTTTCCAAAAAGGAGAATGAAATGAATAATTAGGGGATTAAAAATAATGAATATTCAAGATAGGAATAAATAGTAAAATAATTCTCTAAGTCGGGTATAGTTAATGGCATGGTGTATCTTACCAGAGGAGGATCACCGTGAGGAGTCAATGAGCATAGACATTGAAAGTGCTTGGTGGTGTGTGTTGCACACTATACACGTAGTGAATCAAATGGAATAGTTGTTTGATTCCATGGTTAAAGCCAGAACCAGGGGTGGTGGTGGTGCGCTGTTCAGGGTCCTGAAAAAGGCACCCTGGTTTAAAACATGGCGTTTATTAATCTGGTAACTTCTCTGCAGGTTGGGATAACATGATAAAAAATATGAAGGGGCATCCTTTCTGAATTCTTCATTCTCACGTCAGAGTCTATAAATGTGCAGTGGGCTTCATTTGGCAGCCTACTTCATTTGTGCATCCTAGTGAGGACACAAACTGTTCCAGAAATTAGGTGCAAGCCGGATCAAGCAACTGATCCCAGGTATCTTCCCACTTGGAAGTGACATCTGTCCCTTGATTTGTGAGCATGGCATGGGGATAAAATAATTCGGCTACAGTGTTCTGGTTTTAATAAGTTAGGTACCTAGGAGTGCCCTGAAGGGTTGCTATTCTCATATACACCACCACCACCACCACCACCACCACCACCACAATGTAGAAAAACATTGGAATAATGGTGAAGCACCATCTATAGTGTCTCAGGAGGGACCCAGAAATATTTTGGGTGGCTCTGGATTATATCCTCTACTGGTTTAAAGCAGATACCACATTCATTCATGAAGGGACTTCAATCTAGGAGACTCTGGTCAGCATTTCTTTGGATCAAACAATCCAATCTGCTTGGAAAGTCTTTGAAAGTAACTGAATGGAAATATCCAAGAGATGCCACCTCTGTCCTTGAAGAGCTGCTGGTTACATTTTTACACAGAAGCTCAGAGGCATTACCTGCAAGTGTTTCCAACGGGAGTTAATGGAGTTTGTGGAGAGAGGATAGGAAATAATGAAGAGCAATGCAATCAGATTTTGAATGTTTGGGCTCTTCCAGATGACTGAGCCAGTGAATGGAAAAATGCAGTTTAGCATGGTTCATTATGACTTTCAAAACCTGCAGATAATGACCGTAAATAAGGGGGTGCACAATCCAATAGGGATGTAATTTAGTGACTAGAAAAAATATTAAGCCTACTGATGTCAAAATAGCTTTGAAAATAGTTTCCTCTGGCTACAATGTATTTTATTTTATTTTTAAAGATACAGTAGGAAGAGTAAGGGGGGAAAGGAGGCCTTAACTCTGCAAAAAATACCTGACTTTTTATGGCAATGTTCTACAAATCCAGGTAAGACAAAAATCTAGGGGAAATTGGGTTGAGGCCAGATTCGATATCAGTGACCCATTTTTTTTATGAGCCAAGCCAACTGATGGTATTTTTTCCCTCTCTGATTGAATTGGGAAAAAAGTTCTCTCTAGCTCACTATGCAGATATGTCAACAACTTGTGAAAAGAAACAGATCTCTTGGGGCACCCGGGTGGCTCAGTCAGTTGAGCGTCTGACTCTTGATTTCAGCTCAGGTCATGATCTCATGGTCATGAGTTGGAGCCCCGCATCAGGCTCCACGCTAGATGTGGAGCCTGCTTGGGAGTCTCTCTCTCCCTCTGCCCCTCCCCCTACACATTCTCTCTCTCTCTCTCAAAGAAAAAAAAAGGAAAAGAAAAGAAAGAAACAGATCTCTTTCCATTCTTTCCCTGAACTCACTTCTTCCAACCTTTTCTTAACCTCCAGGGCCAAAGAGCCCTGTTGAAAGGTCTGCTAGGGAGTGGGAAACCGTGAAAAGGAGTGGCTCACACATGAGGGTCCACCCAGTCATTGTTAAGATTCTGCATGTATTGTCTATATCAGTCGGCTGCATTTTTCATGGTGTTGTGAGGCTCCCTGATCGAGATATGGGTCCATTATCCATATCAAAGACACAAAGGGAACATAATGAAGTGTGTATCTGTCAAGAATGGAAGCGGGGAGTGCAACATCAAATTCAGGGAGTGGTAAGGATTTCAATAGCTTAAATGGATTATCAAAAATGGAAATAGCAAATCCATACATCTGTGAGTGAGGCGGTATCCAAAATCCTGTTCGTCAACGTTTCACTCAAGAGAATAAAGCACAGACAGCTTCACTGGATGCCACCACGACATACCAATGAAGATGGTGGGGACGCAAGACTACAGGCTGGGAGCCGGTGGCCACAAAATGGCTCTAGTCTGCAAGAGCGAGCTCTCTAATAGACAAAGGTTCTTGTGTGTGTGTCTGGAAACGTGTAAGAAATTTGGCTGACTTTGATCTGTGTCCCCTTTCTCTGCAGTTTTCTTTTGGGGTCAGTGTTTGCCTTAGCCTTCCCAAATCTGGGACAAGCCCATGGATGTGGGGGTGCCAAGGAGAAGGGAATTTGAGTCCCACAGTCTTCAAGGTAGCCACTCTCAAAAACTGTTGATGATAACCAAACACTCTACCGATACTTTCCTTTAAAGAAAAAATAAATAATGCTTGGCTCTGTCCCATGCAGTTTCTCCCTCTCTGGACAGGCATATACATACAGTGCTAAAGAAAACAGGATGATAGAAAGTAGAGTCTACCTTGCTCTAAAAAAAAAAATGCTTTTATGTCAAAACATAAATTTATGAAATAGTTAAAAGGAGAGTAAGGGGGCGCCTGGGTGGCTCAGTTGGTTAAGCGACTGCCTTCGGCTCAGGTCATGATCCTGGAGTCCTGGGATCGAGTCCCACATCAGGCTCCCTGCTCGGTAGGGAGCCTGCTTCTCCCTCTGACCCTCCCCCCTCTCATGTGCTCTCTGTCTCTCTCATTCTCTCTGTCTCAAATAAATAAATAAAATCTTAAAAAAAAAAAAAAAGGAGAGTAAGGAATTTTCTCCCTTACAAACCAGTCCGCTTGAAGGATAGTCACATTTAAAATATGATTCCATTAATTTTCAATCAGTGTGTGCTCTTCAGACTACCTGTATTTTGTTTATCCGAGTGCTGGTATGAATCACCGTGTGGTCATCATCATTTCACCCTCATATCCAGTAAATAAGTGGCTGTCATGCCAGGAAAGAATGGAGGATGGGATTGAGGTTGCTGAATAAAGGCTTAGAGGCTGATTTAAATTAACTGTGGACAGGTATATTTATTTTTTTAAATGTTTTCCAGGCTCTGAGACCTATATCTGCTAATCTCCATTCTATACAATCAAGGCCAGTATCTGAATATGCGATTGTGTTTTCAGCAGATAGTTCCGAGTCAGAGATAAATGACAGATGTTAACTGGGGGTTGGGGGGGTGGGGAGGGAATTGAGATCATTCAAACAGGACAGGCTTTGGAATGTGCTGATGTCATTACATAGAGCTCACCAAGGTCCTACCTGGTTCCATCCTTTGAGGAAACAAGACAAATACCTCTAATTCCCTGTTAGGAAAACAGTGGTGACCCTGACGTCCACATACCTAGAAAAGCAGAAGGCGAGACCGTGCCATTGCTTCTCGAAACCATGACACTGATCCCTGTCTCCACAAAGGGCACAGAGAAGTCCACCACTTCCGAGCGCTCCTCGTTGATGGTGAGTGAGCCGACCGCCATGACCGCCCGTTGGTAGACCACCTATATGCAAGGCAAAGGAGCACAGAGCTTTTACTTGTCCTTCCCACCATCCCCCCAAGTGCCACAGGCGTGGAGTCTTGGATGAGAGCCCGAGGGAGGAAGATAACTTACTTCGCCGATCATCCCGTTCCATACATTGTTGACTTTCTTGCCATGCTTCCCGTTAGTCACCAGGTAAAGGTCATAGGTGAACTTCACAGTGCGAGAAAGCTTCTTCAGGATATCGATGCAGAAACCCTTGCAGCATTTCTTAACATTCATGCCCTCATTGGTTGAATTGCTGTAGAAAAAATCCCCGAGACCGTAGAATATCAGCACTGGAAGATCTGTTCACAATTGTTACCTAAGACACTTCCACTGTTTTCCATGTGGGAAACGGAGGCTCAACATGAGGGAGTGGCTTTTTCAAGGACAGGCAGTAGTTAATGTCAGCAGAAGGACAAAGTGTTCTTAATTGTGACAGTAACCATGACAACGGCTAACTTTAATTGAGTGATTATTTGTACCATGTACCATGCTTCAGGGTAATTCTTGAAATAAATTCCATGGCATTTCTCTTAGTTAATAGGAACTGTTTCCCCATTATATGGATGAGAGTTACTACCTCTTATTTTTAAGTTTATGACACCTAAAGCCTCTTTAGACCAGAGTTCAGGCATATGATCTAAGCCAAATTATAAAAGCTTATCAGAAAATGGAAGAGAGATGGAAGACATGAAATTCTCAGCTGAAGGAGGGTTTTGCTTTTTCCTATCACTGGAGATAGAGGTTTGCAACCAAAGAGAAAGAAGGGTGCCTTCTTTAGGAAAGGCACTTTCCTTCCTGAGGAAAACGTGGCTGAGAACTGGAAGACCCGGGGCCCACCTTGTGCCTGAGTCCATGAACTTAATGTGTCTTGATGGAGTCATCTGTCAGATGAGGGCTCCTTCATAACACTTTCCCTCCCTCTCTACATAGCAGGAAGTATAAAAAGTTGACACTATGAAATAGCAATGTCCTTGATCAAGAAAAAGCCCTATTAAAATATAGAAGGTATTGGCATCTTAAAAGCTATCATCATCTACCAAGGTGACATAGGTTGATTTTTGCCAGCCACCTTGCTTTATTTACCTGGCCAAGTCATAGTCGAAGGACGTATAAAAATCAGAAATGTCTTTAAAAAGGAAAGAAAGAGGGTCTTCCAAATTAATAGCTGCTACTTAGACAACTCATGTAGGAAGGTCAAGACCTCTCTGGGCAACACAGCTGGTCCACCTTGTGATGGGGCATTTATTGAGCTCAACAACCTGAGTCATGCATGTCATGACATACGTGCTCTGGATATCCCATTGCTGGTGCATCCACACACCAGACCGTTACCTAAGCACTAAAATGATGTTTATGGAAATCCAACATTACAATAGGAAAATACTTGCATTTCCATATCACAGGGAAAAAAAAGTAGGTTACAAAGTGTTCCATATAGAATAGTCCTAGCTATATAAAAACAGATGAGCTTATGAAATATCTGGATGGAAAAACAATGAAATATGAAGCGTAGCTATTTTTGAAGGGTGAAAATAACTTTTTCTCTTTTTCATATTTTTAGTTTTTTTTTCCCCCCACAAATTAACTGCAGTGAATATATACTACACATATAATTAGATATACACACACACATCAAGCACCACTGATGTCCATCTATGCCCAGGAACATGGGTAGATCTGACAGTGTGACTTCGAGTAATGGCAGCAGGTCGCAAAATGCCATAAACATGATAGAAATGTGTCCTAAGTACATTAAGTCAATGGCATGTCCAAATACGATTTCCTTCTCAGTATCTATCTGTGGCCCATTGTAAAACATGGCAAGAGCCAATTCTCTTTTTTTTTTCCTGGCCACCATGGGCCACGCATTGATGCCTCTTCTCCAACTCTTCCCATCTGCCTCTCCTTTGCTCTCTGCTCCCTCCCTTCTTTTATCACAGGGCCTTCCTTCCCCTGGTCAGGATTCCTGGGAGAGTCTGGATAGGAGTTACGAATGCCCCAGACTTAAGATTCAGGGTCACAGGCACATGGTGGTATTCTTTGGCCTCACTGAGAACCTCAGCCAGTTAATGAGTTAATTATCTCCCCTTGGGGCGCCTGGGTGGCTCAGTCGATTAGGCGACTGCCTTCGGCTCAGGTTGTGATCCTGGAGTCCCGGGATCGAGTCCCGCATCGGGCTCCCTGCTCGGCGGGGAGCCTGCTTCTCCCTCTGACCCTCCTCCCTCTCATGCTCTCATTCTCGCTCTCAAATAAATAAAATCTTTAAAAAAAAAAAAAATTATCTCCCCTTGTCTTCTAAAACTAGGTGTATGTCTAGATACAGGTATATGTCTAGATACAGTGGTCATTAATGCATTTTCACCCAACAAGCAACCACTGAGTACCTACTATATGTAAGACATGGAATTAAATCCTGGGGACATGAGATGAAAAGACACGCAGCAAATGCAACAGATGAATTTCTCATGGGGAAGATGGGAACACAGACCAGCTTGTAATTGGAAACTTCCATCAGTTCCAATCACAGCCCTTGTGTATGTGTGGAAGGGGGTGTGACTTGACTACACAGACATCTGAGAAATGGCGCCCAATGCAATCTTTCTCCACACCCCACTATCACCACAAGAAAGGGTGACCCATAAAAGCCAATGTGGGGAAAAAGATCCAATAAGGAGTCCAGTTCTTCAGCTCCCTAGTCTCCCAGTGTGGTCAGTGGATAGGATCACAGCCATGGAGGTCAGACAGAGCTGCTGCAAGGTCCTGGGTCTGCTCCTAACAACCAGGAAGATGCAGACAAGTCTCTTCACTAATGAGTCTCAGCTTGTTCCCTTGCAAATTGAGAAGGCTGGTGCTTACCTTGCAGGACAGTTGGGGAGATTAAATAAAATAAAGTATCTAAAGCACCTCTCACATAAGTGCTTAAAAATACACTTCCTCTCTTCTCACCGACCATCTGACAGTTTGGGGGATTAATCGACAGTGTGGCCATTTTTCCTAACATATCAAGCCAGATCATTTTTCCTCGATTTTCTCTTCACGCCTTAACACCCAACTAACAGATGAAAAGGAATGCTTGATTTCTCAGCTCATTTTCTGTTCCCTGTTTTTAGAACACCGATGTGTGTCCTAAAGACCCCATCATTCACCAAAAGTGAGAGACAAAGGGTTTTCCCTGGGAGAATATCACCAAGAAAAATATAACCATGTTACCTAACAGAATCCTTCTTAGAACGAATCAGCCTGCCTCAAAGAAATGCAATTGATCTGATCTGTGTTAATATTGGGATGAATGGGTCCCAGCGATTGCCTATGGCTTTCAAAGACTTTAATGTCGCCTAGGTGTGCAGTAAACTTGTCATGTTGCCAAGTGGGAAAAGGGAAGCTACAAGCCCGCCACCTCCCACAGGAACCAAAAATGTGAATTTGAACCTGTTAATCTGTTTATAGTCTCCAGTAAAAAAGTCAGTTCTTTGAAAGAGAGTAATTTATTGGGGGGAGGGGTTCATTTTCTCCATACAAATGTAGCTCAGGACTCACTGACTTACTGTTGTCAGCTCCGAGCCTTCTGATTTTAAAGATTTAAAGCTCCTATTATTGACTGTGAAGCCCCAGAGGCTCTACTTGATTGGCCCCATCGAAACAAGGAAGGCACTCTTGTCATAAAGGAGGAGCCTCTACTGAGGTAAGAGTCTTTGCTTTGTGCCATTCACCCTGGTTTCTTCATCTGCCCAAGTGGTGCTCAAAGAACACCCACCCAAATCAAAATCTCTTTGGACAACTTTCTCACATTTACCCCTTCCGTCTCCCACCCAGCTCATCACTCTCAAGCACCACCCTGGGTTTCCTTCTGTTTCCCACACTTGCCAATCTCTTTCCTCCCTCAGGGCCTTTGTACCTGCTCTTCCCTCTACCTGGAAGGCTCTCCCCCCATTCTTCACATGTTCATCATCCTTTTCTACATCGTCTTACAACTCACCTCTGTGAGCTAAAGGAGCCCCACGTACCTCAAGTTACTCTTGCCTCACACCAACTTATTTATATTCCTTCACAAGGTTTATCATAACATGGAGCTGTCCTGGTCTTTTATTGGCTGAATTTTTTTTTTTTAACTGTGTACACTCCATATTGCAAGATCCCCATCTTTTGTCTTCTCTGTTCCCTGATGTATCCACACTGTGCCTCACACATGAACTGTGCTTCATGTTTATTTACTTATTGACTAATCTATTCAGAATTTCAACTCCAACGAGGCTCCTCATTGATAAAAAAAAAAAAGAAAAATCTTCTCCAAACTACAAATGTGCCTTCATAATACATTTTGCAATCATATTTTTAAAAAATGATCTTTATCCCAAGCACTGAGCTCTTGGGATTTGCATCTCATATAATGACTTATGTTGGAATTTGGGATGCGGGAGGACTGGTTTCCATTCACTCATGTGTTTAAGCGTTATCAACATCGGTGGGACCCGTTTCGTGCTTGTCCCTGGGCATACAAAGACTAGTAAGCCATGTTTCCAATATTTAGGCAGCTCACAGTCCAGGGGGAAAGACAAACTATAAGCCATAAAAGCAGGTGATAGAGGGATCGAGGGGTATGCACTGAATGTTTGAGTTCCTTCAAAGTCATGTGTTGAAACCTTAAACCCCAATATGATGGCGTTAGGAGGTGGGTCCTGTGGGAGGTCATGAGGTCAAAGGGTAAAGCCCTCATGAGTGGGATGAGTGCCCTTAGAACGAGATAGGAGAGCTTGCTTCCTTTCCGTCTGCTCTCCACCACAGGATGACAGCAAGAGAAGACAGCTGTCTGCACACCAGACGCCCCGCCGGTGGGCTCCCAGCCCTCAGAACTGTGAGAAATAAGTGTTCCTTTCTTTAAACCATGCCGTCTGCGGTGACTTGTCACAGTAGCCTGCACAGACTAAGGCACAGAGACATACCCAGAGTTCTGTGGAAGGAGGGACGGTAAACCCAACTTGGGGAGGGACTTGAAGGACGCGGCAGAATTAGCCAGATGAATGGAGGTGCTTGGAAAATACTGGCAAAAATACTTCATGGGAGGCCTCTTCCTTTCGTGAAAATCCCCACGAGAGCGTGTTTTTCTTTGTGTTTGTACTAGAAAGACTAGAATCAGGGCCTTGGACTTGGTCATGAAGCTTTAGGCTTCCCCTCAAGGGTGATAGGTTAGGGACAAAACTTCACCAGGAGCTCTCACAAGAACTGTCAGTTCTTCCTTCGGTCGTTAATAAAAGAGGAAATGGCAGAGCTGTGACATTGGCTTTCTGTCGGTGAGCGAGGAGACCACCAGGAGGCCAGGTCCACACTGATCACAGCACACAGCCATACGGAGCGTGCACCACGACCCCCAGCGGGAAAGACGTTTCCAAAGTTTTTGAAGAGTTTTATCTGGGATATATAAAAAAGATGGAAGGGAGGAGATGTGCAGGATTGAAGGAGGGAGCAGTCAGAAAAATAAAATATATATATATTTTTAAGGTGAGACCGAGGGGGAGGGTTGTTTGAGCACAGGGGTTAAGAATATGCGGTGGAGTCAGAGGGATGAGCATCTTGAGTCCTAGCTCGTCCATTTATGAGCTGAACGGCTCTGAGCATGGTTCTGAATCTCCCCAGAACTGTTTAAATATCTAAAATGGGCAAAGCCACTTACCTCCTATTGCTGTTGCTGGAATTAAATAAGTGTAAACCACCTGGCATAATTCCAGTTATTTATTTAAGTCTTAAAAAAATCTAACATTATAGATTATCATCTAGTATTGGAATAGCCTATTTTATATAACACTTTATTAGGATATTTTGGATACCGTTGTTGATGATACATGCTATTTTTAAAGGATTGGGTGTATTCAAGAGACAGCATCCCTGGACTTACTTGATTTTGACGAACTTCCGACATGGCACGGTGTTCCTCACGCACGTCTCGGTCAGCGGGTCTATGTCTTCCACGATGACAAAGGGGGCCTCCTCCAGGGTGACGATGCTCAGATGGTTGTCGTCTGGCTCACAGTCTGAAAAGGATTTGTACCTCGGCCACACGGCATGCCTCAGGCTCAGGGTGTGGTTCTCCCACTTCCCCACCTGCATCAGAAAGACAAAGGCAGACCTGTGTTTTCTTGCAGTGCCGACTTCTAGAAGGGCAAGTCCTTCCCCCATATGAGGTCCGAGACAAGAACCCTACCCATCTTGAGGGCTTTTCTGCTACCTACCTCAACATATGCTTCTCTTTATATGCTAAGAAAAATAGGGATAAAGGGAAAGCAAAGTACTGGTGGACCCCATGCCCTGGCTTCTCCCCTGCTAATTAATATGGCTGTGGTGCCCACACACTGAGATGGGTAGAGCTCCCCAGGTGATCCTAATGTTCTGCCAGAGTTTGGGACCACTGAGGTCTCGAGGGAAGCATGGACTTTTAGAATCAGAGAAGTCTAGGCTGGGATCCCCACCTCTGCCACTTACTAGCTACAGAAACCTGGGCAAGCTCTGAACCACTGTGAATGTCTGTTTTCTCCTCTGTAAACAGCACAACTCCACCTACTTTACAAGGATGTTGTGGCAATTAAATAATACAGTCTTTGAGCAGCAAACAGCACCATGCCCAGCACATAGTAGGGACTCCATACTTTCTAAGTGTAGGAGAGATGGAAGGAGAAGGAGAAATTTTTAAAAGATGCTAAGGGAGGGCGCCTGGGTGGCTCAGTTGTTAAGCATCTGCCTTCAGCTCAGGTCATGATCCCAGGGTCCTGGGATCGAGCCCCCCATTGGACTTCTTGCTCAGCAAGGAGCCTGCTTCTCCCTCTCCCACTCCCCCTGCTTGTGTTCCCTCTCTTGCTGTGTCTCTCCCTGTCAAAAAAAATAAATAAAATCTTAAAAAAAAAAAACACAAAAGATGCTAAGGGAAAGAGTGTGCAGAGAAGAAGATGCCGTGAAAGAGCAAAAAGGCAGGAGGATTGACAGGAGCGTCAACACGAGGAGGACGCGCGGGAGAGGAAATCAGGAGCATCATTTCCAGCTCAGATCATGGTTCTATTTAAGTTGCAAATTAAGGTGAACTGTTATTAATCCGGCTCAGAGCAGAGACTTTCAGCGCTTAGCATGCACCAAGACCTGTCAAAATAGAATCGATCTGTTCCCTCCGAGCAGCAGTCCTCATGTTAGCGAAATCAAATTGAAGGCTGTATGTTTTGAACCTTAATTTTATTTGACAGCTTATTGGCACTATTCATATACACCCTGGGAGAAAGCTGCTCCCAGCATCGCGCTTCTTCCTTCCTCCCGTTCCCCTGTGCAATTGCTTGACACCACAGGTCAGCGCTTATTTGTAATACCAACCTCAAGGAAGCACCTCGTCTGAAAAGCTAAGTGCCGAGTTCAGGCTCGTCTGTGTTGATGTGACCCACTCACCTCCCCTCCTGTAATGTGAGTGTCGCCAGAAATGAATTTCAAGCCCGTAAAGAGAATTCAGACATGCTGGACACCCAAAGGGGTGATGGGGTGGCAGCAGAAAAGGCAGACAGTGCGCTCTCAGACCACCTTGGAAAACATTTGCTGTTTATAGTGAAACATTCCATGTGGCCAATTACAGAACTGCCCAGCATCACCGATCCCTTCCTTTTTAAGATAGGAAGGGCCATAGAAGAGTTTGGTCAAATAAACATGCTCATCTACCAATGTCGTGATGTGTAACACAGGCTGGGGAGAATGCTGAGCCCGTCAAGTTGCTCATTCACTCAATGCGGATTTATTAAACACCAACTATGTGCTGGTACCAGCCCGGGAGCGATGATGGATAAAACTGAATGGTTCCTGCCTTCTTGGAACCATCAGTCGGCTGCGGGACAAAGACTAAACTAATAATAATAAATAAGCAAGTTAGAAAAAAAGAGATAGCCAAGCTTTTCCTTTTGGGACGTTACCTCAGTTCCTTTTCCTTCCACTTCTCTCGGAAAACTCAAACCTTCGAGAGAGGCTGGGTAGTTCAGTTGGTAAGAGAATGGCTTTTGGAGTCACGTAGAACTAAGTGCCGATGCCGGCTTCACTCGTTTAGCTGAGCGGCCTCGGGAAAGTGACTTAACCTCTCTGAGTTTTATGTTCTCTCTCTACAAAATGCAGATAGCAACAGGACATGCCCTTAAGGACTGTAGTGAGCTTCCGATGAGGCAAAATGTTTGGGAAGCATTGAGCACAGAACTTAGCGTGTAACATACATGGTAGCTGCCATTATTTTATTATTGTTGTAGTTCGCATTTAAGACTTAGCTCAAATATCACCTAATCTGTAAAGGCATACCTGCCTTCCCTAGTAATATAGAACTCTGCACCTGTCCACCACAGCTCTTTGATGCTATCATTATAACAGTGTCATTTTTGAGCACTCCTGTGTCATCAGGAAATGTATATATCACCAGTGACTTTGATGCCCACAAATCTCAAGGGTAAGGATTAGTCTTCCAACTTTGCAGTTCAGAGAATGGAAGCACAGAGACATATAAACTGTCCAAATGCAGCTGGGAAGCCATGGAACCAGAGCCATACCACAGGGCTGTGTGAACCCAAAGGTGCTTCTATTAAGTCATCCAGATTTTGCAACGGTTATAGCTCAAAGACCCTTCCACCCCTGGAGAGACAGCTCCCGGGAAGCCCCCGGAAACATAAATTAAGGCAAAGACCATTTAGCCAGCACTATCTTTGGTGATGTCATTGGCCACATCACTGTACCCTACACCGTGAAGTCAGGCGAAGGTTCCCGTCCAAGACTGACTCCCAGGAGAGAGGCAGCAAAGGTGTATGGGTTCCTGGAATGTAGTAACTCCCCAAGTCTCTCCTAAGTTATGCTCTCCCTTCCCATGTCTAAGTAAGCACCCAGTGGGTCGGCCGAGGAGGGTGGAAGCAAGTGGTGGGTGGAAAAACAGCCAAATCCCCAAGTCCCCAAATCCCCGCTCCAGGATTCTATATACCACATGGGGAAAAGAGACTTTCCCCTCCTCTGTGCATTTTCACAAGGGGCTCTAACTGAGTCAGTCCAGCACTTGTAGACAGAATTAAGAGAGATTCATTCGCTTCCTAAGTATTTATGGAGTGGCCACTAGGTGTCAAGCATGGAATTAGGCACCGAGGAGGCTGGAGAACATGCAATGAACTTTTTCCCTGCATGGAATTTTTATGCTAATAGGGAAGACAGACATGAGTCCAATAGTCACACAAAAATACATCATACAAACTGGGTGGAAGAAAGAAAACAATGGGTCTAAGAGAGCAGACGGGGGAAAGAAATCACAGAGGGCTTCCCTGAGGAGGTGGCATTTGAGCAGAGATGGGAAATCCCAAGTTGAGAGGGTGAGGGGCTGGGGGAGTGAAGGGAAGGGAAAGCACCCCATGTAGGCAGGGGTTGGATGATGCAAAGCTTTGCAGGTCCTCATAAGGAGCTGAGATTTACCCTACGAGTTCATCCAGTCTGTTGGCCAGGAGGGAAAGGCTGGATGGAAGTGACCAGGGATATATGTCCATATGTAACCTGCCTGAAGGAGGAAGCTCTGTGCTCCCTCAGTGCATCTTTGTCTTCTCTTTCATGATGAAAAATTTTAAACTCCTACAAAAGTGAAACAGTATAATGAATCTCCATGTTCCCATTATCTAGCTGCAATAATTACTAACTCATGGCCAATCTTGTTTCGTTTATATTGCCACCCACTTCTCCTGTATCACAGTGAAGGAACTCCCAGACATGGTAACATTTCATTCATAAATCCTTAATTCGATTTAAATATCTAATCTCTATTTGCTTAATAACATTATACCTCCACGAGCTATGTGTTTCGCTGATTAGATTAGGATTCCCCCGTCTAGGAGGGATTTTATGCAGACACCGATTGGTTTCGAGGTCCGCAGCTTCTAACTCAGGGCCTGGCACAAGGAGGGACTTAATGGACAGTTATTGATGGAATGAAGGAACACGCGACCTGAATTTTTAAAAATGTCCATGAGTCAGAACATACTAGTAGACTGATCGATGTGTCCATATTGGCCTCAGCTATGGGATCTTGTGCCCTAAGCACAAAACTGAAGTACAAAAACCTCTGTTCTCTCCCTCGCTCATGCTTCACTTCGAATTCGGCCCCCCCAGACACAGAGCCATTGAGAGTGACTATATTACATGTTCCAGATGGAGCCAAGACCATCATGTCAATGCCAATTTAAAAGGGGCTCTGGTCGCTCTGAGGGGTTCAAGAGAATGGCAAGCTTCAATGGAATAAACCATGAATTAAGAAGAAACTTCAGTCACACCATCTCCGCTTACCTCGGTGTCCCCAGGCACTAAATGGGCACAGAATATGAATGCTCCATGTGCCTTTCTCTAAAGGTCGTGTCCAAGACAGAAGAACCACGTGCCCTCTGAGGACCGTAGTGATCAATCTCTCTCCCTGCTTCTATTTTGAGCTGATGGTGACTGTCCTGCTATTCTCTAAACTGGACCTTCTTCTGGCTCCTGATCCCCTCCAGAATCGTGCACACGCCATGGGGCAGAGTCTGTAACTTTAGATCAGCAGGTCCCGCCTGCCCCAGAGAAGTTAGTGCATTCCCAGGCTGTACCACATTTCCTCCTGGGGTAAGTTTTCAAGGCATCAGAGTGAAGTGATAACGGTCTTGGTTGAACACGTAGTCCTATTTCTGGTGCTCATAGGGAAAATGGAATTCTGGGAGGCCGTGCTAAACTTCCAGTTAGATCTCCACGTGACCGGGACTGGAAGGTGCACTTGAGCGTGTGTGTTGGATATGGGCACATATCGATCCATCGACTTTCCAGGGATCAGCCTCAGCCCTACAGGACCCCTCTCTTCTCTCCCGCACATGGAACAGAGGGAAAGGGTTCAGAATCATTAATACCATGAGCTTCGGAGTCAGACAGGTTCAAATCCCACCACTGCCCTTAGCTGTGTGACCTTGGGCAAGTCATATAACCTTTCTGAACATCAGTTTCCCCAACCATCAAATCAAAGTATTTCAATTTCGTTATGTCATTGTGAGAGTTATAAGCAAGACAAGGATGGCAAACATCCCTGAATGGAATACACAGTTCCGGGCGCACAGCAAGTTCTCCATATGGGGCACTATTATCACTAATTCAACATCTATTAAGCCTCTCTTTGGGAAAACGGTGAGCCTCTGCAGCAGAAGCACCGGCTGAGTTCCCATGACAACTTACCTTTGACCTTCAATCTCCTTGGGTCTCAGTCTCCTCACCCCTAACAGAGATGGGGGTGGTGGTGAGGGTAGACCAGATGATCTCTAAGGTCTTTGAGACCCAAGGTTCTATACGATGTCCAACAAAAGTTGCCCCCCCCCCCCCGCTCACTCCTTATCGGGATCAGGGCAATGGATAGATCATTAGAAAGGGCTCAACAAAGGCAGCACAGTTCACAACTTGATGTTTAATTCAGGAGAGTGGCCATGTGCCAGCAGAGGCCAGGGAAATGACATGCCTCACTCTGAATAAGACAGAATGGTTCTGAGAACCAAGCTGGAAGACCAAGAAGAAAGAATGAGGTCACCAGAGCCGTCTTGGTTGGGAGCTCTCTGCTGCACAGAAGCCAGTGGTGCTCAGATCTGAAGCTTCCCTCCAAGCTGACTCTTGCTCATTCTGTACACAGGGGCATGGGTTCAAATCCTGACTTGGCCAAGCCCTAGCTGGGGTAACTTGGACAATGATGATAAAGTCAATCGTGAATATTTACCAGGCGCTTTACTATATGTTTCCAGCACTGAGACTTTATCATGAATTATCCGACTCGATTCTCAAAACAACTCCAGGAGGTGGGGAACAATGACTATCCTTATTGCTTGGTGGTAAACTGAGGCCCGAAAAGATGAGGTGTCTTGTTCAGATCATAGTATAAAGGTCAAAGCAGGAATTTAAATCTGGCCAGTAAAAACTCAGACCACTGCTTAATCTCTATCTTCCTCTATTAAATTTGGTTTCTTCATATTTTAAAGGTAAATAATAGTGTCCACCTTACAGACTTAAAAATAAGTCTTTCTGGGTGCGCCTGGGTGGTGCAGTCGGTTGAATGTCCAACTCTGATTTTGTCTCAGGTTGTGATCTCAGGGTCGTGAGATCGAGCCCCACATTGGGCTCTGCACTCAGTGCAGAGTCTGCTTGGGATTCTCTCTCCCTCTCCCTCTGCCTCTCTCACTCATGCTCTCTCTAAAATAAATAAAATTAAATTAAAATAAGGAAAGAAAGAAAGAAGGAAAGAAAATAAGTCTTTGTTTCCACTATTCTGAGAGCTTTAAATATTAATTCGTGTAATGCTAAAAATAGACTGATGAATAAGATATTATACTATTATTACCCCATTTCACAGATGAGGGGACTGAGGTGTGGGGTTTAAGCAGCTTGTTCAGTTCCCATGGCTTGAGAGTGGGAGAATCAGGATCTGAACCCAGGACTTGTTTTTAAGTCAGTGAGGAAATGCAACTAGAAGTTTTTGCTGGGGCAAAAAAAAAAAAAAAGGAGAAAACTTTGATAATGCAGAAATCTGACAAACACCACCTCAGCCAGATGATTAAGGTCAGTACCAACAGGGACAGGTCCTTTTGTTAGTATGTCCCCTTGATACGATATGATGACACCCCCAAAACACATAACCTCGGTCTAATCGTAAGAAAAATATCAGAAATATCCCAATTTAGGGGCATCCTAGAAAAGAGCTGACCGAAACTCCTCAAAACTGGGAAGGTCATCAGAATATAAGGAAAAGCCGGGAAATTGTCACAGCCAAGAGGACCCTAAGGAGACCCTGTGATTAAATGTAGTGGGGTGTCCTGGATGAGATAGTAGGATGGCACAGGAAAAAGACATTAGATAAAAACCAGGGAGATCTGAATAAAGCACGGGCATTAATTAACAACCACGTATCAATACCCGTTCCTGGAATGGGACAAACGCTGCGTTAATGTCAGGCGTTAGTAATCAGAGAAGCTGGGCATGAAGTGTATGAGAACTCGCTGTACTGCCTTCACAAGCTCTCTGTAAATTTAAAGCTATTCTATTTCTTTTTTAATTTTTTAAAAAAGATTTTATTTATTTGTCAGAGAGAGAGAGAGAGCACAAGCAAGGAGCCCGACATGGGACTTGATCCCAGGACCCCGGGATCATGACCTGAGCTGAAGGCAGATGCTTCACCGACTGAGCCACCCAGGCACCCCTCGTTAAAACTACTCTAAAAGACAAAGGTTATTATTTTTTTTTCTGAATTCAAAAGGGAATTTTTTTAAAAAGCAGATATACTCTGAGAGAGACAGAGTAGCAGAGTTGCCAAAACTGTGAACTCTGGAGCCAGGTGTCCTGGCTTCAGATCCCAGCTGTGCCACTTGGACAGAGAGCTGAGCCCTGAACCACACGGGTTTGAACTGCGTGGGTCCAGTTATACGTGGTTATTCTTCAATCAAGACAGTGCGGTATCATAAATGTATTTTCTCTTCCTTGTGATTTTCCTCATCACATTTTCTTTTCCCTAGCTTACTTTATTGGAAGAATACAGCACGTAATACATAGGGCATACACAATACGTGTTAATCAGCTGTTTATGTCCTCAGTAAGGGTTTCAGTCAACAGGAGGCCATTAGTAGTTAAGTTTTTGGGGAACTGAAAGTTATACATGGATTTTCAACTGCGCGGGGTGGGGGGTGGGTGCCCTTAACCCCCCTGCTCGAGGGTTGTATTGCTTTGCTGTCTTTCTGCTTCAATGGCATCATTGAAAAAATGACATGATGACAGTAGTATAATTCCTAGTTTTGCTGAGAGGACTAAATCAGTTATTCTAGGGAAAATGCAAGGAGGAACGCCCAACACAGGGGAAGGTACTATATGTTGTTTTGTTGTGGTTTACATCAATGAAAAAAAAACTTTTAAAGGTGAGTTCATATTGGGGCACCTGGGTGGCGCACTCAGTTGAGCGGCTCAGGTCATGATCTCAGGGTCACGAAATGGAGCCCCACATCACCGGGCTCTGCACTCAGCGGGGAGTCTGCCTCTCTTTCTCTTTCTCCCTCTGCCCCTCCTCCCCATGCTCTCTCTCTCTCTCAAATAAACAAATCTTTAAAAAAATAAATAAAGGGGAGTTCATATCATTTCATGTTTTAACTCCATAAAAAGATTTCTTCTTTCTTTTTTTCATAAAAACATTTCGTGATACTAACCTGAGTTAGCTTTTTTTTTCCCCCTCATTGGTGATTCTGGCCACAAGTCACCATCTCCACATTTCCCCCTAGGGTTCAATAACAGCCTTCTGCTGTTTGCGTGCCCATCGTCAGTTTTCCATGTTTTTGGTGACAGCATGTTGGTTTTCCTTTGTAGAGATCCCTGACTCCAACTTCAAGAATAGGCACATGGCCCTTACTTGGCACATTGGTGCATTTGGCTCCTGAGCCACAGTGATTGGCTCAGGAATGTGCATGTGACCTAGACTGAGCCAGTGGGAGTTTTCTCTGGGACTCTGGGATGATTGGCATAGGATGGTCATGACAGAAGAACCTATCAGAGAAAGGCTGCAGAGCTAAGCAACAGGAAACAGCAATAACATCTGAATGGCACTGCTTGAGCTTTTACAATCAAAGTTGACATTCACTGGGCTCTTGGTATGTATTAGGCACTATTCTTAGCACCATTTTAATTCTTATAAATACTCCATACACAATGAATAGGTGCAGGCAGATGATTTTTATCTCTACCATGAATTTTTTTTTTTAATTAAAAACAGTCCCAAACTCATCCAAATGGGTTGTGTGGGAGGAGGAAAAAAATCTTTACCTTCAAAATAAACTGAATTTTGGTGATAAACCTTGGAGTGTTTTCAGCAAAAATAGTGAGGTTTTGAGGACAAAGAAAAATAATTGACCTCTGATGGAGAAAAGCGATTCTATTAAAAGAACTAAAAAAGGGGAAATTAACTTTGTAATGATTTTTTTATCCGTTTTTATTAATAAAATTTAAATACAGTGCCTTTAGAAAGCTAATTGCTCTTCAGCTCTTGGAAAATGTTTTGTGAAAGGGCAGTGATTAGTTATCAAAATGTTCAGTCACTATTTTCTCAGAGCAGAGATAAGTTTCATCTCCAGAAACTGTCTGTTAGAAGTTAATGTTCATCCCTTCATGTCTGGGTAAATGCAGAGAAATGGCACAGAGGTCACAGTCAGCTGGGAAAAGGTTAATAGATGTTTGTGGTGTGCCTTTCACAGAGATGTGTTTGATTTTATTAGATCTGTTCACAACATGCTTACAAGAGACGATTAAAATCTCTTCATAACTGGTCTCCTAAGCCACCCCTAAAAAACACATCAAAACGCCAAAATCATACATCAACCCCTACTCAAATCCTTACAGAATCATGCAGACTCTCCTTAACATGCATGGAACCTACACTAACCAGTCGATCTCACCATATTCTCTGCTCTCTGCTTTCTGGCACTTTTCCTCTCTCTCAGACACCCTATGCACACTCTCACCCATGTACACAGCCAAACACACACACTCTCACACCTACACAGACTCATCTATGTATATACGTACAGATATTTATCATTATACCTAAGCATCTATACATAAACCCAAAGACAAACCCACACCTGTACATACACTCATACCTACCCAAACTCACAATACAGACATATACACTCACACCCACCCACACATGCACAACTACACATCTACGCAGACCTTGCACACACACACTCACACCTCTACACACCCACCATACTGAGCCACAATAATGCATACACTTTTCAGTTCTCACCAAACACACCCTGCTCGACACCCACTTCCCTGCCTTCACCTG
Organism: Neomonachus schauinslandi; assembly: GCF_002201575.2. Taxonomy (NCBI): domain Eukaryota; kingdom Metazoa; phylum Chordata; class Mammalia; order Carnivora; family Phocidae; genus Neomonachus; species Neomonachus schauinslandi. The sequence goes on from NC_058407.1 coordinate 145,113,237, forward strand.
CACTGTTCCTTCTACCCCCAACCCCCCCCCTTGGCACCTCCACAAACTGAAATCCTACCCGTGCTTCCCAGATCCAGCTCAAATACCACAGAGCCCAACTCTCCAGCTGGAACACATTTCTGAATTTTCTGTGCCTCCAGAACATTCTCTCCTGCCCTTGACTTCTCAAGGGGAGGGGTTTGGGGTAGAAGGAACAGTGCAGGCGAAGGCAGGGAAGTGGGCTCAACCCATGCATCTAGTGCTTTACTGTTGCAGGCCCTGCAGGAGGTGTGGAGACTGCAATCATGAACAGTGCAGGCCTGGCCCTTATCCTCAGAGTTTCCACTCTGGTTGGAGAAGAGAAGTCAAAGCTCAATAGCAGTAAAGAGAGATAATGGTCATGCTGGGAGATAACAGGATGCTGCCAAAGAAAGAGTTTCCTGCTCTGGAAGGGGACCAAAAGATAATTTCAACAGGAAGTGACTTCCGACTCTGAGCCAGACCGGCGGAGCTGGAGTTTGGCTTGCTAAGGGGTTCCATCTTTATTCTTAGGGCAACTGAAGTGGGTGGAGGGGCAAGGGCAGGGATTATTGAATCCTTTTCATCAGGGGAGGGACAAAATCAACCTGATGTATTAGAACACTTCTTCCTGAGGCAGTGCAGAGAAAGGGTTTGTGGCTAGAAGATTTTGAAGGCAGAGTGATGGGCTGGGAGGCGGCTGCATTCATCTGCATGAGTGGGACACGGGACCACGTTGGTGAGGCCAGCATGAACTTGAGATCTCCAAGTGGTACCATCAAGAGAACTTAGAGACGGACTATAGGACTGTATGGGTATGGGGACCGAAGACCTGTTTGTCTTGAGCGATAGTTCTGTTGAAGAGCTGGCCTGGCCTGGCTTCCACAACCATGTGACCCCCATGGGCTGCAGCATATAGCACTCACCCACTGGTCAGCTCCATAAATATTTGCTGAATTGAACCTGGTTCAGACTGATGCACACCTCCATTTTTACTTAGAATTCCAAGTTGAAAGAGGAGAGGAGCCTGTTTACTTGGCTCCTCTCCTTGGAGACAAGACAATAGGAATTGCTAAATTAAAAATCAGAGAGGAAATTTATTAAAACCGACAATGGGAGCAGAGTTCGCACTGCCTATGCTCCAGGTTGTCTGGCCCCGCTTAGCTCATTTCATAACCAAGGGGCAAAGAGGTCTTAAAACAAACACTTGGCATGTGTGAAACATCGGAATGCATTTCACTCCAGATAATAAGCAGTGATTTACTCCCAAGCTGGAGAAAATATGTGTAATTAACTCTTCAGGAAGATGAATTTGGGGAGAAAAACAAAACAAACAGGAGGCCAATTTCTCTCTACCTGAAATATAAAGTCTTTCAAAGGACATGAGATAACTGGCCGTGAAAGGAATTTAAACTGATTTAATATCCATATTTAGCATAAACAGCATCATCGATTAGCATCACTTCTTGCCTCTGCATGCAAATCTAATGCAGCTTTACACGTGAGTCATTTTGGGTCTTGGGGTTTCTGCTTGAAACCAAAAGCAGAGCTGAACTTGATTGATCTGGAAATCACAACAAGGATGCTGGAGTCACGACTGTGGCCTGAAAGGAAGTTGAAATGTGCTCTACCTGGAGTGCTTTGCAGTGGAGACCAGTGATTTCTGTTTTAAACCAAGACCCCATCTAAAGTTTGTCCAAGATGGCTAGAGTCTGCTGAAACCAGAGGTCACACTGGAACCAGCTTTTTCCTGTGTGGTGTACGCAAACAAGCTTCTACAGAGATACTGCTGAAGGGTGGTGTGCATCAAACCCACCCCGTCTTCGAGGCCACGGGGCCTCCGATGGCCACTGGCAGAGTGAAACCAAGGCTGCTTTTCAACAATGAGGTACAGTATCGGCTTCTTTTGAATGCCTGGTCTTAAATGCAATTATTCAAGCTGGTGGGATCGTGAAACTTTGGTGTAAGAACCTCTCCTCGGGGGGCTGATCAAAAATGCAGATTCCTAGACCTTCGGAGTGTCTGCATCAGTAGGTCTGGGATGAGGGCTGGGAATTTGACTTTTCAACCAGGATCCTCAGTCATTCTGCTCTAGGTGGTCTGAGGAACATATTTCGGGAAGCACCGAATGGATCATACCTCTGGCCACCAGCAGGATTAAATACGGCGTAAATAAAAGATGGAAATCTTTCTTCTAGGGTTGCTTATGTAACCAGTGGCAATTGCCAGCAGATCTAAAATAAGTTTAATCAGATATTAGGGCCTTAATTAAATTCCTCTCAGTTGAAATTTCAGAATTGCCTAATTGTTACACAGCTCACATTGGAGCAGTTGCTTTTTTTTTTTTTTTTATCTCCCATAATAACTGCTCTCAGGATAATCTAATATCTTTATGGATAGCAGTGTCAACTGTCTTGGAATCCAGCACTGATCTGGTAATTCATGGAGATGAGTTTTGATCGCTGCTATTTCCATGAACAACCCGCATATCTGCTTCCATTCTCCTCTTGAGCTTCAGCCAATGGGAGAAGAGCTCAATGCTTGTTCAATCTCGAATTTAAAAGTGAAAGTCTCTGGAACAATGAGCCACCATTTCCTTCAGAAGTTCACTTCTAATCCCCAGTCCTCTAGAGTCCTTGTGCTGCCAGGCCCCAAGGGATGGAGAGAAGTTCTATCTCTTTGGTTTACTTTTAATTTTTTGTGTGCTCTTAGAAGTGATGTGTCCTGGTAATTAGCTCAACAGTTAATAGTGTTTCCTTTGTCTTCTTTGGCTCCACTTTGGAACGATACAACATTAGAAACTTGAAAATTCAGCAAAGCATAAAAAAGAGCTCACTTATAATGACTAACTTTTTGAACATGCTCTTGGGATGGATCCATCAGTCCTCCCTGGGCCGCAGTGACGATTATTAAGTAATTAATAACTATAAGAGCCACATTTCTTGAGCCCCGGTGATCACCCCAACCTACCTTTTCTCGTCTCACCCTGACAACTCTGTAAGGAAAAGCCCATCATCAGCCTTGTCTGACCAGCTGAGAAACAGGGAGCTCATGTGACTTGCCCAAGATCCAACAGTGATCGGGGGCATCTGGACTGTGACTTCAGAGCCTGGGACCATTGCCACCGCCTGCCCTGTTCTCAGGGCTGCCATCATCTGTGCTTCAGGATATACTAGGACAAACAGGAGCAGTTTGCTCTGTTGAAGGAATATTCCATGGATCAATCTGAAAGACCCTGCTGCAGAAAGAGTTGTGTCCTGGGGAGCTGGGACACTGAGGCAGGAGGAGGCGAGAGAACAGTCAGAGGTAGTGGTCTCACAGGTCTCTTTCCCGAAGGCCTGTTTTACTTCCTCAGTTTACCCATGAGCTGACTGTTCTAAGGACCCTGGATTCCTCCACGGGAAATGCAGAACCGCAGTCAGCCCTTTCAGGCTTGACGTTGAATTCCGCTGCTAACAACACCCGACATCCAAAAGGCAATTAGAATAATAGATCAGGGGGGAAAAAAATCAACCACTCAAATGTGAACTGAGTGACAATTAGGTAATTTGGGGATTTCAACCAAGAGGAATGTAATTAAGGCTCTAACAGCTGATTAGACTTTTTCTTCACCTCTGTGGTAATCTCCAAGCGTTACATAAGGGGCCATAGAAGGGAGGATTCCATCTTCCCTTTGTATCATGGTGTACTTGAGACGCTGACGGTCAAGGCCGTGCATCTCTGTCTACCTTGCGGCATGTGTTGTTACCAAAACTGGAACGTAACTTGGTTGAAATCCTTATAGGACTGCTGCCTTGCAGAAGAAAACCAGAGTGGATACAGGTCTGCAAAAGCAGCTTAGGAAGAGATGTGAATGGGGCAGGGGACAATCACAGAACGTGGGCGGTGGTGGGGGAAGGGGGGCGGTGGCGGCAAGCACATAACACTGAATGAGAACCTGACCTCAGGTCAGTCCTCTATAACAATAATAGGGATAATCACTATCATTTTTAACACCTTCGAAAAGACAATTTAGAAATAGGCTCACAGTTTCCCTTTTGACCTTCCAATGTACTTTTTCTGGGTAAATTTCAGAGATCAGTGTGGTTTCTACTCATGAGATAAATGAAATGCCATTTGTGATGTGGCCGAGTAAAGAGCTCTTTCTTGAGTGTTTACCTGAAGGATATTTAGCAGCTCTCGCTCCCTTGGAAGAACTGCCAATAAACGTTAGGATGTAGTCAAGAGAGGCATGCTCCAATCTGGGCTGATACCTGGGAGGACAGTTCCTTGGTTGGGATTATCAAGTCATTCTTCATTCTCACCAGCCTGAAAATTACGACAAGGCTGGGCATGAATACAGATGGGATGCCTCCTTTTACTCTTGGGCAACCTTTTTTTTTTTTTATAATGGAAACTTTGTAAAGTGGCAAACATTTTGGGCTCAGTGTATAACCGTTTATAAAAGGAGATAAGTTCCAGGTAATTAAATCGCAGACCAAGGAAGCAAGAGACTTCAATGCATCAAACCTGACTTGAGGGGTGGAACAGGCCAAAAGCTGATGGATTTCCTCACTCAGCATTATGTAAAAAAGCCAGTTCCATTTGGATCTTGGCCCTGAATGAAGTTAACCTGACAGTGTCTGCAGAGTTTTAAAACAAGGTTAAAAGACCCGAAGGTATCGATTAAGCTGCGAAGCATTTCATCCCCTCACCCATGAAGTTCCTGGGTTGTCCAAGTGGGGTGCTCGGAACTTGGTGTCACGTCTCTGATGGGCATTTGTTCTTCCGTATCTGGGGCAAACTAATAAATCTAAATCTTTGAGCTGGACGGTTTCCTCCTTCCAGATGAAAAGGGCAAGCCACGGGTTGGTGCCGGAGGCCCTGCTAGTTATTAGGAGGATGCTAACCAAAGCCCCTGTGTGTGGGTGAGCTCCATCCCTCTGATGAAATGCACTGATCACAGTTCCAATTCTCCTCAGGTAAGACGGCATTTTGACAATCATTTTTCTTTGCTCAGCTGAGACCCCAAACTACTTTGCTCCAGGCTTGTCTGAGCCCTCAGGTATTCTGGCGAGAGGATCCTTTGAAATACTAAAGCCAACAGAAGATTTAATGGTGAGGAAACAGTAATAAGCTTATCTAGAGCTTTGCCCACTATTAAAAACATGATTAGTAGGAGGCAGTCGGGGAGAGGAGGATCCCCTTAGGATGGGCTAGATGAGACTCGCTATTTCAGAACACTGAGCCTAAGTAACCCTCCACTGTCAATCCAATTTCACCCAAACTGATTATCCTCATCTTGGACACTCATGAACAATTCCAGAGTGCTGTCATTACTGGGACGAAACTCAGATCTTAGTGACCAACCAGGCAGCTACTCGGCATTTCCTGTTGAATTATACTGGCAAACTCATAGTTTAAAAGACTCTTGGGGTCAGAAGACCCAAGTTCAAGTTCAACTACGGTGCTTATGAGCTGTGTCACCTCAGTTAAATCAAAGCTTTTCAGATCTCCACAAATTGTTTCCAATGACTCTGAGCATTAACAACCGATAGGCAAAGCTAGCCTCTAGGCTTTCAGCCACGCAGGGTTGGATTACATGGATTCATGGGTGAATTCATTCACCAAATGTTTACAGAGTGCCTACTATGTGCCATAAATGGTTCTAACACTGGTGATACGGCAGCAAGTAGATTCAAAGCTGGGGGTCAGCAAACTGCAGCCCGAGGTACTTGTATAGCCCATGACCTAAGAATGGATTTTACATTTTTAAGTGGTTGAAAAAAAACCCAAAAGAATCATATGCTGTCACACGTGAAAATTGTACGAGATCTGAATTTGTGTCCATAAATGAAGTTTGATTGGAACACAGCCATGCTCATTTCCTTATATGCTGTTTAAGGTCATTTTCACACTAAGACAGCAGAACTGAGCACTTGCCAACTAGGCAAGTGGCCCACAAAGCCTACAATATTTACTAGCTGCCCTTTACAGAAAATGTTTGCCAACCCTTGATCTAAGTTCCTGTCTCTAAGGGACCCACTCACTCACCAGAAAAATGAAATAGAAGGCCCAACAGAATCAGTTATAAAATAAAATAGAGAATGACAAGTGCCAGAGGTGGAAAGGTGAAATAAATTGGTAGGGGGCAGGCCTCAGGAGTGGGGGAGCAGGTCTGGTGGGAAGGTGAGAAATTACAGATGGAGGGGCAACTGGGAAGGGGGTGGGTTGCAGAGGAGGCACAGAGGTGGGAAAACCAGAATGGAGAGAAGTAACTTCTAGGATGAATGAATTGCATGGACAAAAGCATCACAGTTGAGCCAACGGACATGTTTGTTGAAGGAAGTTCAACAAATTGGATGAAAGGAAGTTGCCTGAATTGGATAAAAGACACAGGATATACAAAGGCAATGAGAGAGAAAGAGGGATAAAGGGATACATCAGGACAGGATTACAAAAGCCCCTGGATGTTGGGCTCAAATGCATACACGTTGGAATTTGGTTGCATATGAGTTCAAACCTACAACTGGCCTTGGGGTCCCTGGATGATTTACTCAACACCCAGGGATAATATGGTGACTTGATCCATGTATGGCTGGTTTAGCATCTCCTACATCTTTTGGAACTGTCCTATTTTCAAATAATTGTATCATTTCCTTCATACATACTTTCATACTTGGCAGACTACATGGATACAATTAGAGGTCAGTTTTTTACCTTCTCTCCACTGTCCTCTTCCAGTCCACTTTAGCCATCCTTCCTCATGGGGGGAAATTCACTTAGAATTGCTTGATTTCAATGATGTTAAATTTAGATAATCCACAGTGTTCTCACTTGCGACCATCATCTTCCCCACATCCCTCTGGCTATCAGTCCCTAGGACACTCTATTTTTCCCCAATTGGTCTACTCACTCATGACTTCACTTCCACCCTATTACAACCTAGACCTCTTTGTCCATCACATCCCTCAATGTTTGCCATACTCATAATTATCCCACCCCCGCTCTGTCCTCCTGTCACACCCTCCTGGCATCACCCCCAGGTCATCATTCCAACCACCGCCTCACCTGTAAACCAGCAAGTTGAGGCTGAGATCATCACTTAACGACAATATCAATATCATTTCAAATGCAAGGACTCCCTCTCTGGCCCCAAATCCTGTTCTCTTTTCCTATCCCATTCGCTAGAAACTATTTCAAACCTTCACACCTGCCCACGAGACTGCAGATCTGCCAGCTCCATCCTCACTCCCAGATGATGTCTCTGTCTCTTATTTCATAAAGTCTTATGGACAACCCACATAGCCCACAGACTTACCTGCCTCTGGACACATGTCGTCTTTCTTCTCTCCTTCAGTAATGAAAGAGGCCTGTCTCCTCTAGCCTAACACCATCATTTGTGCTCTGGACACAGTCCTCTTATGCAAGCAAGACCACCAGTGGCTTTCTCACCACCAACTCCAGCAGATGCCTCACATGTGACATTGAGAGCCCCACCCATTTTCCGTGAGTCTCCTTGCCTGGAACTGTCATAATCCTACCCTTTCCAAGCTATTTCCCAACTTTTTGACTTCTCTGGCTCTGCCGAAATACAAGCTCCCCTTTTTCTCTGCACATTTCACACATCCTGCCCCTCCCTCCTGGCCTCAGACCTCCATGCTCAGGCTTCTCCTACTGCCTACTCTTCAAGTATCATCTCTATGTTGACCACCCTCAGATCTGTCTTCCCCCAGTGACTCTCAGCTGCCTCCAGGAAACCTTAAACTCAATAGACTTAGAGAAGAACTCACCATCTTACCCTCAGTTTAAAAAAAAAAAAATATGATTTCTCTCCCCAAAGCCAAATATGAGTTCTGGAACTCCCACCCCTGCAAACACTCCTTAATTCATCTGTCTCCCTGCACCCCCACATATATTAAATCGTCAATCCTTGATAGTTTTAATGTTTGAGTATTTTTCCTTGTCCACTTCTTTCCTAACTCAAGATCACCACTCCATCCTGGCCTTCACCATTTCCTGGTTTCTGCCACAGCCTCCAGACTGGTCTCCCTGCCCCAGAGAGGGCCTCTCCGCCTATCTCCCACACAGCAGCCCAAGCCAGCACTCTAAATATCTCTGCATATGTGATTGGTCCACTCTTTCCCTTAAGAGCCTTTTGATGGCTTCTCACTATACCTAGAATCAAGCGGAAATGCCTGACCACAGTCTAAACAAGACCTGGCCCGTTCCCAGGTCTCTGTCGTTGGCTGCATTCACGCCAACCTCATTTCTGACAACCAAATCCCCATTGCACCCCTGCCCCCCACACGTTGACCCTCGAATCCCATAGAATTAATCATAGCCTTCTAAGTACATCTAGCTCCTCCCTTGGTAACTAATAATCAACACTTGCTACTCACCCAGCAAAGAAAACCGTTTCCCACTCTCTGCCTTAGTGTCCCTTATACCCAGCCCAGAGCCTCTTACGGAGTAGACACATAAGTGTTTATTATGTAAGCAATGGAATAAATAAATGTATCAGCATGACCACCATAACCATGATCTTCCTGTAATCAGTTACCAACTTCCTTTGGTCTCTTCTGGTAAAATGTACTGAGAATAACGTGGATTCTAGAGTTGGCGGAACCTGAACACCAGCTCTTCTGCTTACTAGCTATGTGACCTTGGATAAGCTACTTCCTGGGCCTTAGCTTCCTCCTCTGTAAAGTGGGCACAATATGAGTAACCATATCCTATGATTACTGTGAGAATTAAAAAAAAAATGCCTACAAAGCCTTTATTATCCCATTTGTCACACAGTCATAGCTTGACCAGTATCAGGTGTTTTATTATATACAGGGCTCTGGTGAGGATTACATTAATTCATTTATACGAACCTCCCAGCCTGGCCCGTCACAGGTACTTAGTCAAGGTTAGTGCCATCCCATCTACTACTATGGTGCACAGTCTTCCTGAGGCTGAAGTTAACCCCTGGATGAAACTCCAGAAAAGGGAAGAGCAAGGCACTAATTTTATCAGAACTCTTATTTACCGAGATGACATTTAGGAAATGCATTTGCTCTTTTCCCCCTAAGGGGAGACAGATATGCTCTTCCCTTACTGCTCTCTATTTTAGATGGAATTGATAAGGCCCTATTAATATAATTCTGTGCACAAAGAAGGTCCTGCCAAGAGCAGCCTGGTGTTATTTTAGCTCTATCCATAAATCCAAAGGCCTGACAATTATTTTTAATTCCACTTGCTAGTGTGAGGTTCTGCACAATTAATCCATACCATTAACTGCATAACTATAAATATAACCCAAGCTTTCTTGGATCCTTATGCCAAAAAGCACAACCTTATGAATACACTTGTTAGTGTTCCACTGGCTAAGAAGCTGTATGGGGGGGGGGTGGTAAAAAAAGAAAAAAAAAACAGAAAAAGGAAATTTCAGATAATAGACACACTTGGGAAAGCATCCTGGCTGGAGTGCTGTGTGTCATTACAAGAATCATAATATAAAATCCCAAGCTTTCATAGCCTTTTATGGGCTACCAGTTGCTGTTTATGATCTCATTTTGTTTGAGTCTTATGGTGGTTGGTCACATAAAGGGAAGGAGATAGTTTTACAATTTTTTCAGAGTGGTAAACTAATGTTCATTCAAGGAACGTGGACCAGAAAGTTCAGCATATATGTGAAAGGACTGGAGGCAATTTTCTGGTCACTGGCCCCAGGACCTGTGTGATTGTACATTTTGATATTCATCTCCTTGTGTGGGATGCAAAGAGAAAACAAGGGGACAATGATACTTAAGTATGTTCATCTCCAAAGTCTGAGCCCAGCTCCTCTGAGGAAAGAGAATGCTAGCAATAGGCTTCTAGAAATCCACTCAAAATGCAGGGAAAAAAATGTCCTATAATTGCCATTTAAAAAATCTGTATTGCACTTTGCATAATAGTTCCCATTTATTAAACTCTTTTTACTGTATAGCAGGCCCTATGCTAGATGCTTGACATACATTATTTATAATCCCCACAAGTTATGAAGTGCCTGGGTGACCATGTTCAAATCAATTACTCTTGTAATCCTCAACATTCCCATCTATAAAATAAAAATAATTATAATACTTACCATTTAGGGTCCTGAAGAACATAAAATGTGATAATGTATGTAATATGTTTGGCTCAGAGCCTATGTCATGGTCAATGCTCAGACATTGCTGGGCTTTTTGTTTTCACTGTTTGGAACTAAACTCCATACTTTTCCCACTTGAATCCCCTGCCTTTCATGAAACCGGATGATGCCACAGGCGTTGTAGAATTTGAGAAAAACAACAGAACTTAGTGGTCAGAGCATGGGTTTTAGAATAAGACAAATGGAGGTTCAAATCCAGTTCAGATTCTTGGAAATTAACTTGTCCTCTATATTCTTTACTCTTCTCGTTTATGAGATGGGGATAATAATAATAGTACCAATTTCATAGACTTTATGTGTGAATTAAGAGAACCTAAAAGCTCTTTCTGGTCACAGGAAGCATTTAATAAATGGTAGCATTAATATCCTCACAGGAAGCCCTTGGGGTGGATGATATCATTAGCTCTGTTTGACTGATGGAGACACTGATAATCTGAGAAATACAAAGAATGACTTTTCCAGGTTGGTTTGGGTCTCAGAACTAAGTGTTACCCACGGCCAAACTCAATTCTATAGAGCTGATCAACGTGTCTCTCCTAAATGTCTCAGCTGCTAACCAGTGCCATCCTCCAAGAAGCAGGAATGATAGCCTCTGCCCATTTCTGCTGACCATGGTGCTGACCTCTCTTTGTCTGCATGGACCCCTCCCCTATCTTTTGACAATGATTTGGGATTTGGGGCTCTGGATTAAACACGTCTTTGTCTCCAACTTCTGTCCTGATTGATTTATAGTATAACTTGATGAGTGTTCCATATTTTTTGAAGGCTCATCCATTTTCAAAGAGACGACAATTCCTGAATGCAAAATCTAGGGTGTCATTTTGGTAATGAAATTCAAATCTTGCTGTGATGATTCAAGTTACCAACTCAAATGCTATTTGGGGAGAGAGATGTGCTCAGTCCTTTCTGAGAAGTATTGAACAAGTCTCTTATTTTGTCTGAATCTCTGTGTCCTCACCTGTTAAAAGGAGGCAAATATTCCTGCTCTCCTTACAAAAATGGTGCTTGTTGGGAGTTGATGTCCAAATCTGATTCTTGCCCTCCTTTTCTACCTCATATCTGCCTGTCCTATTTTCTTCAAACACACTTTACTCATGGAAAGAAAAAAAAATACACCATCAGCTATAATCGCTGGCACACATGGAGGCTAGCACGGTGAGAAATGATGTGAAGAATCAGGATTCTTCCAACTCAGACTGCCCGCTTCAATGTGAAAATTAAAACAACGTAAGAGAGAGGCCACTGGTTTCTTCATGTCACTCTACAATTCCCTACAAGGGAATAAAAGTTGATTATCTTGTCTTTTCGCAGTTTCAGATTTTTCTCTCATATGCATTTCCAATGGAGTCTTTATTTGCACACTGAGAGAAACCAAGATGGTTCAGCCCCTACCTCTTTCCTTCTCAAACAGGTCCATTTAGTCTTTCTAATTTGCAGAATTATAATTCAAATGGAAGGAAAATAGACTCTAAGAACTCCCTAGATGTGATTGCGATGATTTTTAAAACACATTTTTAAAAGACAGTGGCTACAGATAAGGAACCGTATGGTGGAGTAATGAGGAATGAACGAGCCACACACTGCAGGAGGCGGGGGAATTTACATCTTTGGGTTTGCAGAGGGATGCTGGCTGGTTTTGCACAAAGATGCAAGAGACTGATTATGTGGCAGATTTGCATGTGGCTCAGTGGGATGCTGTGAGTGAAGCTCAGGAAGACGCCTGGTCCAGCAGGGAATCTTGTACCTGTAATAGCTCTTCTTGCAAACATTGGGAGCATGTCAACCAGGCAGGGATGGGGGACTCCCAATGTAGCTTGTCATAATTAAAGCAATGACAACCTTCACCACCAATGTACAAAGAACCTCCATCTCTAACCATATGGTGTCGTTGAAATCAAATGGACTTTAGCAGCTAAAATACATGAGCCAGAATCTAGAAGTTGCCATTTACTTACTCTCTAACCTTGAGCAAGTCACCAATCCTCACAGAGCCTCAGATTCTTTAGATATAAACTAGGGGGAAGGCTGATAGTACTCATGTTGAATATCTGTTAAAAAAGAATCCAAGAGGGGCACTCGGGTGGCTCAGATTGTTGAGTGTCTGCCTTCAGCTCGGGTCATGATCCCAGGGTCCTGGGATTGAGCCCCGTGTCAGGCTCTCTGCTCAGTGGGGAGCTGCTTCTCCCTCTCTCCCTCTGCTGTTGCCTCCACTTGTGCTCTCTGGCTCTGTCTCTCTGTCAAATAAAAAAAAAAAAAAAAAAAAAAAAGAATCCAAGAGAGAATACAAAGTCCCTATGCTATAGCCAGGATATAATAATAATTTTATTTTATACAATGTGGGGAATTGTTTCAAGGTACAGGCAGCCAATTTCTTTGTCTTCAGAGTCTGAAAGCACCCTGAGTCTTCCATAGCTTAGAGATCAACACTGGGAATATTCAATCCCTCTCTATCTCCGCCTCTCCCTCTGGCCCACCCAGGCTCCAGTGCCAAGAAAAACAGCGTAGTGGAGAGAGCAGCTCTTGCTGCCAACGGCACAGGTGAGAAAACCACACTGCAGCTACAGAAGGCAGCCCGACACGGCCACTTGGAGCCAGAAGCAGATTGCTGGGGTAGAGCACATCACTGTTCTGTCTCTTTTCTAACAGACAAATGTCATTCCTGTCCGCACCAACAGCATGCACACGGGGAAATAAGAGAAACTGACAGAGACAAAGCTGAGAAAGTCGAGAGCAGGTCCAAACAACAAACCACTGAGATCTGGTAGTTGTAGGCTGGGGGATTCAGGGGGAGCAATCCAGCTGCTGCCAACCAGATGAACCATGAAATGAGAAAAATAGGAGGAGCCTCTAATGTTTATGATTCAGTTCATAAAGTGGGTCAGATGGCCCATGTCCCTTGGATAACTCTTCTCCATCCTTTAGGACTCAGGACACGTGTGAGTTCGTTCAGGAAGCCTTTGTTTGTTGCTTTCCTAACAGTCAGGCTGGGGAGATATCCTGCCATGCCTGAGGCTTGTCTCTACTATTAGCACTCATCTTACTATGACGATGTTGTAATAGAAAGTTCACTGTGGGGCACCTGGGTGGCTCAGTCAGTTCAATGTCTGACTCTTGATTTCAGCTCAGGTCATGATCTCAGGATGAGATCAAGCCCTGTGTCAGGTTTCACGCTGGGCATGGAGCCTACTTATGATTCTCTCCTTCTTCCTCTGCCACTCCCCACCTCACTCTGCTCTCTCTCTCTAAAAAATAAAAGAAGTTCATTTCTCTGTCTCTGCCACTAGACTGTGAGCTTCTGCCTCACCCATACCTACCACAGACTTGGCACAGGTAGGTAATGGGTAAATACCTGGCAAACAGATCAGTAGGGGTAAGTGGGTGGGTTCAAGAGTGGATGACTCACATGGATGGATGAAAGATGGTTTGTTAGATGGGTCGATGGATGGATGGACAGACAGATGGTTTATTACATGACTGAACACTGGATGACCGGATGGGTGAATACATGGATGGACAAATAGTTCAATTGTATCAGATACTCATAGTTAGTAGTTACTTTACCCCAAAGAGCAAGATTTGAATCTACATAAAGGACTAGGTATCATCATTTCTCCCCTCCACTCAACTTCCAAGGCAGATATCAGCCACAAGAATCTCTTGGCTCTTTGTAAAAATTGTCATCATTCATCCTAGAAACTGTACAAAATGGTAGAATGAGCACCAGACATGGAAAGGTGTAAGATCTAAATTTGAATCTTTGATCAGCTATTGATAAAAATGGCACTGAATATCTCCAAGTATTCCATCAGAGAGTACCACCTACTTCACAGGATTATCATGTAGCTAAAATTAAATTGTAAATATGAAAGCCAATACTGTAAGGTTTGTGTTATATTCAGAGGACCAGTAAAGTTGATCTTTCATCTACTCATTTCAAATTTGTTTTAGAAATATTCTATCTTTTCCCCAAATGAGAGCTCACTTGGAACACCAATATACCAGACAGAGCACTACCATCTCTGGTTAAAGCTGGATCCTGTCTCATTAATCCCTATCTACTCAGAGACCACTGCGGTGCTCTGAAAGAATCTGGCATCCCGGAGGACACAGAAAAAAATCTCTCTCCTCTATGATGCATGGGAGTCTCATTCTATGTTCCACGGTGTCGGGCTGAAGCCCCACTCTTCTTCTCATTCTCCCTCTCCCTCTCTTCCTCTCCCTCTCTCCCTCTCTTCCCCCTTCCGTCAGAGGAGCCCAGGGCTTTGCATTCATTTATGCAAAGATGAGCCGATGACCCTGTCAGAAAATAAAAATGGTTTTCATCAGTCTCTTCAGGAGTTTCTAGAAATACTTCTGACTGAGACGCTCTCTGAATAATTCACTCATTTGAGATCATTTAAATAATCTATTCACTCATTTTCATAATTGATGGCAATGGCACACTATCAAGGGTACAGCTTTTGTCTTACATTTATACCATCTGTCAGCTTAATCATGCCCCCAGCACCTTCAGATAGCTTCCTTATCAAGTTGGGTTTATGAGTTCTGTAGACATGCATACTCCAGATGACATCATGGCTGACTCTGGCTCTCCTGAGAGAGAGATACTGTTGGCGTTCCAATTCTGCCTCCACCACTATCTCCTTGGGCAAGTCATTTATCCTATGTAGCTTCCAATTTCTCTCTTATGACATGGGACTCCAATTATAATTGAAGCTGGCATTTACTGACCATCTACTGAATGCCAGTTGGTGTTCTGAGCACTAGATGCACATATTCTTAAATTTTCCCCACAACCTATGAGGCAGGTACTCCTATCAGCTCCCTTTTAGATATGACAAAATGCAGAGAATGGTGTGATATTTAAATGAGAGAATGCCCTAAAAACATTCACCTGCATCATGGAATAGGAGCTCAACTTTGGCACCTGCTACCATCATCACCCTCACATCAACCAATATCACCACCATCATCATCACCAAACATCCTTATTATTAACATTCCCATCAACGCATGATCTCACAGAGATATCTTGTCTGTGAATTGCTTTTTTTTTTTTTAACTTCTGAAATTGAGAAAACTTTTAGCAGAATTTTGCCTTCCAGGAGAACACTGGTTTAACTGCTATTCTTTTGGGAGTTGGTTTGTTGTTACGAATGCAAAAAAAAAGAGACCGAGAGAGAGAGAATCAATGCAAGACAGAAACACACACACGCGCACACACACACTTACACACGCACAAGGAGGTGGTACCACTTACTTCAGTCCGAAGTGTTAATTTTCTAGAGACCTACTATATTTTCCCCACTGTGACCTAACATAGTGTACTGTGTGGGTATTTAAAATAGCCACAAGGCATGACTCTAGGGAAGTCAGATGATCATTTTGAATCTTCTGCGATGGCTTAACTTTCCCTCTCTAGGGCTTGTGTCATTTGAAAAACTTAATGATCATTACATAAGGAAACAAGTTAAATTTTACACAGACTCTGCTAAGGTAGTGATATCACCAAACCCATTTTACAAATGGGCCCTTGACTTTAGATGTGGGTTGGGGAGGAAAAAGGAAAGAAAGAGAGAGAAAGCGAAGCAGGGGTTGGGGTTGGGGAGTAGGGAGAAAGAAAGATGAACAATGTCATTTATGGGCATGACATATTTCTTCTGGAAATACTCAATCCAGAAATGCCTAAGCACAGATCCATGCCTGAAAATTAAAACAAACAAACAAACAAATCTGACTGATTCTGCTTTGTCATGAAGCTCTCAGCAGATCATCCGGTGAATGCCATGTGCTTCAATTCCTTTCTGACATTCCTCTCAGATTCCATTGCCACCGTCCCTATTCATACCTTACACTCCCCTTGAACCCGAGCTACTTAAAGCACCCCTGAGAAATTTTCCCAAAGATCCTCGCCAATCATCATTTCCTTTTTAAAGAAGCATCAGAGTCTGCATCTATAAGAGCAGGCTGCAGGGTTGATATCCCAGCTCTGCGACCCTGCACACTTTTTGAATTTGTCTGGAACTCATTCCCTAGTTTATAAAAGAGGGTAACAGCATCTGTATTCCAGTGTCCATGTGAGGACCAGACGAGTTTATATATTTGAATGCTCAGCACCTGCATGGTGACTCATTAATGCTAAACAAATGGTAGCTATTACTATTTATTATTTTTCTGTTTTCTTCTCCTTCAATGGTGCCCCCAACGATTACTAAATAAAGTCCTGTAGACTCGAATTCACTTCTCAGCACAGCCCTTCCTTCTCATCATTCCCTCACAATGATCCATATTCATTTCCTGTTGTACTGTAACAAACAGCCTCCAACTTTGCCACCTGGAACAACAACCCTTTGACAACACCTCACGGCTTCACAGGCCCACAGTCCAGTGGGCCTCGGCTGGGTTCTTGGCTCAGGGTCTCACAAGGCTGAAATCAAGGTGTCAGCCAGCTTGGGCTCATGGCTGGAGGACCTGGGAAGAATCCACTTCCAAACTCCTTCAGGTCGTTGGCCGAGTCCAGCTCCTTGAGGGCTGTAGCACTGAAGTTTTTGCTTCCTTGGTGGCTGTTGGCCAGGGACGAAACTTATTCCTAGTGGCCCTCCATGTGCCTTGTCCCATGGTCCCTCAATTCTCAAGCCTAGCAGTCAAATCCTTCCCGTGCTTGAATCTGTCTGGCCTCTTCTTCTGCTATTAGTTGCAGAAAAGTCTCTATTTTATTTATTTTTCAAGATTTTATTTATTTATTTATTTGACAGAGAGAGAGAGACACAGCAAGAGAGGGAACACAAGCAGGGGGAGTGGGAGAGGGAGAAGCAGGCTTCCTGTGGAGCAGGGAGCCTGATGCAGAGCTCAATCCCAGGACCCTGGGATGACGACCTGAGCCGAAGGCAGACGCTTAATGACTGAGCCACCCAGGTGTCCCAAAAGTCTCTACTTTTAAAAGGCTCCTATGATGACATGAGGCCCAGCCTGATTAACTCAAAGTCAGCTGACAACCCCTTCTACTCCCTAATGTGACAATCACGGGATGCATAGCTCATCATATCCACATACCCTTCAGGGGGAGGCTTACAGGGGGTAAGGGGCATTGGGGGTCATTCTTAGAATTCTGCCTACCACACAAGCTATGGTTCAAACACATTGAAATCCTTGTTTCTGGCTTTCACTTACAATGTTCCTTCTGCATGGAATGGCCTTCCCACATATATTCAGAAGTCCAGATCACACATATGCTCTGACACTTGTCCAAATGAGAGGGTGCTCTGTACAGATGCCCTCAACCCTTCTGCCTATACATAATGTCTATCTTCTCTAAATACTGTAGAGTTCTATCAGAACATCTTTTGTGGCACATATCACACTGTCTTGTGGTTATGAGCGTCTCCTAGTGTCCTACTAGATTCTATGTATCTTCAAAACCAGTCCATGTGTTACTGCAACCCTCCACAATGACCTGCACACAGTAGGTATGCTGGACATTTTGTTTGATGAAATACATGTGTGAAATGCATAAGGGTTATAATCCAAATCCAACTGATCTCTGTTTATGGGGGGGCAGATTTACCAGAAAAAGAAATCATTTAATAACAATATTTATGGAGGATACACCAGGTGACAGGAACTGATCTATATGCATAAACAAGATTTTACTGGCATTGGTACTGTCTCACTCACCAGAGATTACTCAGGGTGCAACAAAACTGCAATTTCCTTATTTCCTTTTCTCCCATACCATTTCTCTTAAGCTTTGCCACTAAGCATTGTATTCCAAAGGAAGAAAGAGGCACAAAGAGCCTTAAAGCAAAAAGTCCTGATAACCAGGATGACATTGACAAAACCAGTTTTTCAGGGTCACAAAGAGTAAATCTATGCCCTAAAGCCATGGTTCTAGGCCTTTAAGGGGCATGAGAATCATGAGGACAGCTTATGAAAAAAAGCAGAATCTGAAATGATCATTCCATAGGTTTGAAGTAGGGATAAGACCTTTACACCTTTCCCCTGGTGACTCTGATACAGGGAGCCCCAAGAACTACACTTGAATGACCAATGCTGAAAGATGTTCCTCATGTGGAGAAGTCCATGAAAACCAATCTTTTCATCCATTTTTATATCCATTCTACAAATACTGAGTCTTGGCAATTGAGCACCAGAGATCGAGTGGCAAGAGAATAAGTGAAAACCTGAAAACAGACTTCGCTCAGTGATAGTCACAGCCAGAGCTCATGGCTTCCTCAATGGGCCCCCATTATCTTCCAAGCAAAGCGAGCACATGGGAGAAGCCAGAATGTCCTTCTGTCCACTTGCAGAAGGTGTAAACAAGTCTCTTTGCTTTCAGCAATGCACACAATTATTTTATTGGTTCGTCATTTACTAGTGGTCTCTCAATTATTTTCCTCCAAGACTTCCTTCACATAATCATTGGAATACGTGTGTGCAGAAGCCAATTAAAATGCTTGCATAAATACTTCAATCCTTTCGCAGGATGAACCTGTTTGCAGATTATTGATATCACACACAAACTCACACACACAAGCAAATACACACTAGAAATCTTCTACACATTCTCATGAGTTCTTGAGACTCACTGAGTCAGTCTAGGCTAAAAGTGGGGGGGTAGTGATGGAGGGGTAGTTAAAATACAATGATCCAGAAGGGAGGGAGTTACAGCAATCTATCATTAGAAATCACGTCATGGGGGCACCTGGGTGGCTCAGTCGTTAAGCGTCTGCCTTCAGCTCAGGTCATGATCCCAGGGTCCTGGGATCAAGCCCCATGTCGGGCTCCCTTCTCGACAGGAGGCCTGCTTCTCCCTCTCCCACTCCCCCTGCTTGTGTTCCCTCTCTCGCTGTGTCTCTCTCTGTCAAATAAATAAATAAAAATCTTTAAAAAAAAAAAAAAAAGAGAAATCATGTCATGTCACAGTTGTACTCCATGCATACACCACTCTCGGTAAAGGACTTCCTAGATCTGATCACATGCTGACATGCCACATCAGAACTATACATTCCAGATGTCAGTCCAAGCCTTCTCAAAGACCTCCTGTATCATATCTGCACCAAGAATTCCTTCCTTAAGTGGCATCTCCTTCATTATGCACAAGGAACAAGGGACAGGGTATGATCCAGGAAGATGAAACTGCTATAGACCAGAAAAGACATGGCCTGTGAAGTATGATAAATATTTATCCCCCAAGTTCCAGTGAGGTGGCTTTGGGTGGAATCTGCTGCCCCCCATGAGAAAAAGAAGGTGGATGCCATTCTAAGGGTGGGAGGAGCCCTCTTAACTTCTCCTCTCAAATATCCCTGTCCCACTGCCAGGCTTTCTGTTAGATGTAGTGATTAGGAATGCAGCCTTTGGGGTCAGGCAGACCTCCACCCACATCCTGCTTCCTTCACCTACTAGCTGGGGGGATCTGAAACCGGTCACTAACCTGAATTTCTGTTTGTGAGGCAGGAATCAGAATGCCTCCTTGAGATGAGTTGTTGAAACAACTACATGAGATCATGCACGTAAAATTCTCACCATAGCTCTTGGTGCAGAGTAGCTCTTAATGAATGGTGCCTGAAGTCTGAAGTCATCATGCCCAACAGATTGTACAGAGACCATTCTGGGCACTAGAAACAAAGTCCCATGGCAGAGCTAAAGAAACATGAATGGAACTGACATTTTCCCAAATGGGGCTTGTGGTCTAAATGAAGATAAATATGCAAGCAAACAATGACAATGCAAAGTGTTAACACTCCTAGGAGTTAGTATACAGGTCTGTAGAATGAGGTGGAAAGGACCCAACCCATTTGAGATTATCCAGGAAGGGTGTCCTTGGAGAAATTGGAAAAACGCTCAAATGAACAGGAATATCAGGGAGCAGAGCATGAGCCAATGACAACCGAATATCCTTCACTGGGAGGATAAGAATGAAGATGTCTGTGCTGGGACACAGGAGAATGACCATATTTGGGAGTGGGAGACAATGATTTTGGCTTTTGACAAGAGGAAGTTGGAGGTCTGTGGGCTCTCCGCGTGGGGGTGTTCTGCAAGCAAGCGTGGAGATCAGGAGGTCTGGGCTGGTGTGAGGGATCTGGGAGTCATCCTGTGAGGAAGGCGGCTGGCACCAAGGTCCCCAGTGAGAATGCAAACAGACTGGGGAGGAGAAAGGGGAGGCAGATGCATCAGAGCATGGGAGCAAGACTCTTGGTTTGGGAAGACATGATGGGTCTCTCATGTCTTCTGGGGCATCGCTATCATCCTTAATTACTGCTTTTCTAGAAAACAAGAGGATTATTTTACTTTAATAGGTATGGGTTTTGCCCTATTTATGCTTGAGGTAAAAAAATTCAAAAACTGCTTTCAAAATCTTTCTTTGACTCTCTCTCTCCCTTTCTGTCTCTCTATCTCCATTTTAAAGCTAGTCTGTGTGTATGTGTATATGTGTACATGCATATACACATATATATTTTCATTTTAAAGCTAGTGTAACCCAAAAATGGTAAAGAGAATTATTCCCAAAGCATTTTTTTCAGGTAGTTAATGAGAAATTTATTCAAGTTGGAGAAATCCAGTCTATACTCAAACCCAAGCCCTATCATCTTGGAGATTCCCCAGCTGGCTGAATCAAGTTCACCCTTCTCACCCCAGCAAAGGCTCGGTGATGAGTCACTTGAGGAGCGGGATGGTTTCCTACTCATCCTTGGATAAGCCCTGGTGCTTGAAATAATGGTGGCCATAGAGTTGGTGCCCAGGGACTACTGGCTGTACTGGCCTGGGCTGCCAATTGCTGTTTTCAAACATCTCTGGGAGGCCTTGCTCCAAGACCCACCAAACTCCAAGGCAGAGCAAAACCCACTGGAGAAAAGGAAAGGCAAAGAGCACGGGAGTCCTGATTTGTAAGAGGAAGCCTGCTTAGCGCTGAGTTCTACGTCTGCTGGACACAAGCAAGCATTGGTCATGGCACTGGAATAATCCACGCCAGCCACAAACAAGAGCCCGGCAGAAAGCAAAGCCCTCTCCAAGGGCTTGTCACAATTTCCAAGACTCCCTCCTTACAAGCTGCTGCTTCCTGTGATGCCACTGGGTGACCTCAGAGATAGAGAGAAGTCGCCTCTGAACCCCAGAATAACAGCTCCCTCCTTCCGCAGGCCGCCCCCTCTGATGACCCGCTATATCCTGTATGCTGCCGGCAGGCAGGCTGAAGGATAACATGACTGGTATTTACTTGCTCCACTGGCTTCCTCTTTCTTCAAGACAGAAGCACAAGGAGTTATTTCTGAAGAATTGGATCCCCTGAGTGCCAAGAGAATAGCAGAATTACAGGAAGCATTTGTACATTCTAAGCTCAATTCGGCGGTAATTCCCTGAGCTCAGCCTTTTTGAGAAATTGTTGTATTTCAATAAGAATTTGAAGGAGGACACACAAAATATTAAAAGGGCATTTTCTGTATCTGGAAACAGAGGATATCAAGGGCAGCCTTCTTTTACGAAATGCTATCACTTGTGTGGCAGTGGCCCCCCCGTAAACAGGCTCCCTGGCAAATGAGCTAGATCCAAAGGCAGCACTGAAAATTCACAGGTGTGAGCCAAGTGTGACCCAGGACAGGTGAAATCCAACCAAGGAGAATGATTTCACAGCTCCACAGTGATCCTCAGGTTGTGTAACTTCAAATGGTTGAAAAATAATGCCAAACAAAACGACAGAAGGCAGAAAAGGCCCACGTTCCCTATCGCTTATGAAGAATAGGAAAAAAGTAATTTGCATGTTGGCTTTGCATTTGTAAGAGGAAAGAAAACCCAGAACTTGAAGGATGGATAAAAGAAGGTGTGGGTACAGGAAAACATTACAGGTAAAAACAAAAACAAAAACCCAACATGTTCAGCGTCCCAGATGTACAAAGGAGCCCAGCTCAGTGATGGAGATGTGGGCCACAGGGTATACCAGATGTCAGTTAACTAGAATCCAATGCTTTCCTCAAGCATCACAAAAAACACAGACTCCCACCCCACCTTCCGGCACAGGCAGACTAGAATCTAAGTTCCATGAGTACAAAACTTTTTTTGTCTCTCTTGTTCACTGATAGATTCCAAGTATCAAGAATAGTGCCTGGCACGTAGTTGGCACTGAATATTTGTTGGATGAATGAATGAAGTGTGATTCAGTGCTTGGGTATACCACCTAGAGGAGAAATAGAGTGTTCAATAAACAATGGTTATTGTTGATATAACTAGTATTCAGGTCCGGGAGTTAAATATGAAAACTCAGTAAATGCTGGTAGTTAACTGTGCTGGGTATCTCAGTTTGAAGGGTTTCAAAAATTGTTTTGAATTAAGGTTCGATGAAATGCACTAAAATAAACAGATCTTGGGTGACAGTTTGACACATTTTGACAAATGTTCAAGATATGAAACATTGCCATAACTCTAGAAAGCTCCCTGTGCCCTTTCCTATTGACTGCCTGTTTTGGAAATTCATCCATGTTCTAGGTATTACCAGTTCATTCCTTATTAATGAGTAGCATTCCACTTTATGAATATACCATAATTTATTTATCCACTCCTTGCTGATGGACACTGGCATGCCTTCTGATGTTTTGCTCTGATGAATAAAGTTGCAATGAACATTCTTATACAAATATTACTTTTGGGGTATAAGTTTATATTTCTTTACAGTAAATACCCAGGAGTATAATTGCAGGGTTGGAAGGTTTGTGTATATTTTTCACTTTATAAGAAACTGCCAAACACTTTTCCATGGTGGTTTTAATTTTACATTCCCACTGGCCATATATAAGAGATTCAGTTGCTCCATATCCTTACCAACACTTGGTATTGTCACTCTTTTTCATTTTAGCCATTCAGTGGGTGTGAAGTGATATATCATTATGGTTTTAGTTTGCATGTCTCTGATGGTCATAAGCATGTTTTCACTAACTTATTGGCCATTTCAGTAACATCTTTTGCCAAGTGTCTAACTTAATTTCCCACTTTTGTGTTGTTTTATTTTTTATTATTCATTTATTGGGGTTCTTTATATATTCTGGATATGAGCCCTTTGGGATATACAGAGAGTTAATATTTTTTCCCAATCTGGGGCTTGCCTTTTTCATTTTCTAACAGTGTCTGTACATGAGAAAAATTTAAAAATTTTTAAATTTTGATGTTTGATGGAGTCCAGTCTATTTATATATTTTAAAGATTTTTATTTATTTGAGAGAGAGAGAATGCATGTGTATGTGTGTGTGTGAGAGAGAGAGAGCACAGAGGGAGAGGGAGAAGCACACTCCCCTCTGAGCAGAGAGCCCAATGCGGGGCTCAATCCCAGGATCTTGAGAAAATGATCTGAGCCAAAGGCAGACGCTTATCTCACTGAGCCACCCAGGCGTCCCCAGTTTATTATTTTTACTGTACACCAAACGCCTTTTGCATTCTGCTTTCTTGGATCACAGCAATATCCTCCTAAATTTTCTTCTAAATACTTTACAGTTTTAGCTTTTACATTTAGGTCTGAAATTTAAGTAATTTTTATGTATAATATGATCTATGGGTCAAGGTATTTTTCTTCCATGTGGATATCTGGTGGATCTAGCACCATTTATTAAAAGGACTTTCTTTTCGTGGTGTCTAGGTGGCTTAGTCTGTTGTGTCCGACTCTTGGTTTTGGTTCAGGTCATGATCTCAGGGTTGTGAGATTGAGCCCCATGTAAGATTCCATGCTCAGTGTGGAGTCTGCTTGAGATTCTCTGCCTCTCCCTCTTCCTCTGTCCCTCCCCCCCACTCGTGCCCAAGCTCTCGGTCTAAAATAAATGCATCTTTTTTTAAAAAAAAGACGTTCCTTTCCCCCATTGTCATAATTACTCATCAAAAAGCAATTGAATGCATGTTTGTAGATTTATTTTCATCATTTCATCACTATATGAGATGTCAGTTATAGGGTTTTCATAGATAACCTTTATCAGATTGAGAAATCTCCCTTCCTTTATCATGAATGGATATATTAGATTTTGTCAAATGCTTTTTCTGCATCTATTGAGATGACCATACAATTTTCTCCTTTATTATATTAATATGGTTAGTTACACTGATTTATTTTTTGAATGTTAAACCAATCTTGAGTTCATAGGATAAACAACATTTATCCATGGTGTATTATTTTTTTAATATATTGCTGGATTATGATTACTAATATATTGAAACACTGTGTAGATTGGTGTTATTTCTTTTTAAAATGTCTGATGGAATTCATAGCCAAGCTATCTAGGTCAGGAGTTTTTTTTTGTTTTTGAAATGGGGAAGATTTCAGTCATAAATTCAATTTTGTAGCAAGTTTAGAGCTTAGAAACTTAGAGACTTCAGACTATTTCTTTTTTAGGTCAGTTTTGGAAATTTGTGAGTTTTTTTTTTTTTCCAAAAAATATACCCATTTTATCTACGTTGTGGAATTTGTTGGCATACATTATTCGTAATATTTTTTTATCATTTTGATGTCTGCAGGATCTTGTCTTGGTGATATCTCCTCTTGCACTTTTAGTATTTTTTTAAAAGATTTTATTTATTTTATTTTATTTATTTATTTGACAGAGAGAGACACAGCACAAGCAGGGGGCGTGGGAGAGGGAGAAGCAGGCTTCCTGTGGAGCAGGGAGCCTGATGTGGTGCTCGATCCCAGGACCCTGGGATCATGACCTTAGCTGAAGGCAGATGCTTTACGACTGAGCCACCCAGGCGCCCCGCATTTTTAGTATTTTTTATTAGTATTTGTGTTTTCTCTGTTTTGTGTGATCACTCTTGCTAGAAATTACAAATTTCATTAACCTTTTCAAAGAACTACCTTTTGGCTTTGTTGATTTTCTCTATATTTTGTGTTCTACTTTGATTTTTACTCTTATATTTGTGATTTTCTTCCTTCTATTTCATTTGGGTTTACTTTGCTCTTCTTTTTCTAGCTTCTTAATGTAGAAGCTTAAATCACTGACTTTACACTTGCCTTGATTTTTTTAATTATAAGCATTTAAAGCTATAAACTTCCCCCTTAGCACATCTTCTACTTTATTCTTCAAATTTGATATGTTGTGTTTTCATTCAAAATATTTGCTAATATCTTTTGATTTCTTCTTTGACCCATGGGCTCTTCAGAGATGTTATCTTATTTCCAAACATCTGGGGATTCTCTGGATCTATTTTTATTACTTTTTTTTTTTAATTTTCTGATTTTTAAAAAATTTTATTTTATTATGTTATGTTAGTCATCATTCATTACATCTTTAGTTTTTGATGTAGTGTTCCATGATTCATTAAAGCATATAACACCCAGTGCTCCATTCAATACGTGCCCTCTTTAATACCCATCACCAGGCTAACCCATCCCCCCACCACCCTCCCCTCTAGAACCTCCAGTTTGTTTCTCAGAGTCCATAGTCTCTCATGGTTCATCTCCCCCTCCAGTTTCCCCCCCTTCATTTTTCCCTTCCTACTATCTTCTTCTTCTTCTTTTTTTTTTTAAACATATAATGTATTATTTGTTTCAGAGGTACAGGTCTGTGATTCATTTATTTTAACACTGTGTGGTCAAAGAATTCATTCTGCATGATTTCCATCCTTTGAAATATATCAAGACTTGTTTTATGCTCCAGAACGCAGTCTACTTGGGTCCTTTTCTAAGTACACTTGAAGGAAAGTTTCTTTTGTAGCTGTTGGGTGTAGCAGGCAAAATCTTCCAAAGCTTTCTCTTCATCTTTCCTTCTAGGCATCCATCACGGATCCCCCAAAGTCAGTGCTTCTGTTTGCACAGTACTTTCTTCTGATCCTAGTGAATTATGTACATCTCCCACTCCACATCCTGCATCTTCCTACCCATAGGATCTCTCAAGCCTCCATCTGAAGTGCAAAGTAAACAGAAATCTCAAGCTGCTTGAGGCGGTTTAGAAGCCATGCCTTGCTTGTCAAGAAAGACAAGATAACGACCCAGGCTTCCTTTCCATATTTTTTGTTCTACTCTTTATGTGATCGTGTGGCAACTAATTTGGGATTTGGTGGGAGAGAGGGCAAATGGGGTAGATATTGTCATTGTTCGTGTGGGGTCATCTGTAAATCCCCCGTGACGTCTCCCCTGTCTGACTCAGGACCCGGCTCAGGTGGGACGTGTGATGATTTTTTTTCCTGCAGAGTTATGTTTTATATTTTCAATAGTTAATATATATGTACTAGAAAATGTGCTTTACAAGAAATATGATCTCCCTCTCTAACCTGTGATTTGCACAAGTGATACACTTAAGTTTGGGAAATTAGTTGACTTAAAGTAAAAGACTATGTCAATGAAAATACAGGGGTTTATCTATATGGCAAAATGTGTAAATATGGTACTTAATATGGGGTGTAGGCAAACTGGTGTGAGCACTGCTATACAGTAAACATTTGCTATTGCAACAACGTGAACCAACCTTTAGTCTTTAAATTATTTATCCTAAGTCCTTCAAGGACCCTTCCTAATGAGATTGGAGAAGCTGACACAAGGAAGAGCACACGGTTACCACAGTTCACCCAGAAAAAGCATTCCAGCTACACCTTATGATATTTGGTTCACCTCGTTCCAAGAAAGATCTGCTCCTGGTCGTGGGATGGAATCTGGAGCAGCTCAGAAGGAAATGTGTTGGGAAAAGAATTAAGTCCAGCCCTTCCATTGCCCATGCATTCATCCCCACCCTGCATTACCAACATGTAGAAGGATGCTCACCTTTTCCCATTCTCGGTCCTTGTTCAGCACAATCACCACCAGTCTGGGATGCACCTGATAGCCTTCCTCAGTGAAGGACAAGTCTTTGCCATCCCATGTCACATTGACCATAAATCTAGAGAGAAGAAGAGAGAAAGACAAGTTTTTAGGGAAGAAGGAAAGAGGTCAGTTGAGTGGAAGGCACCACCGTGTAATACTCGGAACGTGGAGACTTACATGGCCATGATCATCCATGACAAGTGACCTCTATCTGTGGGAGTATTAGTACCCATGCAGGCACTGCTAATTGGCCAGGCACTCGTTCCCATGAGCCTGTACTCACTCTCAGAATCCCCCATCCTATATAGATGTAATTGATTGTCATTAGCACATGGGATGGAACCTTTCTGTCCTGCCACACCCACAGACCTCTGTTCATATGACATTACAGGAGGATCTTAAAGCATATTCTATTATGTTTTAACAAGCTTCCCTAAAGGAAGCTGCTGCCTCATTAACCATATGGGATGCAACTTCAAAGAAATGGTATCGTATCTATTCATTACTCATTCCACTAATACTTATTAAATGCTTGCTACATGCCAGGACTCAGCTACTTGGCTGAGGATAAATAAGGAAACAAATATGATCCCTCTCCTCATAAAGCTTATAGTCTAAAGGAGAGGATAGGCATTAATTAATTACAGATCTATGACAAGTGTTATAATAGTGAGGTGGGTGTGCTATGTAGAAGTGAAACAGGGGTCAGGCAAGACATCTATAAGGAAGACTTCCAGGCTTCACTGGAAGGATGAGTCAGCATTAACTAGGTTAAAAAAAAAAAAAGACATAAGCAAATTCTAGGCAAAAAGGGCAGCATGTGCAAAGGCTCTGTGGCAGTACACACAAACTGCAAACCAGTGAGACCAAAGCAGAGAGAGACAGAAGAATGTGGGATGTGGTGTGGTTGAGAAGGTAAATAGGGGAGATAATGCAAAGCTTCTCAGGCCATGTTAAAGGGTTCTGTCTTTCTTTTAAAACAGTAGGAACACACTGAAGGTTTATTGTTGTTGTTCAGTTAGCCACTGTATAGTACACATCAATTTTTGATGTAGCGTTCAATGATTCATTAGTTGCATATAACACCCAGTGCTCATTACAACACGTTCCCTCCTTAATGCCCATTACCCAGCTACCCCCACTCCACCACCCCCTCCCCTCTGAAACCCTCAGTTTGTTTCCCAGAGTCCATAGTCTCTCATGGTTCGTTTCCCTCTCTGATTTCTTCCCCTTCAGTTTTCCCTCCTTCCCCTATGGTCCTCCACGCTATTCCTTATGTTCCACATATGAATGAAACCATACAATAATTGTCTTTCTCTGCTTGACTTATTTCACTTAGCATAATCCCTTCCAGTTCCATCCAGGTCAGTGCAAATGGTGAGTATTCATCCTTTCTGATGGCTGAGTAATATTCCATTATATATATGAACCACATCTTCTTTATCCATTTATCTGTTGAAGGGCATCTTGGCTCCTTCCACAGTTTGGCTGTTGTAGATATTGCTGGTATGAACATTGGGGTGCATGTGCCCCTTCTTTGCACTGCATCTGTATCTTTGGGATAAATACCTAGTAGTGCAATTGCTGAGTCATAGGGTAGCTCTATTTTTAATGTCTTGAGGAACCTCCATACTGTTTTCCAGAGTAAATGTAGCAGCTTGTATTCCCACCAACAGTGTAAGAGGGTTCCCCTTTCTCCACATCCTCACCAACATTTGTTGTTTCCTGTTTTGTTAATTTTTGCCATTCTAACTGGTGTAAGGTGGTATCTCATTGAGGTTTTGATTTGTATTTTTCTGATGGCTAGTGATATTGAACATTCTCTTACACCATACACAAAGATAAACTCAAAATGGATCAAAGACCTCAATGTGAGATAGGAATCCATCAAAATCCTAGAGGAGAACATAGGCAGTAACCTTTTCGACATTGGCCACAGCAACTTCTTTCAAGACACGTCTCCAAAGGCAAGGGAAACAAAAGCAAAAATGAACTTTTGGGACTTCATCAAGATAAAAAGCTTCTTCACAGCAAAGGAAACAGTCAAAACTAAGAGGCAACCCATGGGATGGGAGAAGATATTTGCAAATGACATTGCAGATAAAGGGCTGGTATCCAAGATTTATAAAGAACTTCTCAAATTCAACACCCCCAAAAACAAATGATCCAGTCACAAAAAATGGGCAGAAGACATGGACACTTCTCTAAAGAAGACACACAAACGGCTAACACACACTGAAGGTTTTAATCATGGAGATGATACAGTCAGATTTTTCTTGTAGAATATGACTTGAAGGCTACGTAGAGAATGGGCTAGAGGGGACCAGAGTGGATACAGGGGGTTAGGTTACAGTGTGCTTATTCTCCATGTCAGAGATGATCTTGGCTTTGGCTCTGTTGTGGCCCCAACAGAGGAGGAGAAGGAGGAGTATGAGTCGCCACAAATAGGACCAAGTGGAGAATATTTAGCAGGTATTCAGTTGATGTGAAGGTTGGGGAGAGAGAAGCAACAAGGACAACACTGGCCTCAGCATCTGCCTTATATAACATCCGTGTATTCAACCATTGTCCTAGCACTTTCATTGCACAGGACGTCTTTCTGCCTTATGATCATCTTACCTCCACCACTATTCAAAACCACCTTGCCTGTAGGCAGGCTGGATGTGGATGCGGAGGGAGGCAAGGCAGAGCTCCCCTCCCAGGATTTGGATGGGAAAATCCCCAGGAGTCCACATCCCCTTGTAACTTGAGGAAAAGGTGATATTGTTGGAGACTTCCAAGGGAACATACCACTTAACAGAT
This sequence comes from Neomonachus schauinslandi, assembly GCF_002201575.2. Taxonomy (NCBI): domain Eukaryota; kingdom Metazoa; phylum Chordata; class Mammalia; order Carnivora; family Phocidae; genus Neomonachus; species Neomonachus schauinslandi. Next base: position 145,142,951 of record NC_058407.1, read on the forward strand.
ACTCAATTAATGTAATACGGTAGGTTGAATATTCAGAGACCCCCAGAGAGACAGGGTATCTCAAGACCGTGGCATTTTCTTACTTTATACTCCTTTAACACCAGAAGCAGCTGAAGAAGTAAAATGTTAAGGGGGAGAAATAGAGTATAAAAAATTCAAAAACAAGAGACTGTCCTAACTGGTCACATATCTGCCCCTGGGCCGCCACAGTGCAGGCTGTGTCATGTGGAAGGAGAATCAGGTCTCCTAGGACATGGTAAAGAAATTGGGGAAAAGGCAAAGAACAAATATTGTGTATCCACTCAATGAACTATTTGGGTTTTTAAAAATCATGTTTTTGATGACAAGTTAATGGAGAGGAGAAAATGCTCACTCTTTCATATTAAACAAGCAGAAGAGGATAAAAATAGGGTTTGTCTATGCATAAAAGGATTACAGGTACCTTTTATTTTCTTTTGTGTATCTTTGCGTTCTCCAAATTTTCTGCAAATAGTGTCTGCTAAAAAACAGAATAAATAAACCACTGCAATTCCAGAAGGAGCAAAGAGTAATCACTCTTCTATTTGGTGCACGTGAGGCATCTGTGATCATTTCCTAGTGGGATATTTTGTTGATTCAACAACAATTTGCTGCATGTCTATTATGTGTCAGGCCCTATGGGGAGTCCTATAGATACGGAAATAAAAACCACAGTGTCTGTCCGCCCTCCTACCCACATGTTCACCACCCAGCAACATAGGCACATACACATGCCAGCACAGAGAACGCCGCTCATGCAGGGATGCTCAGTAAGTGGGAGAAGTGAGAGTGCAGAGGAGGGCCCCTCACTGAACCTAAGGGATTGGGGGCGGGGCTTCCTGGGGAATCTTGAAGAGTGAAAGAGTTAAGAAGAGGTGGGAGAGGGGAGCCTCGGTGGTTCCTTCGGTTAAGCATCCGACTCTTGATCTCATCTCAGGTCTTGGTCTCAGGGTCATGAGTTCAAGCCCTGCATTGGGCTCAGTGCTGAGCATGAAGTCTATTTAAAAAAAAAAAAAAAAAGGAGAAGGAGAAAAGAATTCTGAGCAAAGGCATCACCTTGAGAAAAGAAGAGTCAGCAAAGGTCGGCAGCGTAACACATGCTGGGGGAAAACAGGGAATGGCTTAATAAGCTAAGGGGCAGTGGGATTTCTCTGGAGAGGATCCATGAAGCCAGATCCTAAAGGACCTTGAATGCCACCCTAAAGTGTTTGGATTTTGTTCAGAAGGCAGGGGAGATCCATGAAAGGTTTTAAATAAAGGAGTGATGCATAGATTTGCTGGCAAGAGAAGCAGAAATAAAAATGCTTCTTTCTCTGCATTGGAGGACAACTTCATTTTTGTTTATGGCTAAAAATCTTCCATTATAATTAGGGGGGTGTCTAAACTAGGTTGTTTATATTTTTCCAGTTGACTTTTGGTTTTGTTCCCCATGGTTATTTTTAGCCCTATTATATTGTCTGGCACACTGTAGGGCTGGAGTTCATGTTTGGTGGTTGAATATGTTAAAAGATCATCACCAGAAGTGCCATCCATCCATGTCTACATCCATCTGTCCATCCTTCTGTCCATCCATCCATCCATCCGTCAATACATTCATCCATCTATCCATCCAATAGACATATTTGCATACCTACTACGTGTCATGACCTGTGCTAAGAACTGTGGTAGGAAAAATGATAAAGTAAACAAACATATTTCTGCAATACACAACTGCAGTCAAGAACAGCAAGTGTAAAATTAGAGATATGTATTAAGTAGGCTGGCAAAGAGCATGAGGAATAGAGTGGCCAATTCTACTGCAGAGGTAGAGCAGGCATCAGGAAACAAAGTGGAAGGAAGAACAAGGGCTGGAGGGGTGTATGGCCAGGAGCGAGGGGTGGCAATGCACTGCAGGGAGGAAACCACCAAGCCAATGGTATAGAACAGGATGGAAGACTGTTCACGGAATCTCTGATAAACACTGCAGACAAAGACCACCAGCGAGTGGCCTTTACCAGAGCTAGTAGGAAATCAGTTATCAAGTCTCTGTATTTGCTGCCCCAAACTCAGAAGTTATTAATTTATTATTATGGTTGATGTTGTTGAATCAAATTAGCTATCAGGCCAGGTTTTGATTTGTCCAACACTTTGGGATGGACAGAGCTCAGGATGGATCCACCCAATTACCTAAAGGTGGATGAACTGAAAATTCCAGTCAATTATCAAGAGGTTTGGAAATATCCAGTTTGTTATCTTTTTGGAAAAGGCAGACCAGAGAGCAAATGCTTTGGTTTTGACCTAGATATGTGGCCCTGGCGAGAGCCATTCACAGGGTTACGTGTGGTGCGACCCAAACATCACAGTCATCATTTGAATCAAGGAGCTAGCATGTACTATTGGGCACCCAGATTTTCTTTTGATTTGCCAGGTGAATTTACTCAAACCTCCCTCTTCTTCAATCCCCCATTTCTACTTCCTCTACTCATTCCCTTTTCTCCTATCTTGTGGTGAAATCAGATGGAATGAGCAGGGTGATGATTTAGATGCAATCACGCCTCTTTGGACTACATGGAAACAACTACATGGATGTTATGCTCCCTAGTTTTCTGTGTTCCTTTAAGATTCAATATTCTGGACCGATGAGTCTGTAAACTCAACATTAATATTGTTATATTGTTTTTCCTTTTGTTTTTTATTAACAGTCTTCAGTCCTTTGGGTATGTATGGGGGGAGACCCTCTTACAGAATTTTTTGCTGAACAGTAATTTCATTATGAAGTTGGCAGGATGCAAGCACCTATTATCTTCAATTCCCCCATTCAATTTCTAGGAAAGACGATTCATATTTTCTCAGACTTTCTTCCCATTTAAACTAGCTCCCGAGGAAAATTCTTTACCTAGGGAAATCCCATTACACACCCCATTGCTTGGTCCCCATTAACACCTGCTGGGTACTTGTATTAAACAGTAAAATTTTATCACTGTTTTGTTTATCTCTCAAAAATGGATTATAAACTTTTAGTGACCAGATGAAATATCAGAAATTCTAGCAGCTGCTAAGCTTCAAATTACATCTTCAGTATTTCCATCAGGGGCAATAAATACAGGAAAGCATGCTGGCAAAATGTGGCCAGGTGGGGGCTCCTGGGGTTTGCAGAGGGTCCACTTCTGTATTGTTTTTTTAAAGATTTTTATTTATTTATTTGAGAGAGAGAGAATGAGAGAGAGCACATGAGAGGGGGGAGGGTCAGAGGGAGAAGCAGACTCCCTGCCGAGCAGGGAGCCCGATGCGGGACTCGATCCAGGGACTCCAGGATCATGACCTGAGCTGAAGGCAGTCGCTTAACCAACTGAGCCACCCAGGCGCCCCACTTCTGTATTGTTATCAACCATTGATGGCAAAGCCAAGTAGCTGGCTTTTTGGTTGTTGTTTTTTTTTTTTATTGTCCATGACATACACAACACTAAGACCTGAGTCTGAATGGAGAGGTGCCATAAGGGCATTATACACACTGGATCTGGAGCTTCCGTAGAAAAAAAATCATGTAAGAAGATCTCCTGAATCATTTTATATTGATTTCATGTTGAACTATTTTAGACATCTTGGCTGAAATAAGACATATTATTAAGATTAATATCATCTGCTTCTTTTTACTCGTTTAATGTGCTGCCAGAAAGTTTAAGATTACACAAGGCTAGCCTTCTATTGCTTTTGGACAGCTCTTCTAGATTGTCATTGGTTTGGGGTTTTTTTTTTTTTTTTTTTTTAACCAGTAGACGGTATGCATCATGAAGGCAGGGACCTCTTCTGCCTTTAGTATCATATTTCTAGTGCCAAACAGAGTGCTGATGAATACAACAATGAATTGCTATTTCTACGTTGTTGGAAAACAGAAGAGGGATCAAAAGCCTGGCTCTGCACTCCCAACTGTTTCATGTTGGGCAGTGTATTTAAAATTCTCTGAGCCTCCATTTCTTTCCTTGTAAAAATTGGATGATGTTCAACCATATGAATTAGTCAAGACAGTCTCATGTGGTTGCAGCTCACCATTACCCAACTCCTGGGTTTAGGGGTAGCATTAGGGACGGTGCCCTTAAAATGCCCAGCACTATGCCTGGTTTATGGCTGTCACTAATAAATAGCTAAGATTTACAGACATTTCCTATGCATTTTTTTTTTTTTTTACTATTTTCCCACCCTGTCATATTTTCTAACACCCCACCCCAGATGCAGCCTGGTCTTTTTAAGGCCATACTTCTCATGGCTGTGACCAGGGGTCCCTCTGTCCTCCCATCAAAAGCCAACCATATACGGGCTGCCAAAATTCCTTGAACTCTCACTTAAAATGTCTCATTCCCTCTAATTTCTATTTTCTCTCTTTCATCTTTATGGTCATAAGTCTCCTTTAACTTCCAAATCTGATTATTTGAAATGTTCTCGAGACATATTTATTATTCACCATTTCCCTTCAGACTAATTCTTTTACTGTCTCACAAATGCCACTATAACCCATTTAGTGTTTCTCAATTTTTGGTTAATTTCCCATCCGCTTCACCATTTCCCACATTCCCCCTCGGGTTTTGTATTTTTTTTCCCCCCAAATCACAATCTGCCTGAAATGCCTCCTTGAACTGCTTTTGGGTGTCACCCTTCTTTTTCTGTCATGTAATTTACATGTTTCTGAAAACAGTCACTGTTCTCTGGAGCCTCTTTTCACCCCTCAGGACACTCCCATTCTTTGAAAACATTTTTTTTTTGCTCTCTGCAGCATTCTTGCGGTGGTTTGGAATCCCCCCAACTCTGATGCGTGCCTGAGCAACCCCCCATCTTCCATGAACCATTCCCTGATGGGCATCAACCCTCTCCCCTCTTTAGGCCACATGCATGGTGCCTTCACCAGCTCCCAGCCCGTGCACAGGCCTTTCCCCGAACGCAAGCGTCCAGCACCCCCTGCCACACACACAGTATGCAGAATGAGATGATGCAAATCAATTCAAAGTGCAATTGTATCCAAGAATTTCTGGATACCCCCCCCCCAAGAATACAGACTCCATAAGGACAGGGCATTTTTCTCGTGTTCTCACCTGCACCCCATTCCAGAACCAGGAACCATTCCTGGCATAAAGCAGATGCTCATCACCTACTTACTGAGGGAACGAAAGGCCTCAGTTCGGTCATATTTTCTCACTCTCTGACAATGAGCCCTGCTTTATCTGTCTGTCCAGTGGGTGTCCACTTGTGCTCCATGGGTCCCTGGGGATCTGATGAAGGAACTCAAAGGCAGAGGAGAAAGGTTAGGGGTGAGGGGGAAGCCTCTATAATCCCACCTCCACTTGAATCACTAATACGCTGCACTCTCTTATAAATTATTATTGGAAAAACATTCTACTGCTCATATCAATCAATGAAACCAACAAGCCAGAAAACAATTAAGGAGCTGTTCCTCGACACTGCAGCACACAAAGACCCTGGTCTTCAACTTGGCAGACTGAAGATCTTGTTTTACCTCCCGGGATATGTGAGTAATGATGACTGCCTCTAAAAAAATATGGACAAAAACATATTTAGCACCAAATAGGTGTTAAATGTTGGACGAAATACTTTCCATACACCACCTGAATTTTTACCCCCAAAACTAAGTGTGGATTATCCCATTTTACAGAGAAAGAACAGAGGCACGGAGGATTTTATGATGGTGCCAAAGGCTACACAGGGTGTCAGATACTTCTGGTTGTTCTTCGTTATCCTCTTTCCTCTTCCACTTTAGTAATCGGAAACCCCCATTTTTAGCTGTGCACATAGCCTTCTATAATTAAGTTTACATTTCCCAGCCCTCCGTATAGCTAAGCATGACTATGTGGCTATGTTCTGGCCAAAAGCAAGGGAGAAGGCGTGATATTCATAACGTATAGGAGGTATCATATATGGAAGGGATGGACGCTTCTTTGCTCCTTCCTCCTTCCTGCTGGCTGCAATGCAGACACGATGGCAGGAGCACTAGCAGCGATGCTGGACTGTGAGGTGGAAGCCACTGGCGAGGGGTGGCAAAGCCACAAGGCAGAGAAGCCTGGATCCCTGACACCATGCAACAGCATACAAGCCCTGGCCTACCTTTGGACTTCTTTTACAAGAGAGACAATTCAATGCCTACCCTACTGAAGCCACTTTTGTGTTTTAGGCTTTCTGTCACTTGAAAACAAAATTGATCTTGTCTGGTTTAAGTGCTAGAGCGAGTATCTGAACCAAAATACAGTCCAAAGCCTTTGAATTAAGCTGCACCAGTTCCCAGTTGGCCTCTCTGCATCTCAGTTAACCTTCTCTGAAAAAAGCGGGCATGGTACTGTATATTTCTTTGTTTCCTTCCTAGCTCTGCAGTATTTGATCCTCTCTCCTGATTCCCCTCCCAGTATATAGTGCATCTAGTTCTACCCCCATATCTTAGTGTATTCTGTTCCTCTCGCTCAAAATGTCTTCCTTCCCCATTATCTTCAATCTAAACCCAATACCTTTTGGGGGAGAGTAAAGCTGAGTATCAAGCTCCATTTCTCCCATTTGGCCTTTCCTGATAATCTTTCCTTTTCTTAGTTCATTTGAATCCACACCTCATGTTATAGCCCTTAGCGATACATCATCCCCAACCGTTCCCTAAAAATTTCACAGTCACACATTTAGTCTCAACAGAAGCAGAGATCAGGTCTTGGCTTCAGTCATTTGTGTTTATCTAGAGCCATGCCGTTGGGCACAGCATGCTCAACAGTTACTGACTTGATTCGCAAAGCGGTGCATTAATCTTCACCTCAGGAAACACCACTGTTTTCCAAACTGAACACCAAATCCAGGACCGAGTGGTGACAAGAAGCCAGGCCACATGACTTTGTCCACACAATATTCAGTAGCCATAATTCCTCCTCATCCCGTCCACCATGTTTAGTGGCCACCTTTCAAGACCATCTCAAAAAATGCCTCCCTGACAAAGGTTTCCCTAACGCCTCCAAATCAGACACATCCTCTCTCAGCTCTCAACCCCGATTGTTCATGTGCTGTGCTCCCCTCTGACAGGACCTCTGTTATCTATGTCACTTGGAGTGAATTTTTTAAAGACACCTCTTTCTGAAGACCTTTGTGATGGTTCATTTCATGTGACTGGGCTAAGGGATGCCCAGATAGCAGGTAAAATACTACTTCTGAATGGGTCAGTAAGGATATCTCTGGAAGAGGTTAGCATTTGAGTTAGTAGGTAAGTAAAGAAGACCACCCTCACCAATGTGGGTGGGCATCATCCAATCTGTGGAGAGTCTGAAATGAACAAAAAGGCAGAGGAAGGGGAAGCTGCTCTCTATGCTCAAGCTCAGACATGCATTTTTCACCTGCCTTCGTGGATCTATGCACCTGCTTCTCAGGCCTTTGGACTTGTATTGAAACCACAAACCATGCCACTGGCTTGCCTGGTCCTCCAGCTTGCAGACAGCAGATCATGGGACCTCTCAGCTCCATAATCACGTGAGCGAGTCCCTCATAATAAACCTCTTACTTTATAGCTTCTTGGTTCTGTTTCTCCAGAGGACCCTGGCTAATACAACCCTATACTACCACCTGCTAGAAAAAGAGAAGACAAGTCTTTGATGAATATGATGTGGAGGGAGATTCCCGGCTGGGCATTCATCATAACCTGCCTGACTTTACCACCTCTGCTAGAGTATAACCTTCTTCTTGAAGATAAGAATTCATAACCCAGGACTCTGAACTCTGAGAACATCAGGTAGACAGAAGAGCAGGTGTAGGGTAGACAAGCTGGGGTTGAGTTTTAAACCCACCATTATGGGCACCGTCCCCATAAGCAAGGCCTCTGAGATTCAGCTCATTCCCATATTAAATGGGGGTAACACCACTGTCTTAGGCTGTTTGTGCTGATGTAACAAACTACCATAAGCTGAGCAGCTTAAATGATGAGAATTTGTTTCTCACAGTTGTGGAGGCTGGAAATCCAAGATGGAGCCCTGGCAGATTTGGCATCTTGTGAGAGCCTGCTTCCTGGTTTACAGACAGCTATCTTCTCACCATGGCCTCAATATGGCAGGGAGAGACAGCATGCTCTAGTCTCTCTTCCTCTTCTTATAAGGAAACTAATCCCATCAGATGAGGTCCGACCCTAATTACCTCCCAAAGACCCCACCTCCAAATAACATCACATTGGGGATTAGAGTTTCGACCTCTGAACTCAGGAAGGACGCCAACATTCAGTGCACCAAAACCACATAGTGTAACTGAGAACTTTCATGGCAGGACTACTAAGAGTGTGATGAGGGCCTATGATTAACACATTTCTTGACCGACTTCCATGTGTAGTGTGAACAACTATCCCAGTTTTCCCAGCACAGAGGGGTTTCCTGGGGCACGGCACATTCAGTGTTAAAATGACCCCATCAAAAAGGAGAATTTCAGACCGATATCCTTGATAAATATGGATTCCAAAATTCTCAACAAAATCCTAGCTAATAGGATCCAACAATTCATTAAAAGGATCATCCACCACGACCAAGTGGGATTTATCCCCGGGACGCAACGGTGGTTCAATATTCGCAAATCAATCAGTGTGATAAAACACATTAATAAGAGGAGAGAGAAGAAACATATGGTCCTCTCAATTGATGCAGAAAAAGCTTCTGACAAAATACAGCATCCTTTCCTGATTAAAACTCTTCAGAGTATAAGGATAGAGGGAACATTCCTCCATTTCATAAAATCCATCTATGAAAAACCCACAGCGAATATCATCCTCAATGGGGAAAAGCTGAGAGCCTCTCCCTTAATATCAGAAACACAACAAGGATGCCCACTTTTGCCAATGTTATTCAACATAGTATTAGAAGTCCTAGCAACAGCAATCAGACAACAAAAAGAAATAAAAGGTATTCAAATTGGCAAAGAAGAAGTCAAACTCTCTCTTTTCGCAGATGACATGATACTTTATGTGGAAAACCCAAAAGACTCTACCCCCAAATTACTAGAATTCATCCAGCAATTCAGTAATGTGGCAGGATACAAAATCAATGCACAGAAATCAGTTGCTTTCTTATGCACTAACAAAGCAACTGCAGAAAGAGAAATTAGAGAATCAATTCCATTTACAATAGCACCAAAAACCATTAAGATATCTTGGAATAAACCTAACCAAAGAGGTAAAGGATCTATACTCTAGGAACTACAGAACACTCATGAAAGAAACTGAAGAAGACACAAAAAGATGGAAAAACATTCCATGCTCATGGATTGGAAGAATAAACATCGTTAAAATGTCTATGCTGCCCAGAGCCATCTATACTTTCAATGTCATCCTGATCAAAATTCCAATGACATCTTTCAAAGTGCTGGAACAAACAATCCTAAAATTTGTATGGAATCAGAAAAGACCCCGAATCACCAAGGAAATGTTGAAAAAGAAAAACAAAACTGGGGGCATCACACTGCCTGATTTCAAGCTATATTACAAAGCCGTGATCACCAAGACAACATGGTATTGGTACAAAAACAGACATATAGACCAATGGAACAGAATAGAGAGCTCAGATATGGACCCTCAACTTTATGGTCAAATAATCTTCGACAAAGCAGGAAAAAATATGCAATGGAAAAAAGACAGTCTCTTCAATAAATGGTGCTGGGAGTATTGGACAGCTACATACAGAAGAATGAAACTCGACCATTCTCTAACACCATTCACAAAGACAAACTCAAAGTTATGAAAGACCATAATGTGAGACAGGAATCCATCAAAATCCTAGAGGAGAACATAGGCAGTAACCTTTTTGACATCAGCCACAGCAACTTCTTTCAAAATACATCTCTAAAGGCAAGTGAAACAAAAGCAAAAATGAACTTTGGGACTTCAAGATAAAAAGCTTCTGCACAGCAAAGGAAACAGTCAACAAAACAAAGAGGCAAACCACAGAATGGGGGAAGATATTTGCAAATGACACTACAGATAAAGGGCTGATATTCAAGATCTATAAAGAACTTCTCAAACTCAACACCCAAAAAACAAATAATCAAGTCAAAAAATGGGCAAAAGACATGGACACTTCTGCACAGAAGACATACAAATGGCTAACAGACACATGAAAAAATGTTCATCATCATTAGCCATCAGGGAAATTCAAATCAAAACCACATTGAGATACCACCTTACACCAGTTAGAATGGCAAAAATGGACAGGGAAAGAAACAACAAATGTTGGAGAGGTTGTGGAGAAAGGGGAACCCTCTTACACTGTTGGTGGGAATGCAAGTTGGTACAGCCACTTTGGAAAACAGTGTGGAGGTGCCTCAAAAAATTAAAAATAGAGCTACCCTATGACCCAGCAATTGCACTACTGGGTGTTTACCCCAAAGACAGAGATGTAGTGAAAAGAAGGGCCATATGCACCCCAATGTTCATAGCAGCAATGTCCGCAATAGCCAAACTGTGGAAAGAGCCGATATGCCCTTCAACAGACGAATGGATAAAGAAGATGTGGTCCATATATACAATGGAATATTACTCAGCCATCAGAAAGGATGAATACCCAACTTTTACATCAACATGGATGGGACTATGGAAGAGATTATACTAAGTGAAATAAGTCAAGCAGAGAAAGTCAATTATCATATGGTTTCACTTATTTGTGGAACATAAGGAATAACATGGAGGACATTAGAAGGAAGGGAAAAATGAAGGGGGGAATCGGAGGGAGAGATGAACCATGAGAGACTATGGACTCTGAGAAACAAACTGAGGGTTTTAGAGGGGAGGGGGGTGGGGGGATGGGTCAGCCTGGTTGATGGGTATTAAGGAGGGCACATATTACATGGAGCACTGGGTGTTATATCAAAACAATGAATCATGGAACACTACATTGGAAAATAATGATGTACTGTATGGTGACTAACATAATAAAATTAAATTAAAAAAAATAAAAGCATAGTTGAACTCCTTCAAAAAAAAAAAAAAAAACAACCTGGACCATAAATTACGGATCATAAATTCAGAGCAATACCTCCAAAGCATCTCTATTGAAATGCTTCGAATCCATTTCTTAGCAAACACATAAATTCAAACACCTACTATATGCCAGCAACATGCAGGAGTAAGATGGTAAGTAAAAAACTTGTGGTCCTTTCTCCAAAGTCACTTAGAGTTTAGGGAGAAACAAATAATCATTATCAGGAAGTAAGGACGACAACATAAATAATTACAACAGGTGGTAATCTATTTGCAGCTGAAGTCCCTGATGCTATAAGAGTATCAGCAGGAGGACCTAACCTGTCAGAATACTGGTTAGTCTTCCATTATTCCATTTCTACTTGGTTTTTTGTTTTGTTTTGTTTTGTTTTTGTTTTGTTTTTGTTTTTTTCCAGGGCAAACAACAAGTTGAGTTCTCAGGAGGAATCACAAACTCTCATGCTTCCTAGGACAGGGCAGGTAAAACCCATGCATGAGATGGGCCAGGTGCAAGATTATCTATGGAGAGCGGTGAAAATCCCAGCTGGACGTACTCAAATTCACTTAAAAATAATATTTTAAATGAAATAAAACACATCTGTGGACCCTTCATGTGAACTCTGTTCTAATTTCAAACTTAAGAATATTCATGTTCCTTCCCTTAGCAAAACCTGGGCTTCCCTCCTAGAGTGGCTTACTGACACGCAATATGCCCTCTTCTTTGGGAAAGGCGTCCTCTATATATACCTGAAAGTCTATTCTTCCTCTGGACATAAAAAAATAGGTCTGGTGTGGGGGGGGTTGCCCCTTCCCAAGCTGTATCCACCAGATTCTCTCTCCTAGGAATTTGAAGCCTAATAGGTGAGACAGAAACTAGGAATTGTTCCATCTGGCTCAGGGTAATAGTAACTTTCTTCCATCAGTGACTGCGCCTCACTTTCTGATCTTTCCAAAACTGGGCTGCTCAACTTTTACTCTGATTTTTTTAAGATGCCCCAGTAAAGCCCCAATACATTTTCTATGATTCCTTCTTCATTACCTTACCTCCTTTTGTTTAAATTAAGTGATTGAGAGTTCATTTCTGTTGCTTACCACCAGAACACCTTAAGTAGGACTCACTCTGCTCCTGGCTGGACTGTTATAACATCTTACCTGGCCTCTAGATTCCCCATATATCATCCCCCACACTCATAATAAGTCTACCTGCCAGATAAATGTTCCTAAGCCTCAGTCCTGATTATGTAAAATTCTGCTCAAAAGCCTAAAATGGCTCCCTATTGTCCAGAAATAAAATCCATGCTCCTTAGCCAAATTTAACTTCCAACCTTGCTTCCTAAAACTGTTCTTTACATATCCTGCATTGGAGCAAACCCAAACAACTCATGATGTCCTTGTGATTTCCCACTTCTTGGCTTTTGCTCCTACACTCCCTTCCACTGGGAAAGCAGTAATAGCTTGTTGTTTTTCTGGCTACTTCCATTTCCTTAGATCTTCCCCTACCTGGCCAATGGGAGTATCCCTGACCACGGCGATTGGTTTAGCGGTGGGTACTTGACTCAAGCTCATCCAATCAGATTCCTTCTCTGGGACTAGTTGCATTTTAGGGGATAACTGTTTCTCTTGACTTAAGGAGACGTGGTGATGAATGTACGTGAATCCACACCTAGATGATGCTCTTCCCCATCTCATGGTGGGAAACAATGAACCATAACAGACAGAAACATAAAAGAGAGCGAGAAAGAGAGATCTGAAGACATCATTTGGGCCTGGATCTAGATATGCCAGATAACAGGCACACCCCATCCGTTCCAGTTGAACGGGCCACTACATCCTTCTGGCTTTGTTTTTCTTTCATTTTTGCTGAAGTCAATGAGAGTTGGTTTTCTATCATTTAAAGTCACAAAATCTCAACGAATACCAAGATTTTTATCCCCTAAATATTCACATGTTCAGACCACCTAAAACTGAGTTCACCTCTTCCCAAAAGGTTCACTGAGCTTCTAGCCTCCAATCCATCCTGAGAACTCCCATCACTTCCTCTACACCTCCCTTTCCACATTGGTATTATAGTTTTTCACACACACACACACACACACACACACACACACACACACACACCATGTCCTTTACTGGAGGCTAAACTCCTGGGGAACAGAGAGACCATGTCTGAATTGTCACCGCATGCTCCACACCCTGAGCACAGTGTCTAGCATATGGTGGGGGATCGGTGACCATGTGCTGAATGAACAGGAGCCGATTTTCATCTGGCCAGTGCTGGAGTCCTCAGCAGTGTGGAGAATGTCCCGTCGTGCTGGATGATACCTCAGAACCATCAGGACAGTGTTAACTTTGTCCTGGCCTAAATAGCAGTCTAAATGCTGCCCAGTCACGTGATGAAACTTGACAGCCCTGTGTAAATTCAGCAATAATAATGTATCATATCCTGCCATGGATTTCTGGTGTGGAAATGTGTCCCCCAGAAGACTCAGCTTTGCAATCCCAGCCACTGCCCTGATATTCGTATCTTTGCCCATCATCCCTAGGCCACTTCCTTGATGGAGAAGAAAATGATGTATTTGCCTCCTAAAGAGCAAAGAAGAACTGTTAGACCAACGAGGGATTTGGCAATCTTTTTTTTTTTCCTGTATAAATCATAGAAAGAATAGAGCTTTTCTTTTTTCTTGTATAGCCCTTTCTTCTATTTGCTTTCCAAATAGTTAAGGGTTAAGTTTCCAGCTACAGGGAAATAATTGTAAGGAGAGTAGAAGGAAGAGTTAAAGGACAAAAGAAGGAAGAGAAGTTATCAAGAAGGAAAAGCCAGGGAAAGGGAGAGCAAGACAGATGAGGCAGAGTAGAGAGAAGTGTGGGAAAAGGCGGAGCCATGTCTTCTCACACTTGACTAACAAAACAAAATGGAGTGTGAAGTAGAGTGGGGCCCTTCAGGCAAGCTGGAAAGTGCTATGTAGGAGGAGATCCTCACCTCAATAGCAGGAGAGGGAAAGAGAGTGGCAAGATGGCATGAGGCCAGAGCTGGCCGAACAGCAAGCAGGAAGGGGAGCGGTGAGAGGAGGTCCCATGCTGTGGTTTGGCACCAGGCTCTCCCTGGTGACATTGGAAAAGTAGGTTAGTTTCAGAGCTGGCTGGGGGATGAATGGTCAGCCAGGAACAAGTGACGAGAAGTGAGGATGCTGAGGGAGAGATTGACTTAAGCATGGGATCTGGAGATAGGGTGCTTCCCTAGTTCAACAAGAACAACAAAAGCCAACTCTAGACAATACTGGCCAAGTGACCTTTCCCCAAGGATGTAAATGTCATCTATCTGTGATGTCCAAGATGGGAGCCACTCATCACCTGTGGCTCCTGCACACTTGAAATGTGAACAGTATGACTGAGGAACTGAATTTTAAATCTTATTTCATCCTAATTAATTTAGATCTGAATAGCCACATATGGCTAGTGGCCACCGTATTGGACAGCTTAAATCTAGGGAAAGAAAGGGGCCATATGGACCACATTCAAGAAGGAACTGACTGCCAAGAGGAACCAAAAGGTTGTTTTCCCAAATGTCATCAGTGTAATTCAGATGGTACAAACACAGGTACATTTAGATGGCGCATGGTTTAGCTGTATTTTTAGAATTAAATTTTCTTTATTTAATGTATATTTTAAAATGGAACTAGCATATCAAACCCATTGTTTCATAGATTTCATTACTTAGGAAGAAACTACAGTGAAATTGTGTATCTCGAAAAAAGTAAATCAATGTAAATAAAAAGAACTATGTGAAAAACATTGCAGAAGGTTTACAGAGATGAAAAAGTAATGACCATATTTCATATAAGTGGAATCATACAGTATGTGGCCTTTTGTGTCTGGCTTCTTTCACTGAGCATAATGTCTTCGAGGTTCATCCATGTCTGGGCAGGTATGAGCATTTCATCCCTTTAGGGCTGAAAAATCTTCCACTATATGGATATACATTAAGCTTAACCATTCATCAGCCAATGGGCATTGGGATTGTTTACACCTTTGAGTTATTGTGAATAGTGCTATTATAAACATTCATGTACAAGTTTTTGTTTGAATACCGGTTTTTAATTCTTTGGAGTATATAACTAGGAGTGGAATTGTTTGGGGTAATGAAAAAGATAGTAAAACTAGGTATCTTTGAAACCACTATTTGGAAATACACAGTGGCAACAGCTGAATAACATTATGAATGTACTTACTGCCAATGAATTGTACAGTTGGAAATAGTTAAAATGGAAAATTTTATTTTATATGTATTTTGCCAAATTGTTTTTAAAAAAGCAATGAAGACAGTAAGTAGATGGCTGAATAGAGACTGAGCTAATTTGAATGATACAATAAGGAGTCTAAATTGGGATATGAGGTTTATCAGAGATCTGAGTTTTTTAGATTCAACATTCTACCCAAGACTCATTTCTACAATACCTCTGATAGAAAGGTGTGCCTGGACACCAAAAGCACAAGCAACAAAAGCAAAAAAACAAGTGTGACCCCATCAAACTAAAAAGCTTTTGCACAGAAAAAAAAAAATTCAACAAAATGAAGAGGGAACATACGGAATGGGAGAAAAGTCTTTGCAAACCGTATATCAGATAAGGGGTTAATACCCAAAACATATAAGAAACCCACTCAACTCAATAGCAAAAATACTAATACTCCAACTTAGAAATGGGAATAGTCATTTTTCCAAAGGCGACATACAAATGGCTAACAGGCTCAGAAAAAGATGCTCAGCATCCCTCATCATCAGGGAAATACAAATCAAAACCACAAGGAGATACCCCTTCACACCTGTCAGAATGGTTGTCATCAAAAAGACAAGAGATATGTGTTGGCAAGGATGTGGAAAAAAAGGAACCCTGGCGCACTGTTGGTGGAAATGTAACTGGTACAACTATCCCACTTGTGGGTAACATCAGAAGGAAACAAAAAGAGAATCTCAAAGAGATACTGCACTCCCATGTTCATTGCAGCATTATCCACAACAGCCAAGACAGGGAAGCAACCTATGTGTCTCTTTACAGATGAGTGGATAAAGAACAGGTGAGACACACAACACAAATATTATTCAGCCATAAAAAAGAATGAAGTCCTTCCATTTGTGACAACACAGATATAATTTGAGGGCATTATGTTAAGCAAAATAAGTCAGACAAAGACAAATATCACATAATCTCACATATATGTGAAATCTAGAAAAAAACCAATATAAACCAACCTTATAGACACAGAGAACAGGTTGGTAGTTGCCAGAGGCAATGGGTGGGGGTAAGAGGTGGCAAAATGGGTAAAGGAGGTCAAAGGTACAAATTTCCAGTTATATAACAAAAAAGTCCAGGCAATGTAATGCTGTGGCATGGTGTACCATGGTGACTACAGTTCATAACACCTTATTGCATATTTGAAAGTTGCTAAGAGAGTAAATCTCCAAAGTTCTCATCACAAGAAAAAACAATTTTTAACTATGTATGGTAACAGATTAACTAGGCTTATTATGGTGATCATTTTCATATATATATATATATATAAACATTACACTGTACACCTGAAACTAATACGTTAATTATCCCCCAATTAAACATAAATACTTATGGGGCTGCTGTAAGTATTAGAAGAGCCATGTACACAAAGCACTTTGTGCCAATCCTGGAACAGAGTAACCGAAGAATAAACATGAGTTACACTGGTATCAATGGGCACAATGGAGTGATCTGGGTAAAGGCTCCTATGCTACTGAATTCCATATGTAAAGAACAGTAAGAGCTGTAAGAGTGGATGGGAAGATTCTAAGGCAGAGAAATTAAAGGACCCGTGTGCTCTCCATGTAGGAGTCTTTTAAGGTTATTTATCTCAACTGAGGAACTCCCTCCCTCCACACACTGTCGAATGCCTACCTGACAGACAGTGGTCCACCTGCTGAGAAGTTTCCAGCGTCTGGGGGCTATCCCCCCACTTCCGAGGAGGGTCCCTTTCACTGACAGCTCAAAGTGTTTAGCAAAGATGTCCTTCCACGGAGCCAGAATTATTTCCTTGGAGATTCAACCGACTGGCTCTCGTTCTCTGTTATCAGCGAAGAAAACTTATGACAAACCCTTAAAATGCTGAAGACAACTTTGTTTTACCCCTTGGAGACCTCTTCTGTGAAATCCTTCATCCATTCCTCACACAGATTAGACATGGTGCTCCTTCCCACTCAAAAAACACACTTGTATATTCTTCTCCCTTTTGTCTAGACAGGGTCTAAAATTTTCAGAACATTTTCAGAATGAGATCCTATCCCAGGGACCTTTTGGTAAAGATTTATAGGCATTCATTGTCATGAGTTACACAATCTTGTATTTCTGGTCAAAGAAATAATTGAGATGAGTTGCTTTATATTTCACCTCTATGTAGGAATAATGAATAATAATGTTAAATTGAGGGTCCAAGATGTGCTGGGCACAGTGCTGAGTGCTTAACATAGGTTATCCCATTTCATACTCCAAGCTAAGCAGCAAATACAATCAATCGAGAGAGCGTTCACATGTTTTGGAAATTGGGTCTTGGATCCTGGAAAGGAGCTCTATTCTATGCTTCATTTGCACTTCACTCATAAAAACACCCTTTGGTAAGAGCCATTTGATGTACAAGGTCCCTTTTTTTAGCTTTGGCTTTAACTAAGAGGTCATGTTTTGCATTCTCTGACTCAATCCTCAAAGGCTCACAGCTTGCTTAAAATGTAGAAGACAGATCACACTGGTGTGGGCTTGAAGTTGGGGAAAACATTTTTCCCCCCATCTCTTCTTTGAGAGGGATATTGTATTTCAACCACAGGGGTTCTTTCTACTTGTTGCTGATTTTCAAAAGAAAAAAGAAAGGAAGAAAAAAAAATACAAAAATCCATTAAGCACGGTCATTAAAATCGAGTGTGAGAAAACAATTTAGAACAGAGGCTCTTGAGAACCTATGATTTAAAGAAAGATAGAAAATCACTCTTGGTCAAAAAGATGATGCACTTGCAATATTAACATATAATCAGAGACTCATTCCTTCTAGTTGAGGTGGAGCCAGGAGTCAAAAATGCCAAGTCATCATTAAAAAAATGGCAAATCCTCGTATCTCTCTCCCTGATAGAAGCACCTAGAAAGACAATAAAACTTTACAGAACTGCCAGTTTCCAACATGCTGGCAGCCAAACCCAGCAGATGCACCAACAAGAAAGGCAAACCTAACCAGTCTAGCAGGGGCACCATTTGGCAAATGGACGGCCTGCCACCACACTGGTTTCTATTTCAGACAACAAAATTGTCCAACACCGTCTAATAGAGTTAACTCAACCAGCTGTGTGGCTGACAGGTCTGCACCTGCTTTTGATGTCAGATCTGGCTTCCAAACAGCATGCTCTATTCTGGTTCTTCTCACCATGGTGAAATGCGGTACAAAATTTCCCAGTGCACAAATTCAGGAACTCGCTCAGCGCCTTGGATGTGCTCTGGCGCAGAAGTGAGGTTTATCAAAGATGCACAAATGTCCCCAGAGTGAAAGGAGCTGGAGCCAAAGGGGCTTTCAGACCCGAAGCGGAGGGAGAAGTCAGTGACTTGAACTTGCCGTGGAGGCCACGGTAGCTCCCTCACCTGGATATGACAGTAGTGGTCAGACCAGCCCCCAGAGAGGAAGAGTCTCAATTGGAAGCTCAGGCTTCACCCTGCAAAGGCAGCTAGGCAGCAGAACAGCCAACAGCGACATTTTCCACATGCAGGGAGGTGCATATGTTTCCATTTATTTGCATCCTATTGACTATGCAGAATTCTTAATAAGGCAAGCGGAAGAAGCAGAAGCTGACAGCAAAATACAAGTCAAGAAAATAGGAATCAACTGGTTAAGGAACACATCAAAACCAGGAAGGCTGGAACGGAGACTGCTATCCTTAACAAGAGCAACCCCTTCCTTAGGAAGAACGGCAGGGACCCACGCAACTATCCAAACATTCTGATTCCAGTAGAAAATACATAGGAACAATTTTTTTCTATGATGGCAGCTTCATAGTCTGATTATTTATCAAGGCAATTGCTTCTATTACTTGTTTCCATGTGCTTATGTGGAAAGAGCATAATGCCATCCTGTTCCTAAAACTTTTACCTTTTTTTCTAAGATTATTTGACAGAGAGAGAGATAGCGAGAGCAGGAACACAAGCAGGGGGAGTGGGAGAGGGAGAAGCAGGCTCCCCACTTAGCAGGAAGCCCGATGCGGGGCTCGATCCCAGAACCCTGGGATCATGACCTGAACCGAAGGCAGACACTTAACTGACTGAGTCACTGAGGCGCCCCTTACCTTTTTTTTTTTTTTTTAACCAAGAGTAAGCAAAGAAATTCACAATCAGGAATATGCTCAATACAACAAATTGGTGTGATTCCTATAAAACAAAAGCATGTCCTCAGGGGAAGCGATTAAGTGGGGATAACAATGTTGTTGAAATGTTGGGGTCTGTGAATTATCTCTGTGAGCCTCAACTTCTTCATCTGTTAAATGGACATAATAACAGCACCTACTTCATGGCAGTGTTAAGAGGCTTGAGTTGGTTAATTAGTAGAAAGAAACTAGCACGTTCTTTACTTCCCCCCTGGGTTGTTGAGAGAGGTGGGACCACATCCCGCTTCCACTGCTTTGCGCCCTTTATCTTCTGGATTTGGAGGCAGAGAGTGGGGCCGCTGTCTTTGTGTGATCTTGATGACAACACGTCACCTCTGTGAACTTTATTACCTTTACCTGTTACGTGGGAATGTATAACTTGTGACTTATAGAATTGTTACGAGGAGAAAAGGACTTTGTATTTGAATCTCACGTGCTCTAAGTAATACTATTGTGACCGTTACAAACCATGTCTATGCAGAAGCAGAATCAGGCAAAATGATGGTCCCATTAGTCACAGATCCTCCTACACAGTGCAAAGTTTCAGGACGTGAAGACTTGGGAAAAGCAGAAGGGAAAGTGACATTAAAGTGCCACCCAACCTCTCAAGGGGTCCAAGGGGTTGAGAGTGGGAGCTTTTCCTACACCCTGAATCTGCAGCCATTTGTAAATCCGGGCCCTCTCATTCTTCCTGTATTTTCAGCACCTCCTGTTGGGAACGAAGGTGCTGGAGGAAACCATTCGGGGGCTAAAAGGCACAACTTTAAGAGCCACAGGGGCAATGTGCCTTCTACTTAGTGGATTGACAGAGACACCTCGTGTTCTGGAAGGGGGCTGGGAGTTGTCCAGAGAAGCAGCTTTGACTAGCGGTTGGCTCAAGTCAACAAGCATCGTTCACCCCAGCTCTTCTTCTGCCATTTTCTCTTTTCCAACCCCTTCAAGGCAGACTTCCCTCCCCCAGCACATCTCCTATGGAAGCTCTTGAGATACCTCCTCCTGCTGTAACAGCACAGGGGTGGGGCTGGTCAGGGAATGGCTGAGAGGAATTCTCTTCTGAGGAGTAAGTTCTTGATGTGAGGAGGTGACTGGTATCCCTTTGACAGCCATCGCTCCATGGTTCTTCATGCCCTTCACTCAACAGTCCCTTCTGCAGAGGCAGTGTGGCCTCATGAGCAGAATGACCTGGAACTGAGTCTACCATCCTCACTTTTTTTTTTTTTCATTTCCTTATACACACCAAAGTCTTTCCCAGCTCAGAGCCTTTGCACTCTCTGTTCCCCTTGCCTGAAATGACTTCCTCGGGCTTTGCATTCTCTTCACTTGATAAAGAGAAGTACTCCTCCCATCCTTGATGTTTCCCACCTCAGGACCCCGTACCCTTCCTTCTCAGCTGACATAATGAAGTGCAGTTATTTTATTTATTTGATCCCCTTCTCATTTTTGTCTGAATTCCCTAAGAGGCTATAATCTCATGAATTAGGGACCATACTCTTGTTTCCTCGAGGATCCCCTGCGGGGCTTCACAATGAACATGAGGTAAGTTTTTCAAATAAATGGACGAATGTAATTGTGACTCTTGCCCGATAATGACAGGACCTTGAAAAAGTCACTCAACTTTCCTGAACCCGATCTTCCCATCTAGAACACGAGAGGATCACCAGCCTGTAGACCGGTAGAGCACTGGATGTGGTAGGCATTGTTACTCTACTGAATCAATGTTAAGATGCCCATCTTTTGCATGTTAACCTTTTTTTAAAAAAAAAAAAATTTATTGGGGCACCTGGGTGGCTCAGTCGTTAAGCGTCTGCCTTCGGCTCAGGTCATGGTCCCAGGGTCCTGGGATCGAGCCCCGCATCGGGCTCCCTGCTCCACAGGAAGCCTGCTTCTCCCACTCCCCCTGCTTGTGTTCCCTCTTCACTGTGTCTCTGTCAAATAAATAAAATCTTTAAAAAAAAATAAAAATAAAATAATAAAATAATTTATTTATTTATTTGAGAAAGAGAGAGAGCACAAGCAGGAAGGGCAGGGAGAGGAAGAATGAATCTCAAGCAGACTCCACACTGAGCACAGAGCCTGATGCAGGGCTCGATCTAATGACCCTGAGATCATGACCTGAGCTGAAACCAAGAGTCCAATGCTCAACCAACTGAGCCACCCAGGTGCCCCACATGTTAACCTTTTTGATTTAAAGATCATTTTATAATTGCTTGGGTCTTAGATTACATACAGTATGGTAACATCTCACTCTTATGCAGGACCCAAGGTCTTCTTGCATTTAACAAGGTCCTCTGGAAAGCCATGGTTCTGTGGCTCCATGCAGACATTTATCATTTAAGAAGGAAGTTAACACCAACACTAATGCATTCGACTGCACAATTCCTTCTCATTTCCTTCTCATTTCCCCTCTAAGGACGGCCTCCTCCCCCCTCTCTTAGTTAATGAGATGACTCTCCCAAATTTTTAAAAAATCTATTTTTCCTTCAAAAGCCCCAGGGAGTTAGAATAATGAAACACACTTAATTAAGCTACGCAGAACAATCCTGCCATCTAGGTGGCATTTTTCGTCCCACTTTCGTTGGTCATTCCAAGGATTCTATTTTTTTTTAATTTTATTTTATTATTCAAGAACTAACATTCATAGCATCACTGAGTATGTGCTAGGCATCGAGCTAAATGCTTTTCATGCCTTACTGAATTCTCACAGACTCCCCAACATGAGTGGGGACCAGCACAATCTCCATTTTACGGATGACAAGAATGGGGTTCAGATGTATCTAGTTACTTACTCAAGGTCCCACAGCTAATATGTGGCAGAAAAAGTTAGGATCTGATTCCAAAGGCTGTGGATTTACAGGATGGAATCCTCCAAAGACTACAAACATATGCCGAGCACAAATTATGTTTGCAATTACAGAGCCATCATTGCCTTGTGTAAAATAATCTTTCTAAAATTTTTATTTATAATAACCTGCTGTTGATCAAATTGAACTTTACCAAAGGCAACCTCATTAATTTAAAGGATATATGAATTAATTAGCATAATACTAGAGATTAGCTGCCAAATATACATATCCATCAAAACTCTTTTGGTTGCAAGTAGCAGGAAACAAACTTGAACCACCTTAAACCCCTAGGGAGTCTGGTGGTTAACATCTGAAAAGATCAATGATAGGGTGGACTTCAGGTGCAGCATGATCATGGATCTGGTTTGTTCTCCATACTACACTTTTCTTAGTTCTGTCTCATGTGTGAGTCACCTCTATCCTCAGCCTCATTTCTTTCACAGTAGAAAAATGGAAGCAGAAATTCCAGGACTCACATCTGTACATTTCCCATATAGCAAATAGATATGATATATGATCTATTAGACCAACTCAAATCTCATGCCTACTCATCAACCAACTGGTATAGTGAGATGGATGGGGTATTTTTTTGTTGGCTGTGCCCAAATAGGGCCTGCCCACACCACGGGCTGCATAATGGGGGAGGGAAGGAATGGAATCTGGAGAAGCAAGTGCCCTATACTCCATACAAAGCAAAGCTTGTTTCTAACAGGAAAAGAAATGGCACAGGAGAAAGAAAAAACAAACGAGGCTCAGGGTTCACCACAGAAGCCTACCTTACTCTCCTGCTAAAATTCTCCAGCACCTTCCCATAACACTTGAGACAAAGCCCCACACCTTCACCATGGCCTCCAAGACCCTACAACTTGGTCTACCTCTCCCAAGGCATGTTCTACTCACCCACCCTGCTTCTGCCACTCAGACCTTCCTGCTGTTCCTCAACCCATCCAAGCCGTTTTTCAGCTCCAGTTCTTTGCCCATGCTGGCCCCCCATCCAGAACATTCTTTCCCCAGATCTTCACATTGCTTTCTTATTCACTTCATTCAGATATTGGCTAAAACGTCACTTTCCCAACCACTGTATCTCAAATAACCCCTTTCGTGATGGGCATTAAGGAGGGCACTTGGCATAATGAACACTGGGTATTACACGCAACTGATGAATCACTAAATTCTACCCCCGAAACTAACAATACACTATATGTTAACTAAGTTGACTTTAAATAAAATTTTTAAAAATCAATATTGGAAAAGTAAATAAATAAAAATAAAGTAAAATAACCCTTTTCATCCTCTATTCCCCTACCCTGCCCTATTTTCTTCCAATTCCATGTCAATCCCAATTTATAATCCCACCATATAATCATTTATTTCCAGTCTCCCCACCAGCACGGGAGCTTCCAGTGGGGAGCCTTTGTTTGCTGTGTGTGTGGTGGTCTGTGTCTCATGCCTACTACAGGGTTGAGCCCACGAACGGCTACGTGAACCAAAACAAAGGCACGCATGAATGAATAAATGGACAAAGGAAAGAATGAAGTGCAGGAAGGCATGAGACGAATGTGGGTAACAGATGTTAGGGGACCGCTTTTGTTCTGTTTGTTTTGTTTTCACCTAGTCGGCTGAAGACAAACACTTTCTCCCAGTCCTGTGCTCAGAGCTCAGAGTCTATTTAAGAAAGGCTCTGTTTTGGAAGTGGAAGATTTCTTTCTTTTTTTTTTTTTAATATTTTATTTATTTATTTGACAGAGAGACACAGCGAGAGAGGGAACACAAGCAGGGGGAGTGGGAGAGGGAGAAGCAGACTTCCCGCTGAGCAGGGAGCCCGATGCGGGGCTCGATCCCAGGACCCCGGGATCATGACCTGAGCTGAAGGCAGATGCTTAAGGACTGAGCCACCCAGGCACCCCTGAAAGTGGAAGAGTTCTTAAACTCCAGCTCTGTAAATGGTTTAGAGGCAGGCCCAATGGCTTCCTCCCCCATCTCCCGCACTGTGTGAGGCTGCATGTCAACGGTGTGGCCCCCTGCACACTTTAAAAAATCAAGGCAGACCACCACATTATGACCTGCCACACGCCCAGTGTCAAAATTAAATATGGGCTTCCCTCTGCCTTTCGACCTTTTACTTCCTTCCTTCAGCCTCGTCGGAATTACTGAAGCTCTCTTGCTGATGTGTCTTTGCTCAATTCTTTGCATCCAGTTAATATTTACTGGCACTCCTCACAGATGCACAAAGTCTGAAGGGACTCGTTCTAGAACTAATTTAAAGGGAGCTGATGACTCTGCAATTGAGCCTTTGACTATTCTCATAAAAATTCTCCTAGGAAAGGTCAACTTCTCCCCTTTGTTCTCCACTCTCTTTATTCTTGGCAATGCCAACGCGGATCTCTATGCTAATGACTATAATAATAATTGAGGCTGATGGTAAGAATATTAACGTTTTCAGGAAGGTTTTGTGATTTATAAAATGAAATCCTGTGCATTGCATTTCTGTGACAAGTTAACCTGCAAGACACACAAAGGACTCGTGCCCACAATGGGCGGATCTTGGTACCCACTTTGTAGCACTGGAAGACTCCCTAGGGGCTCCTAAAAACACATTTCGAATGTTCTCTTTCCCGGGGCCACCAGAGGGTCAGAGAAGCAGGTGCTGAAGTCAGAGAGGCAATCTTGGTCCTGGTTCTACCACTAAATGACCCTGGGAAAGTCATTTTTCTCAAAAATCTCAGATTTTTTTTTCTCACGCTAAAATGGAAATCACAGTACCATGGGTTTCATGGTGCTGTTGTGAGGATAAAATAAGATAATGCTTGTAAATATCCTTTTTTTTTTTTTATTCATGTGACAGAGAGAGAGAGAGAGGGAATATGAGCAGGGGAGAGAGGCGGAGGGAGAGGGAGAAGCAGACTCCTCGCTGAGCCAGGAGCCTGATATGGGGCTCGATCCCAGGACCCTGAGATCATGTCCCGAGCTGAAGGCAGACGCTTAACCATCTGAGCCACCCAGGCGCCCCGCTTGTAAATATCCTTAACACAGCATCACGGTCAGAGCCAGAGCCACATTAGCAACTATCATTACTCACCCACTGACACGTGTTTAAGTGTCTACGCTATGCTAGGTAGTGGTGAACACAGATAAAATCGACAAGGTCCCTGGAGTTGTTCATCATCATCATCACCACATTATTATTATTAATCACAAAGGACCTAGAAGGAAAGAGGACAGGTACAGTGGAAGCAACCCATCTAGGTCTGGGAGAAAGGAAAACTGGGTTTTGCATGCCTCTGTCATTAACCAGTCTCCCTTCAGTGAAAACTGAACCCTGTGTCTTTCAGGCCCCCAATTTCCTCACCTGTAACAAAGCACAGAGAAGAAATGGACAATTTCGATGTTACAAAACCAGCTGAAAATAATTTGTAACAACTAACAATATATTTTATGGATTTGAGACATAAAGAAGAAAAATCAGATCAGAACCCTGTATTTTAGGTTCTGTATTTAAGGTTTCGATGATAAAGTGACCTTTTCAGCAGTGACCCTTAACATGTGGCATGGGTTCCATAGGACTCCCCTCTTTGCCATCTATATGACAGATTTGGGGATACTACAAAAAGCTGGACCCCTGCCCCATCACCACCCAGAACAAGTATCTTCTTCCAGCTTTAGAAGAATATCTAAAACTTAATCTGAACTGATGGGTGAGAACTCCCCTCGGGTAATTCAGTAAGTTCTTGTCTTGGGGCAAAGTCACTATAGGCACAAACAATTCAAACTCCCATCTGTAAGTTGAACAGAAAAGTAGGTTTATGACCCAGGGCTGCCTGGAATGACCACTTAGTCCCTGATGACTGCATCCCAGGCACCCTCAGCTGGAACGTTAAAAGCCTGTTTTGTTTTGAGAAAATGTGAGTGAGAGATTAGAGGCCCCTCTCCCATCTTGCGGGGCCTCTGGTCACAGAGAATCACACACCAGCAGTTTTTTTATGTGATTTCACCAGAATGTCTGTCCAGTAATGCAGAAAGCATACAAATGAGGGAGACCTACGATGTCCAGAGACCTAGTTGTACAGACCTGAGGGTAAAGATCCTTGGAGGCAACATACCAAAACTTCCTGTTACCACTCATTTTCATAGCTCCCAGCCTTAAGGTTCATCAAGTTCTTATTTTGGTGATGATTAAAAATGAGGATGATTACGATAAATAAAGCAAATATAAGATACTGTGTGATAAAGTAGAATGCTTAAAGAGACCATGGATGTAATATGAATAAATGGTCCAGGTGGGGACTAAGTTGAACTGGGCAGGTGTTCTTGACAACACCTAGTTGACCATCTCCAGGTAGGAGGAAGGTTCTGGTACAAGATGGCAGCATAGGAGGCTCCTGAACTCACCTCTTTCCATACACATGGAGCTACATATGCAGCAATTGCCTCTGAAAGAAATCCAGAAACTAGGTCCGTGACTCCTATCAAGTGAACAAGAAAATGCCCACATCAGAATGGGTAGGAAAGGCCGGGATGCTCTTGTCATAAACCCTACCACCTGCACAGCAAAATACAGTCAGGATGAGACTCAGGACTCCCAGCTTCTCCCTGAGGAGTGAAGAGTCTGGACCTCAACACCGAGGGCCCCCAACCTTTAAGACTTTCAGATAGGAATGTGGAATTATCATCATGGGTTTTTCATATTTTTCTCAACATTAGCTGAAAATCTGTTTTTTGCGACATCTTTCAATTTTTAAATGTTGGGAGTTATTCAACTTTTGAAAACAATAAAAGCATCCTGTGGGGCAAACAAACAAACATAATAGGAAAACACCACAACTTCAGGTCAATTTGCAAACACAGGAAGTAGTATAATGGTGTTTAGACCCAAACAAAACTGGATTTGAATTCTAGCTTTATGTTCTATTAGCTGTGTGGCTTTTGTCAAGTTGTTGAACTTCTCTGGTCCTCAAATTTCCTCATCTGTAATATGAGTTGTTATGATTTATAATTTGACCTGCTGGTAGTCTATATGGCATCCATTTTCCTCTTCCTCATTCTTAAGAGAATTCACGTTTGTTGAAACTTCATGCTTCTTGTAAGACTCAATGGGCTTTGGGGGTAACTTACCCCATCCCCAGTTCTTAGAGTAGGTCTGGTTTGGTTTAATGTAATCCTATTTGCCTTTTCAGTGATTGGACTGGCAGTCCAGACTTAAGTCAGCAGTTACATGGCATTTTTAAAATGGCTGTTATTGGCCCAAAGATGGGCACATGACCTAATTTGGCCATGAACAAAGAAGTCATCCCAGGTGTTGCTGACAGCTAACTTAAGATCACAAAGGAAGAAATTTGATAACAAAGACTTTAATTCCCAAAGAGCAGAGTCAAGAGAGCATAGGGAAAAGAGCCAGAACCTTGATCATACTGCATCTGAAGTCCATCCTGCCTATGGAATTCCAATCAAATAATTCAATTACAAAACTGAATTTAACTGATTGTTACCTGCAGCAAAAACATCCTAATTCATCTGTAAGGACAAGCGACTAGCACATAGGAGGCAGTTAATACACGACAGGTTGTATCATCAGAGTACTTTAAAATTTCCATTATAACACATTTTAAAATATATACGCTTCTATAACGTAACTTATGAAACTTGAAATTGCTCTCCCTCCCCCCAACACATAATGATGTATTAATTAAATTGTTAAAACTTCCTTTTACTAATAGTGATGGAAATATAAAGGAAATGAGTCCATGTCTCAGGAGAGCTGTTCTCCATCACACAGGAAACTGACTGGTGTGTGTATTTGTTCCTTGTGTTTGGACAGGACTTAACCAAATGAAGCAAATCCTCAGGAACTGGCCATGGGGATTTGGAGAAGAGTACACCATGCATCAGCAGATCAGCCAGTTTAGTTCCTAAACTGTGGGCCCTGGATAAAAACGTGGCTGGCCTCCCATGCCTGTGCCAAACTTAGCTAGCGTCACCAACCTAACGGTGACTCCTCCAACCCCGGGATCCAGGACAGGTACTGAGGCACCAGGAGGTTGCACGGGGGTTCAGTCACACCTGCAGGGAGGCAGCCTCTGTGCGGAGGCAAGAGAAGGGGGAACCGGGGCGCCTGGGTGGCTCAGTTGGTTAAGAGAAGGGGGAACCTGCGAAGCAAGGGGACAAAGGCAGAGAATGGGTGGAAAGGCCCGCTCCAGCTGTCCAGCTCCCACTCGGAAGGGATGACAAGGTGGGCTTCTGTCCTCTGTGCAAGGAGGTGCACAGACAGACACTCTTCCAGGAGAACAAACAAAAGACAGCTTGGAAATAAACTGGCCCTTCACACTAGGCCACGTGTACCTCCCTTGCGGTGGAAAGAATTTTTCACTTATTGTTTTGTGTGACATCAGATGTTTTCCAGATCATGTGAAGAAGGAAGCAAAAGCAGGAGTTTTTTCCTCCGCCTTCTGGAAGTGTCATCTCCTCAGCTCTGCTGATCCAAAGCTTGGCTTCCCATCTATGGCATGGTTCTAGCCGAGCATGGTACCGGCTTCCTAGGGCTCCAAGACTTCGCTGCTCTGATGATCAGCCTGGCACTTCATCACGTGATAAGTTTTACTTTCTCCATGTATTGATTAAAACTGCTGGTAGGATTATTAAGTCTCCTTGGGTGCACTAAATCCAGGTATATTAGCAACGGCCATGGATGATAGATCTTTTCCAAGGCCCACCATACCTGCCACAATATCTAGCAGATGGCAGACCCTATACAGACACCCACCAAGCTCCATAACAGAAGCAGGGGATAGACAGTCTCCATGGGAAAAAAAAGGCAGCTGAAGTTCCCAGCCCAACTCTCTCTCTCTCCAGGATTCTCCTTTCCCTCAGGGGTTATTTGCCAATGAACCCGACATTCCTCATGGTTTGAGTCCAGTCCCTCTTCTGATTTTTCATTCCCCCCCACCTTGGAATGTTACCCAATCCTGGGGCTGTAACCACCACCAATAAGCTCCCAACCTGTGTGTTGCATTTTTCAGTCTGAACTCAGACTCTCCTCTTCAATTGCCTACTTGAGATTTCCACTTGGATGGGCTCCCCTGAGCATGTTCGAAACTGGATGCTCTTCCTGACCTCCTCCTCCCCAAATCTGCTTCTTCTCCAGTTTTGTAAAAGGAACCACCATCTATTCAGCTGTACAAGTGAAAAATTATTGGTTATTTTATCTCTTTTCATACTTCATATTCATCTGCTGTGTCTTGTTCATTTTACTCCAAAACATGCATTAAACCCACCCACTTCTCTCTGAATACACAGCTGTTACTCCAACCCAAGTCACCGCCTGCTCTCTCCTGGACTATGCTACGGTCTCCTAACCCCTTAAAACCCTCTGTCCCCAGTATACTCTCTGTCAACAGGCACCAGAGTAATGAAGACGGTGTTTTTCCTTGCTTTATATTTTCACAGAAGGGAGTTGCAGCAAATTATTAGTGTATGTCACCAAATTACCAAGTTTCAAAATGAAGACTCTCCTGGTGTTCAACCCTTGATACATCTTTGTTAGGCATGCTGGTCCCCAAACCCAAAGACTTGCCCCAAGACTGAGGCAAATGTGAACAACAGGCATGCTTTCTGTGCAACCCCGAAACAACCCAAATCACCTTTCCCTCAAGGTAAAGGCAGGGCCAATTTCTGGTCCCTTCAAGTTGCCAGCACTGGGTTTCCACCATTTGTCGAGCTATTCATTGGGTGCCAGTTGGAAATGATTGACTTGCATTGCAGGGTTGGCATACGGTACTTTTGACTTCCGGCCAAAAAAGAGACGTCTGTGTTCCAGGAGGGAGGCCACAAACAGAGAGGATGCTGAAGAGAGGCTGTTCACTTAGCTGTCAGGCTGGACGCCCAGGGAGGACCATCCACCTCTCATGAGTCCATCAGGACACAGGCGGGGGCAGATCAAGCTGTGCCTCTGGCCCAGGGAAGGAGAACAATTAACATCTGGGGGGTGCCAACTGCAACCTAGATGCTTGGCTGAGTATATTACATACATGTAAGTGTCACCATGGTTCTCTAGGGTTGCAGTGATCTCTGTTTGCAATCAAGGAAGTGGAGGCTCAAAGAAGTTAAGGAACTTGCCCAAGACAACCCAGATGAGAGGGTGTGAACACAGCACTGTCCAAACCCACATTTCACATGAGAGGGTGTGAACACAGCACTGTCCAAACCCACATTTCACAAAGTCACACAGCTTGGTGGAATGTGCTTTGGGCTCTCAATGTGGCACATGCCCTTGGATCCTCTCATATCTCATTTCGACATATCTCTTGCTGATTTACTTTGAAGGTCAGCCTTCCGTGCCCCCCCCCCCTGCCGAATCCAGAGTCCCAGACTGAGAGCACAAGCCCACAGGACGGCTTGGTCCTGAAGCCACTGCCAGAAATATTTGTTGAGCATACGATGATCCCACAGATAAATATTTGCAAAGAGTTATCACATTCACCCAGGGAAGTTTTAACTCCAGTCAAGCTCTGAGATTTAACTGAGCAGGCTCTTTTATTGGCATTAAAAAAAGAAACCAACAGTGATAATTCTGACTATCAAATAAAACCATGCCAACCTGGGTTAGTGCAGTCTCTTAATGGTTCATTAAGCCATGAACTTTTCCTGTGGTTATTTGAGAAATGAAGATTGAAAAAAGTATCAAGGTAACTTGGATATGAATTAAACTCACATTCACCTTTTGTGTCTTCTTCAATTTCTTTCATGAGTGTTTTGTAGTTCCTAGAGTATAGACCCTTTACCTCTTTGGTTAGGTTTATTCCGAGGTATCTTATGGTTTTTGGTGCTATTGTAAATGGAATGCAAGTTGGTATAGCCACTTTGGAAAACAGTGTGGAGGTTCCTCAAAAATTTAAAAATAGAGCTACCCTATGACCCAGCAATTGCACTACTGGGTATTTACCCCAAAGACACAGATGTAGTGAAAAGAAGGGCCATATGCACCCCAATGTTCATAGCAGCAATGTCCGCAATAGCCAAACTGTGGAAAGAGCCGACACGCCCTTCAACAGATGAATGGATAAAGAAGATGTGGTCCATATATACAATGGAATATTACTCAGCCATCAGAAAAGATGAATACCCAACTTTCACATCAACATGGATGGGACTGGAGGAGATTATGCTAAGTGAAATAAGTCGAGCAGAGAAAGTCAATTATCATATGGTTTCACTTATTTGTGGAACATAAGGAATAACATGGAGGACATTAGGAGAAGGAAGGGAAAAATGCAGAGGGGGAATTGGAGGGAGAGATGAACCATGAGAGACTATGGACTCTGAGAGACAAACAGGGTTTTAGAGGGGAGGGGGGAGGGGGGATTGGTTAGCCCAGTGATGGGTATTAAGGAGGGCACGTACTGCATGGAGCACTGGGTGTTATACGCAAACAATGGATCGTGGATCACTACATCAAAAACCAATGATGTATTGTATGGTGACTAACATAACATAATAAAATTAAAACAAAACAAAACAAAAAAACTCACATTCACGTTTATATCTTCCTTCCATTTCCTTTTCTGTCAGGGTAGTAATTTACCATGTTGTTGCTTCTTAATGCAGAAGCCTGACTTCATAAATCAAGAAGTTAATATAAAATACGTAAGTGGTCAAGCCAGGTATCATCAATTAAAGCCAAATAACTTCTCTTCAATCCGAATCCGTAACTCTCCTGGGAGAAGATATTCCTTTCCCACTCATTTGTGCTATAGATCTCCTCAAGCACCTCAGTCTTCCCATACACTCACCTCTCCACGTCCTGCTCCCTTCCCTAAAATGGGAGCCACAGGACAGTCATCATTCCGCTGTTAAAAAACAAGGGAGAAGTCTCTTTCTCCCTCCCCTGCCTGTGAACAGCCTGCAGTATAACAAGTATAAATTAAAGAAATAATAATGATGATCATCACCACAATAAGAATAACAAGAAGACAAGAGAGACATGACCACTATTCGTGAAATGTCTACTACATGCCGGGCACAACGGTGTTCCGCATGTATGATTTCACTTAATTCTGGTACAACAACAAGACTAAAACACACACACACATACACACATTTAATGTTCTATGTCCAACAGACCTGCAGGTCTGTTAAATTTGACAGGAACTGCCCCTGGGTCTACAAGTTTGAGCCAAGAGACAGCGTGAGTATTACCGAGTATGACCAGAGCTGCAGCACCAGAGGAAGGAATAAAAGCCACCGGGAAGAAGTTTGGGAAAGAGTAGCAGAGCATCGAGTGGTCCCGATCCTAGGCCTCTTCTCCTTAGGGGTTCTGCTTCCCTAGGAGGACATTCCCTTTCCTCCTGTACTTCCAACTGGTGAGATGAGCCTCTACAATGGGATAGTCCACTGACCCGCAGGGCTCAAAGACAACAAGACACATGGCAACACTGGGTCCCCCAATATTCATATGAGGGCTTCCCTGCCTTGCCATCTATGGAGAGTTGGCATCTAGCATACAGAGGGTACTAAAGACCTTTTGGGGGGGATGAATAAATGGCAACGTTGTGGACTATGGCATGCAGATACATCAGTCTCACTCACAATCTTATATTTGCAAGTTTTATCATAAGAGTTAACGATTTATAGACTGCTTTCCACATGCCAGGCTCTCGGATAAGATGCAAACAGTTTTCTTGTCCCTGTGTTACATCTCAGGAGGCAAACCTGGAGGAATTAAGGGACTTGCCCAAAGCCTTGGATCTAGAAGAGTTCTGACCCGGGATTCAAACCCAGGCAGGCCAGCTTCAGTGCCAGATGCTTCACTCCGAGGCCACACTGCCTCCCACGGGGCCCGGTCCACCAGCGGCCCGGATGGACTCTTGGGACAGGACTGGACAGAACAGCCTCAGTTCCACACAGGCGGAACAGGTAATGATCTACATCACCGTCCCAGGAGTTACCAGCTATATGCCCTGCACTTGGGGAAGGGACAGATGTTTAATAACTTCGCATTAGAAAGGAGGAGGTTACATAACATGGCTGAGCTATTTTTGAACTTTATAAAATGCTGACTGCTCTTTTCAAAGTGCCTTCTGTAAAACCAGGAATATTAAACATAAAGAACATTTTCCCCTTGCCCCCACCTTTTTTTTCCCCCTGAAATCCCAGGGACAGAAACAGGCCCATGTCATCCTCAGCAAGTCGACTTTTCTACCAGGTCCTGCATTGTAAGCAAGAAGTCATGGCTACGGAATCCTAAGTGCACAAGCTCGGGGTAGGAGATTACAAGCCATGTCCCTGGAGACCACAGAGGGATGTGTGTAACTGCTTCCAAGATGGCGCTCAACCAATCCAAGCTGGACGCCCGATCCCCAAAGCAATGTACCATGATACCCACCCACATGAATTCATCTGAGCTTCTTCTGAAACTATGTGCATTCTCCTTACTACATAGTGGGAGTAGTAAGAGCTACTTGGCTACCGGATGCTTGGCAGAACCCTGAACTCGAGAGTCCTGGGCTTCCACTGAACGAGCTGCTGGATCCAACTCAGGCTGCAGACACTGAAGATCCCCTACCATTGACAACCTAAATGTCCATCAGGGGGTCATGATCAAACAAACAGTGCAACGCTTATACAACAGCACAGAACAGCAACGAAGATGAATATGCTAGAATGCCATGTGTCCTCAGAGACCCATCTTGAACCACAAGGCTGAGGTAAAGGAAATGTGACTGTATCATTTATGGGCATTAAAATGAACTGTGCTTTGGGTCTAAGGTTGCACAGACATCTATACGAGAAGTACAAAACGTGCACACGGATTTGGATCCCTACCAAATTCATGGCAGTGTTTTCCCTCCCGAGGACAGGAAGACAAGAAAGTGGGACTTGGGAGAGATCTAATCAGGACTGTGACATCATCAGTAATATTTAATTTCTTTTAAAATTTTTGAAACAAATGTGACACGTTCACCTTCGTTCTCTGTGATGAGTGGTGGGGTGGGTGTTTTATCAGACTCTGTACTATTCTTTTTTTTTTCCCTAATATTTTTGGAAAAGTCCCTGTTACCAGAGTTTGTTGTGAGACAAACTTCCTTCTTCTTCATCAGATTGTACATTCTTGGCGAAGTTATATCTTCATTCCTGTCCGTATTCCAGGGGCCAGCACAGGGTCCACTGGATGGAAGGAATGACTGATGGAGGAGAAAATAGTAGCCTTAAGGCTTTTCTGAAAAACTGCCATTTGGGGCTTTCTCCAGTTCCTAGTCCCTTCCTTGCCTGGCAAGCGTCTTCTCTTCCCCGGGTGAATTTAAGAAACATCGGGACAATGGGCAAGTGTGGTAAGGAGCCAATGCTGTTACCATATTCCAGCCTCATACACAGGGCGAGCACTGCCAGCGCCCCACGGATGGAGAGATGTTTCATGAAACACCAGGTGGTGGATGACGGCTTACCCCACTTGATGCATTGCCACTCTGGGGATGAAACACAATCTACAAAATTGCTGCATTCAAAGCATAACTCCTAGAAATAGCATGATAACATTGCACAGCAGAATTTTTTTTTGTTTAAGGAATGGAATTCAGGGTGGTCACTGGAAGGAGCTCTGCATGTCTTGACAATTATCCTTCTCAAATCCCTTTTCCTGTATATATTATATGTCAATTGCCCTAAAATTGAGTTATGTTTTCACCAAAATTATACATTTGTGAATATTCCAGCTGTAGGGCACTTCTTATGGGAAGGAAGCATTCATTAGCCCAGCCCTTGTCACTGGGCTGACAGCAATCCTGCCTCCATAAGAGGTTTCCATGCCTCATACTGATTCATCGGAGTTCCTTCCTGTTATTTAGACAATTATTTAAAATGCTGAAAATGGCAGTTCAGAAAGAGGATCCCTAAGGAGGGAATGAGGAGAGGGGAAGGGAAAATTGCAAAGGACCACGATTTCTTAATTCAAGAGTTCATTTTTCAGTTGTATACCGATTTTAAAGAGGTATAATCCTTCTACACCATCACACACACACACACACACACACACACACACACACGCACGCACACGTCTCCAGACTCAGCTCAGAGATAATCCCTGAACTGTAGCAGATTCAAAGTCCTAAACCTTCCAGAGACATTTGAGAGTGACGTGTTACTCTGCTGATAATAAACCCAACCTAGTCTGCTGACTGTAAGTTCTGATGACCAAAACCACTTCACTGGTCATTTTGACAGTCATTCAATAATCACCGGGAGCCAGGCACTGTGCTACTCTCCAAGCATCACCTCATTTAATACTGAGGTCAATCCACAAAACATTGGTTCTCTGTGCACGATCCCCATACCAGCAATATCAGCATCACCCAGGAACCTGCTGGAATTACAAGTTCTGGGGGCCGGCCCCCGGGGCGACTGGATTACAGACTCTTGAGTGTGAAACCCAGCCACCTGTGGTTTAACAAATCACCCTCCAGGTGATTCTGATGCATGTTCAAGTTTGCGCAGCGCCACCTAGAGAGAGTAATGCTATTATCATCACTCTACAGTTAACCACCAAGGCCTAGAAAGGTAAAGTGACGGGCCAAGGCCTACAGGAAGTGGACAAGACAAGATCTGAACCCTGACAAATCTACCTTCGGAGCCCCGTCCCTTCATCACAGAGCTATGCTGCTCGTTATCTGAGAAAGGAGCGTGGATTCAATCACCAAACATCAGGCAAAAGCATGCAAAGTGGGTGCAGGAGTGATCATTCTACATGTCAACAGCTGAGCCACAATGATGAGCCATAAAGAACAATAACATTTCTCAGAAACATAAAACTTAAATGCCCACCAAGATGGGAGTAGTTAAATACATTAGGATACATCCATACAATGGACTATAATGCCGCTTTAAAAGTGGTATTTGCCAAGATTTCCAATGATGTACAAAAACAGGACAAAAGAAGGGAAGAAATTCAGATACACACTCAGACAGAGGATGTGGAAGCCCCAGCGTGGGCAGTCTTCCCAAAGTGTAACATGTTGGTGAGGATGTGGGAAATCTAGTGACCTCACAAGTGGCTTGTGTGAATACAAATTGGGATAGTTCCTTGGTAGGACAATTTGGCAACAGATACTTCAATTTTTAAATGCATGTGCTCTGTGACCCCAAACTTCTACTTCTTAGAATCCACCCTGGAGAAACACGGGCTCTGTGTGCACAAAGAGACATGTGGGATGATGATCACTGCAGCTTCATTTCTAATGGGAAAAAATCTGAAACAACCTAGATTTCTATCATTATGGAGACTGGATAAATAAATCATGGTATATCCCTATTGAGAAATGCAGTGCGTAGGTTGCAACACACACACACACACACACCTATGTATATCTACACATACATACATATCTACATTCCTTCCTACATAAGTCTGTGTATATGTATGTATACATACATATACACATCTGTATACATACATCCATACATGTGTATATTATCTGCATATAAAATCCATATATATCCGTATATATATACACAGGCACACTTGGGATATAGCTATAGATAGAATATGGATAGAGAGATACATAGCTGGATACATAGACAGGTCTCGAGAGTAGGTTTCCAAGGTATATCACTGAGTAAAAAAAAAAGTTGCAGAAAACAAAGTATGATGTAAGTTATAAAACGAAAGAGGAGTCCAGGGGAAGAGAGGAGAGGAGAGTCAATCAGAGAAAATCCCATAAGCACACACACAACATTCTCTACTTGCAGGGTACGTTTTCAGCAGGGAGTATGTATGTATTGCTCTGAGTTTTCGAACAACCAACCAACCAAACAAACAAAGAAAACTCTGGTCCCATTTTGGGAGACAAGCAAAGATTGCCCTCTTACTGGTGCAGAGTGTGAGGGGGGGCTTCCAGCTTCTCCGTCTGCCCATAGCAGCTGGCCTTGGCCTCGGGGATGTAGGAGAACTTCTCCAACATGGAATATGCAGCAGTGGTGAGGATGCCCAGGCCATCCCTCACCCTTTCCTCCAGGCTGTAGTCCCAGTCGTCGTAGGAGACTGAAATGAGTCCTGATGGAAACTCCTTTGGGATGAGCTCTGTGTTCCCAGAAACCAAGCTGGGGATGATCCAGAAGAAATCATAGCCAGTGAGGCCCAGGGAGCGGGCCTCACTCAGGATGAGGACAGCCTCATCTTTGGAACAGTAGAGCAGGATGACGGAAGAGTGGATCTTCTTTAACTGGACCTGCGTCTTTGCATCCTCAAAGGAAGTGTCCAAGGTGATCACGTTCTGCATGTCCCAGCCCACAAAGCTGTTGTCCACGGTGGTCTTGATGAAGCTGATGAAGTCTCTGTACCCAGGGAAGATGGTGGTCACCAGGGAGAAGACGTGCCAATCATAATCCTGCATGATCTTCAGCATGACCGTGGCTTGTTGCTGGATGGACGCTCCAAACTGGAAGAAGGTTGACGTCGGATCCTGCCAACAGGTGTAAAAAAAAAAAAAAAAAAAAAAAAAAAAAAAGGGGAAGGGGTAAAAGGCGGTTTACATAAAACCACCTGTCTTTATAGGCTTAAAAAATGCCTTCTTAGAAGGGAGGGCAAATACATCACACACCTATTCATTCGAGAACATTCCTGAGCACCTACTATATGCCACACTCTGGAACAGACACTGGAAATACAGAGAGGAGAGAGACCCTGAACTTGGAGCCCACAGCCTGGCACATGAAGGAGATCTATTATTTCTGCTTCTGGCTTATCCCATTTCCCTCCTGCCCTTTGGGGCCCATATGGTTTCAACACAATGAACTCTATCTGGCCCCAGGCTCAGAACTGGAAAATGAAGCCAACAGAGACAACATCAGGACATAGAGACACAGTCCTGATGATGCACTTGAAGCACCCGGAGTCTGCCGTGCCTGAAGCCATTTACTCTGGACCTGTTGGTTATGTAAGCCAACAAGTTCCCATGATCGCTTGAGTTAGTCTGAAAAGGATTTCTGTCACTCGGACTCTAGACTCCTGTACAATATAAACTATAATAAATGCTAACTGGACATTCTATCTGAATGTTTATCTGAATCAACAAATATTTGTTGAACCCCTAACTACGCAGCAACACCATTTTAGGACTTGGAGAAACAATGATAAACAAGACAGACACAGACATGGTCTCTGCCTCCGTAGATCTGGTGGGAATTTGAGGAAGAGCAATTTGCAGGGACTAGAGGCTGAGAGAAGTATAAGGGGATGCTGAAGGAGTGTCCGGGTGAGGAAGAAGGGAGACGGGTGGACATTATCCTCAGAGGAGTCCTGCAGATACATCTAGACTATTCTAGGAGCCGGAGATAAATGTATTATGGCTCATGAAGTAGGGGGGATGAGATGATGGCGAAGAGCTTGGCAGGAACCCCATCATGTGTGGCCTCAGGGATATGTTCAGAGGCTTAGAACTTATTCAAGCATAAGGGGGAGCCGCTGAATGCTCTTACTCTTGAAAGTGACATGACAACTTGTGTTGGGTTAAAGGACCTCTAATAGTTCCTTTTTTTTTTTTTTAAAGAGTTTATTTATTTGAGAGAGAGTGGGAGAGAGAGAGAGAACACAAGCAGGGAGGAGGGGCAGATGGAGAGGGAGAAGCAGACCTCCTGGCTGAGCAGGGAGTCTAACGTAGGGCTCGATCCCAGAGCCCTGAGATCATGACCTGAGCTGAAGGCAGAAGCTTAACTGACTGAGCCACCCAGGTGCCCCAAGGGCCTCTAATAGTTCTAACACCCCCCTTAGTCACGATCTGATCATGAGAACAAACTTCCATTCAGCAAAGGCAGGCAGTGCATACAGCTGTACCATTTACAAACTACCTTCACACCCCTTAACTCATAAAATCCCCATGATGATCCTACAAAGGTGATGGTGTTGGCAGGGGGGAAATGAGGCTCGAGATGAACTCAGGCTCTGGTTCCGTGGCCAGCCCCCTTTCCAAAACACAGCCCCAACTTTCTTGGGATCATTGAAGATCTGCAGATAGCAGGTGCTTAAACCATGCTGCTGACTGATAGGCAAGGTGCAAAAATGCCAGCTAAAGAGAAGGTGTGCCTGTGTGTTAGAGCAAAACACAATTTGACAAGTGCTGAGTTATGGTTTTCTTTCCCTGGAAACTAAAAGAATTCTCCAGAAGTCCTTATAGTGCAGCCATGCTTTCATTTTGCATTCTGTAGTTACCATATGCATTCACCTCAATAGTAGGAATACAGAGGTTCCATTGTGTGTGTGTGTGTATGTGTGTGTATTAAGAGTGGACGATCAATTCCATTTGTCTTTCAAAACAACACTTTGTAGCCGTGCATGCCAACCCTTTCAAGAAGTCTGCCAAGTTTTGCCTGTGGGTGCTCAGTGAATAGAAAGTTTTATCTGAATGGGCCAAAAGTTGTAGTTCTTCGAAATACTTCCCTTTTCTGAAATGCATGGGTTTGGGGGATAATTCAAGTGCAGTACGGCCTGAAGGCAGAGAGGGAACAAAAAAACGGGAATAAATGCCTCTGGGTTCCTTCCAACAATACAGTTTTATGAATTTTACCTAATTAAATCAATTAAAGTGGGTAACAAATTTAAAGACTTTGGGTAATTATCTTTTTCCCTACAATAGCTTTTGGAGAAATCCAATATTCTTGGATTGATTAATCATTTTATTTTATTTTAAAGATTTTATTTATTTATTTGAGAGAGAGAGAATGAGAGACAGAGAGCATGAGAGGGAGGAGGGTCAGAGGGAGAAGCAGACTCCCCGCTGAGCAGGGAGCCCGATGTGGGATTCGATCCCGGGACTCCAGAATCATGACCTGAGCCGAAGGCAGTCGCTTAACCAACTGAGCCACCCAGGCGCCCCTGATTAATCATTTTAAATCATGCCTCAAGAAGACTATGAACGGCTCAAGGGCAGAGATATTGCTGTCTTCTTCTCTCTGTCCCCAGAACTGGGCAGAAGGCTTGGAACATGACACATCAGGAAATGCAGGGGGAGGGAACGCATGAGTAAATGAATGTGTGAATGAAGTCTAAGAGGAATGTCCTGGGCTTAAACATAAAGCAAAACAGAAGACTTCAGTGTCTGAGATTGTATTTTTTTTTATGGCTCTTGAATGTCATGTCCAGAAAATAAAATCTTTCAACATCACCAACCTACCACTCCTCCATCCAATGTCTGAAATAGAGAGAGAGTGACCTTTCTTGATCAGAAAAGGAATATAAAGGTCCTCTAAGCCTCAACAGCTGTGCATGCAACCTCATTAAATACCAAAAACAGCAACAACATAATGAACCCACCAATGGACGAAGGCACAGAAGTCAAATTTCAAGGCAGTTTATACCCAACAACCTTATGCACTGCCAGGTGTTTCTTGGGATGGGACTGAGAAGCTCCAAACTTAATTACCAAGGAAATGTAATAATTCCCATGGAGCAAAGATGCCTCCAAGGAAGCTGCTGACCAGAGTCACATTAGGACTGCAAAAGGCAAAGGGATCAGCATCTTCTTGCACTGAGCACACAAGGAATGGAGAAAGATCTCAGGAGGGCAGATGCTAAGGGCACGGTTGGAACCCAATAAAAAGGATCTCTGAGATGATCCATATGTACACACTTCCTAGGGATAATCGGAATTAGTGGAGAGGTGCTAGCTGGGGGCGGGGGGGTGGTGTCTGGGATGCTCCCGCACCCCTGCTCCACATGCTATGAGCCAGACGTTACTGTATTCACGAGCGGCTTTGTGCACAGAGCAGAGCAGCAAGCAAGTGCAGGCTTATCTAACTCTCCATGTGGGGAGGAGGGCATGGATGCATTGTGAACTTTGTGAAAGAGAAGATAATTATAGGGACGGCAGTTCATTAGCCAAGAGCTTGCTTGGCACAGCCGTCTGTGTAAAAATATGTGCAAGCTCCTTGCCTGTGCCATTCCCACTCCCCGGTCTTGTGGTGCTTTAGTCCAGGCCAAGTCTCTTCTATTACTCTCTTCTGATCCCCATTAGGGTCTTCTCCCAGGATGGACAACAGTGTAACTTCTGGGGTTATGCTGTCCAGGTACCGATCCTAACTGGGTGACCTTGGGAAAAAAATCACTTCACGTTTCCAAGACTCAGTTTCCACATCTGTACAATGGGTATGGCAATGTCAATAATTATACTAGTTAACATGCCTATGAGAGTTGTGTGGCTCAACGCTTTCAGTGTAGTATCTCATTTAATCCTACCCCCAACCACCTTCCTAAATGGGTGCTAGCATGATCCCTATCATACAAATGAAGAAACAGACTCAAAGGCAGAGTGACTCTTCCAGGGTCATAAAGGCAGGGAATCAGGTTTGTCTGCCTTCGAGATTCCAAGCTTTTCAGTCCTGTACTATACTGTTGGTGATGATCGCACTTTCTTGTTGAGCTGGAAGGATTCAATGACCTCCTTGTAGAAAAGCATCCAGGGCAGTACCCATCAAATATCAAGTACTCAACAAATCGACATCACTGTTATTTTCCCCGTGGGTCAGGGGTAATTCCCACTCTGGACTTGAGCATCCCAACAATTCAGCCATGTCATGACTGCCTGATGGAAGTTCCTGGTT
The DNA here is from genome assembly GCF_002201575.2 of Neomonachus schauinslandi. Classification (NCBI taxonomy): domain Eukaryota; kingdom Metazoa; phylum Chordata; class Mammalia; order Carnivora; family Phocidae; genus Neomonachus; species Neomonachus schauinslandi. The sequence continues at coordinate 145,184,763 of NC_058407.1, forward strand.
GAACTCTGCTTTAACCAGGCCACTCCTCTCCTCTATGGTCATCAATGGCTCCCCTAGACAATCACCTTAAGTAGAGACTCTCCAGCCTACCCCTTTATGCACACCAGTCACTTTATAGTTGAAACACTGTGGGCTCTGGGGTCTCTCGGACTTGAGTTCAAGTTGTGGCTCTGCAAGAACTAACCACGTGACCGTGGTTAAATTCTGAAACTTTCTGCATCTGAGTTTCTTTGCCTATAAAGTGGGCATAATAAGCACCATCCCAGGGTGGGAGGAGCCAGGAAGAGCTGAAGTAGGATGACAGGCTCATCTATTATCTATGCCTGACTCCCAACAGTCCAGGGACGTCTCTCCATGTCCCTCAGTCCTCTAGACAACATGGACAGAGCCAGAAGCCCAAGGGGATCCTGATCCTAGTTCAGAAACCGGTATGTCCAGATGTCCTGACATGCCAGCATCACACTGCCCCTCCGCTCCGCAAACCAGCCCACTCACTCTGAGCCCAAGGAGGCCACACGAAGAGAAGGAACTGTCTTTCTTCCCAGTGATGAATCATGCTTTGGAGAGAAACCATCTCTCATGTCCTTCATGGACCTCCCGCAGTTACCCTGCACCACTATCATTTCCACTGGCATCTGAAACTTCCAAACCCATTACGGATCCAAGGCTCTGTCTACCTTATGGAGGGATGGAAGTGAGAAGGTATTTGCAAAACGTAACTGCCCAGTGAGACAGTGAAGAGGCTCATGTTTAGCCCTGGATTTTTCAAAGATATTTTTACGGACTGGCAGGAGGTGATGGAGGAATTTGGCCACACTCCCAGGGCCTGGCATCTGATATGCCACATGGCCCTCTTTTCAAGGCCCTGAACATTCTTCCCGCTTCCTACCTGAGTAGCAGAGGCTGTTTCTCCTGCACTCACCACCTCCTGCCATCCCTCAGCCTGTCCTTTTCAGATTCTATAGAGCAGTCTCTGACCACCTCTGGCACTGGCTTCCTCGGCAGTGTGCAGCCGGGGGAGAGGAACAGATTTCAGACACCCACTTGGGTTCTGAAGCAAGAGCAGTTCTCTCCCCAGGCTCACTGCTCTGCTGAAGACAGAACAAACTGTTTTAAACACAGAGTGAGGGAGGCAGGGGCTATGGGATTCTGGGTGTCTTCTCTCCACTCTGCATTTTGGTCCCATCTTAAACCGAGGTCTCATTAGATGAGAGTTCCTGATCTCATGTTCTAGAATGTTCCAGAGCTTGCTGAGCACTCAGGGTGAGACCTGACCCCGGTGGGTATCAAGGCATGATGTTTAATAGAGTCTAATACCAACTTTCATTTACCCATTCACAAAGGCTATAACGGACACTCATACCCATCAGCTCTTCGATTCTAACTACCCAAGGGATGAGGTATCGCAAGTGGCTATAACCCTCATGGATGGCATTTCTCATAAAGTCACAGGAAAAGAGGTTAAGTGATTTCCCTAAAATCCACGAGGCCCCATGCTGACAACAACTTTATTACAAGATGCAAGATGTCATCCAATGTTCCCTCGTGCACACTGGTGGCTCTCATTTCTGGCTGCAGAGGAGAATCACTTGAGGGTTTAAAAAAAAAAAAAGCCACTGCTTGTGCCCCATGCCAGTGAATTTCTGTGATCTGAGTACCTGGGCTCCAATGCTGATTTATTCGTTTTTCTCAGTCTCTTCTCAACAGCAGCATGAGTATTATTCAAGTTAGTATTGTCAGAGTGTAGCACAATGTCTGACATACAGCAGGGGCTCAATATATATTTGGTGAGGAAATAAATGAGCAGGAAGATCCTCCCTAGGAAGCATTGAGAGAACTGGTCACTGTTGTCAACCCTGCACCCATTTCCATAGCTTATTTTCCTTCTGCCTGCCTGGGTGGGTACCAAAAAAAAGATAATGATGCAGGTGACCCAGCAAAAATCGAGAGGGACTCCTTGGGATTTTTCTTTCTCTTGTGGGAGGACTGTCCTGGTGAGACTTGGTGTTTCTGCCACTGTTATTGTGTGATAACTGAGCTTTTAAATATATTTTATTTCTGCTTCCATGGATGAGAGGAAAACTAAAGGCACCAAACTTGATAAGCCTGAGAATTTAGAAGGATAGCATTCTCACATACATATAAGCTAACTCTGTCCCAGTGAAGGATCTCTATCTCGTCATCAGCCATTCTCCTCCTCCTCCTCCATCACCACCATCATCATCACCCACCATCATATCATCTACCACCATCATCATCCACAACCATCATCATCTACCATCACCACCATCATCATCATCCACCACCACCATCTACCATCATCATCATCATCATCCACCATCACCATCATCATCATTATCCACCACCACCATCATCCACCAACACCATCATCGCCTACCATCATTCATCATCTACCATCATCATCACACACCATCACCACCACTATCATCATATCATTATCCACCACCATCATCATCATCCCCATCATATCCATCTTCCTCCTTCTCCTCCTCATCACCCACCGTCATCATCATTGTCATCCACCATCATCATTCATCATCATATCCTTCTATCCATTTCCCTTTCCCTTCTCATCAGAATTACCATCACCATCACCATGGTCATCATCACAGCTAATATGGATCAAGAGGTCTTATTATCATCCTTGTACTACAGATTTTATAACTCCAGTTCAGAGAAGGTAACTTGCCTAACACACACAGCTGGTACATGGCAGGGTCAGGATTCAAGATCAGGTAATCTGAATCCAGAATCTGGATGCTTAGGTCCTGGAAAACACTGATACCAGGTGTGCAGAACAGGAAACAAAAGAGTGTGTGTGTGTGTGTGTGTGTGTGTGTGTGTGTGATGAATAACCACCACTCAATCATTCTTCAGGCATCCAACTAGAAAAGAAAATGTCCAGATATAGCAAAGTAATGTCAGTGATCTCACATCAACTGGCAATCAGTTGATGCAGAAGACTGGGGCTAACAGGGGAAATTGTACCCAGGTGTCATTTCCCAAAAACACATCAGCTCCATCATCCACAAACACAAAATTTCACTCCAGGCAGCCTCCATTTACTGGACTATTTTATGATTTATGTTCTATCACTCATTTTTCTCCTTTCAGGATAGGAGGGATCTCTTCCCACATTTTCTACTGCACTTAACCGCCACTCAAGCTGAGGGGCATCCATTATTTCTTCATTGTCCCAGAGGATTATTTCTTTTTTCTTTCCCTGTTGGACCTGCCCATGTTCCAGACCCTTGGAAGTTCTCTCTCAAACAAGAGCGAGAACCTCCTCTATGGAGTCCCTACCCAAGTCTTGTCCCTCTCCCACCCACCTTCCACACTGCTGCTCCAGTTACTTTTTTTAAAGTTCAAACTGGAGCATGATGTCCTGCTTCTTAAATTTTTTTTCAGCAGCTCTCACAACCTTCAGGATAAAGTAAAAACACACACCAGCCCTAGCACAGTCTGCACTAAAGTGTTTGGGACTCAGCATCATCTCGGTACCTGAGAGAGGTCAGGTACTCCACAAACATGTGACAAAGCAAATTGATGAGTGAGCTAATGAAGCAAAGTAAGGTGTGCTTGGGGGAGAAAACCAAAGGAAGTCTTCATATTTTACGCCTGTCCATCATTTTCCAAAAGCACATCAGCTCCCTCACCCACAAACACAGAATTTCACTCTAAGCAACCTCCACTCATTTGACCACTTCATGATGTACGTTCTGTCCCCCCATTTTGCTTCTCCCGTGAGCCAATCCACCATCATTCTTCTAAAATAACCAAAACCACCTTTCTCTGCTCTCTCCTCCTCTCTCTTCAAATGAGAAGTTTAACCTTAAGTATCTGGTGACTGGAGGGTTCCCAGCTGGTAGGTTCCCAAAAACGAGGGTGGCTGCCATGCTCTGAGCTGGAGACCAGGAGAGGCACTCCAGTCTTAACTCAGAGTCTGTGTACTAGGCTCTCAGACTAGGGTGGAGGAGATGGAGATCATGTAAAATAATTTCTGAGAGAAGCTCTATGGTTGAGGATGGAGCAAGGAACAAGTCCTCTTAGAATGACCAAACCTTCAACTCATCCTAGCCTGGGCTTCCAATACAGTGCCTTACTGGCTGCATGTGACTATTTAAACTTAATTTCAAAGTATTAAATAAAATTAATGATTTGGCTTCGCAGGCACACTAGCCACATCTCAAAAGCCAGCAGTCTTTAAACTTTAAAGCTGATGCTCTCCCACCCCCACCAGCCCCATACCTAAAGATGCCAACTGAGTGGGTCTGGGATAGGGTCCAGGATTTTTAAAATTCCCTGGGTGAATGTAATGTGCAGCCAGGGTTGAAAACGCTAACCTAAGTCTTCAGTATCCAACCCTGTAGCTGTGCTCCCCTGGGGGGATTTCTCATACCCTCAGATTTCCAGGCTCCAGTCCACCCTCACTGAACCAGAGTCTTTGTTTACGAGTTCTAGAATATGTATGTTCTCCAGAATATGCTGATGTTCAGCAAGACTTGGTAGTGCTAAGTCCAATTTCTCTATCTTCTAGGTGAGGAAACGAAGACTTCAAAATCTTGAATGAAATCCTCCAAATTTCACATAAATCAGTGGGGACCAGAGGAACAGACACAAGGTCTCTCACCCCTAATTCAGTGCTATCTTAATGTGTCATGATGCCATTGAGTGTGAAGTATTTTCTACACAGAGAAACCACAAGCAACGGGGGTTGTGTGGGAGGAACATGGGCTTTGCTGGCAGCCTTAGCATGATCTGCTTCTTCCCGCAAGGAAGTTATTTGACCTAAGCCTCAGTTTCCCCATCTGAAAGACAGAAATGACAATAGCAGGCACCACCTTGGAGGGTTGCTGTGCATACTTTGAGAGATGAGGCACATAGACCCCGTGGCATGTTGCAAGGGCTCGGTCAAGTTGGGGTGGCGATGACAGTGGTGAAGATGGTAGCCTTGACCATCAAGCCCCAGCTCCCATGTCCATCATGGACTCCTTAGTATTCCCACTTCTGAATTCCCAGCACCTCTGCCTTTATAGCTCACTCCTCAGCCCTGACTTGTGTGCAGTTGCCTACTTACTGAGAGGCATGCATCTTGCCTGTTCCTCAGACTAGAATTCTTGAGGGTAGGGCACAACGTCCTTCTGAGTCCTCCTCAGCACCTTGCATGGCACTGGGCCACTGCTTTGGGGATAAAACTGGGGGCATCATTCTGAGTCTGCAAGGATGCCAGTAGGTGGAAAGAGAGACTAGTGCTTTATGTATTTGAGCAGACCTGCCAGATCTACTGCTCGAGAAACATTCATCTATTGATTGCTTTTCATCCACTCAACGAATTTAACAAACTCTGGCGATGTGCGAGGCATGGTTCCAGGGGAGTGAATCTAGGGAAAGAGGCTACCAAAAGTGAAGGTCCCAGCTCTTATGAAGTTCGCATTCTTAAGAGAGCAGATAGACAAGAAAGAATGAACTCAACACACAGAATAACATCAAGGAAATCAGATGATCTAACAGTTCGGGAGTGGTGTGGAGAGGAGCCCCACTTGAGAGCAGCTGGTCTGCTACACTGGGGCTGCTCAAAAGAATATGAAGAAATCAGCCAGGCAAGGCTGAGGGGTGGGGCGACATAAGGAGAGCCATCCGAGAAGAAGGAGCAGCATGTGGTAGGAAGGGGCTTGGCAAGTTCAGGGAACAGAGGGAGATCAAAACAGCTAAAGTTTAATGACTGAGGGAGAGAGAGGGGAGAGATGACTTAGGACAGGAAGCAGAGACCATATCACACAGTGGGTGTCCTGAAGGTCAGAGTAAAGTGTGTGATTTAATTCCTAGGTCAATCTTATTCCAAACAATTCATCTACTAAATGCACTTCCAGCAGGGAGGCTGGCAGAGGACCTGGAACTCTGGGGATGTTAGGGTTTTACATGCGCCAGCTCCATTCTTCCCTTTGGAATTCTGATCTGTGCCAAGAGAGGAGCCTACATTGAAGGTGCAGTAAGGCTTATAACTGTTTGCTATATCGTTCAATCAACTGGTTATGCTAACCTCAAACAGTGTGGCTAGAGCTCCCATATCAGCCTAGGCGTTCCAGACCTAGTCCCAGTTCATCATCCAGACCCAAGCTCTCCCTCTGACAAGTAATGCAATGCTGGGAGAGAGAACACACAAATGCATGGAGGGATGTATTCCTTGAGTCCCACTGCAATGAGTTGATGACAACCCAACACTCTACATTCATCAAAACCACACGATGATTGCCGCTCTTGGACCCAGCCCTGCTTTCTAGATCGTTAGCAGGCTGACCAAGAAGAGACACATGCTGAGATGGAGGCTCTTGTTTCTACGCAAGGACACAGTGAAGCCCCAAGCTGGCTTTACCCGGTGCTCCGTCAACCTGCGGGTGATCATCTGATTCAAGGCTTCTAAACAGGGTTGTTCGTAATGATGGATTGTCTGAGGCTGGGTCCAGCCATTCTCACATAGAAAGCCAGAGGGAAATTCTACCTGATCAGAGATCATGGAATCAGGTCTCCGAGCTGCTGATAAACCCAAGTCCAGGGGATTTTTTTTCCCCTGCCAGTCCCAACTGTGATTGAGCTACTAGACTTACTCTAGGCACCAGAAGCCATTTTTTCCCCCAGATTTGTTTTCTTAGAGAAGCACAAGCCTCTCTGAGACACATCATGGACATTTGTTATTCCAGCCACTGAGCATCCTTTCGTTCTTTCTTGGCAATAGTGAATTTCCACGGAGAGCCATCCTTCCCCCACCATCACCCAAGCCTATTGGCTCATCCAAACCCCATGATGTCAGCAATGAGTTCAGGGGTAGGAATGTGTCCTAACAGGTCCAATCAGAGTGAGTCTCAGGGTTTCTGGAAAAAGTGACTGGGAAAAGACAGTTTCTCTTATTGTTAAACTTGAATTCCAGGAGGATGTTCAACCAGGATTTCTGGTAGCCATCATGCCACCCTACACCATCCTAAGAAGGAAACCATCAGAAGCGAAGCTGAAAGATAAAGAGTTACACCAAGTCATGAGACCCTTGTTGAGCACCTTGTTCAAGCCACACCTGAAGTCATCTACCCTTGCTGATGCTGCATACCCCAATGAATCATCTCATTTTGCTTAAGCCAATTTGAATCAGCTTTTCTGTCCCTGGAAACCAAAGATTCCTGACACCACTTTGGCTAGGGAAAAAACAGTAGAGAATAATATGACTCATTCTTCTCTCATCTTCTGAGCTTAGATTGGAAGAACTCAAAACGACGGAGTGGTGTATTTCCATTCACCGTCCACGCTTTTTTCCCCAGGGGAGGCTGCCTCTCTCCACATAGCTCTGTCTTCCCTGCATGAACTCTTCATCCTTCCTCCATTTGTGTTTTGTTTTTCTTTAATATGCCACCAAGATTGGTTTCCTCTCTGGGAGTCTGACAACCACCGCTGCCGTGACCCAGACGAAAGACATGACAAGTTGCCACCAATGATAATCCCGCTTGCCATTAAGCTGTTCCAGCAAGGAGAAAACGCAAACAGGTCCTGTTCATTAAGTTTTTGTCTCTAGATGTCACACACACACACACACACACACACACGGGCCACTGCTGGACTGAAGGAGGCAGCTTTATTTTTGGAAAAGGGAGAATTTCAGGCTTTCCCCTAACCCTTGCGAGGGGCACACCCTGGCAGTAAATATCAGAGTAGCAACGTCCTCTTCAAAATGACCCTGCTCTCTAGGAAATGTCAACAAACAGCTCTGAGAGCTGAAGGTCGGAGGGAACTGCTTCTCCCGTGGGGAGTCTGTATGTTGGTGCGACTGAAGCCACATAGACAGAGGGTCCAGTCTTGGCCCCTCCTCTCACTAATGTCGGGGCTTAGGCAAAGTGCGTCCTATCTGCAAGGCTCTATTTTCTCATTTGTACAATGAAGGGAATTTAGCTGCTCCTTGAAGGAGGTTGTTGTGATTGAGATAATGCATGTGCCGCGCTCTCACTTCGAGAGCTTGATTCATGAGAGCTGGGATTACGGGGGTTGTTGTCCTCACAAGAGAATCAACCATGCTGGCGACAAGGACACCCAAAACACTACAACCCGCCGGCACAGCGTTACGAACGGTTCTCCTGTGGTTCCTCCCCGCGTGGTTCCTAAATGTCCTAATAACGGCATGCCGCGCCGCAGGGGCTTCAACTGTGTGCCAGGCACGAGATGGGAGTAGATGGACAATGCGTCCGGGTTCCAGCTAGAAGTCCGGCATCCTCAGAGGCCCTCGGGCCTGGGCAGACCAGGACAACCCACCAGTCAAGCAGGGAGCTCTGCATGCATTGCATCTGCTCACTAACCTGTCAGGGGAAAGTATTTCTGTTCCCATCTTACAGGGGAGGAAGTTGAGGCTTAGAGAGAGGTCCTTGTTTCTTTTAAGGAGCCCAGGAATCAGGGGGGTGGGGGGAGTCTTGCTCCACCGCAGATTTAGATTCAGCATGCGGGGGCTGCAGTATTGCCAGCAAGCTTGCAGGTGGCACCGAAGCTGCTGGTCCACGGACTGAGCTCTGAGTAGCAGTGCTATAGACGTTCAGTTACATGCCCACGGTCACTCAGCATTTGGCAGGGTAGAGGTTGAAACCCACAGATGTGACCCCACAGAGCCTCTGGCTTGCAGGGAAGAATGGGGAGTGAGGACAGACGGGGTCCGCTGTCTGACACCCTCCCCTCCATGTGCTTCCCTCCGCCTCCCCAGCTGAGACATGTCACAGCCCGTGAGCCCCCTCATCTCATCCGAGAGCGCGCTTTGGGGAAGAGGGGGCACCCTGTGAGTCAGAATGTACTACGGGGGAGCGAAGGAAGAGGGGCCTCCTTGAGGTGAACTGCTCCACTCCTGGGAGAGAGCCGGAGCCACCCAGGAACAGGTGAGTGGTGGTCACCACCCAGATGGTGCCCACACCCATGTGCCACGTGAGAAAGGATGCCACTGGCCTGGCCACCCTCTCTCCCACACACTGGCCCTGCTGCCTACCAGAGCCAGTCGACCAGTCTCCCTGCACCTCCATGTTTTCTTCTGTAAAATGGACTTAGTGGGACTCTAGTTACCTGGAGGGGTGTGGGGGACCCAGGACTTGGGGATGATGCGTAAGAGTTCCGTGAGCCACAGAGTGCGGACAAATGCCAGATCACCCACTACATATCGAGCGGCTGCCACCTCTTCTGTCCTCTCTCCCCCGCTCCACCCCCATGGTGCTCCCGGAACACACTGTCCACGCCTCTACTGTCGATCTCGTCAGCAGGTATTTTGAGTGTCTATTTAAATATCTGTCTCCATGCAACTAGATTCATGCTAATTCATCCCCGCAGCAACAGCACCCAGCCGGGCTCCTAGTAGCTGGAGGAGCCCAGAACACGTAAGCTGAAGGTATGAGTAAGCGGAGGCATGAATGAATGACAGAGGGAAGGAAGGAAGGAATGTTCGGCGAGAGAAACCGTGGCTGAGTTAGGGGCACGGAGGGAGCTGGGGAGGTGGGTGTGCCTGCGTGCGGTGTGAATGTGGGCGTAAGAGGAAGGTGCCGGAGGGGGATTTCAGTGTCTGAAGCAAAGGAATCCTTTGCTGCCCGAACTCTGACAATCTGCAGGCAGGAAACAAAAGCACAATTTGGGGGGAGACCGGGCTAGTATTCCCCAGTGTCTCAATGCTTGCTACGTGCTCTCCAGAACTCAGGAATCCAGCGGATTCAGACAAAATGGTACCCCTGTCTATCCACACCCGGGAACAGAACCTATGTCCACACTGCTCTGGGGCTTCCCCAGTCCACATCTCACTTCCAAGCCCCTCCCCTGCCATATCCCCAGCACAGGAAGCCAGACACAAAAGACCACATACTGCAAAGCTCCAAGTATATGACAGGTCCAGAACAGGCCAATCATAGTGGCCAAAAGCGCAGCAGTGCTTGCCAGGGGCTGGGAAGGAGAGAGGGAGGAGAGAGATGGCCAGCGGGTCTGGGGTTTCCATTGGGGTGATGAAGAAATTCCAGAAATAGATGGTGGTTGTATAACACGGTCAGGGTACTCAGTGCCACTGAATTGTACATTTCAACATGATTGCATGGTAAATCTTACTTTATGTGGATTTTTACTACAATTAAAAAAAAGATAAATAAATGAATGAATCAAGCAAACAAGCAGGTTCCTTCAGTCTTGCAACCCCCTGGGGGTGAAGGGCGCCCTTAAGGAGCCCTTAGATCTCATGGTGGCCTGAGGTGCTGGCCCAGGTGGAAGGAAGAAGCTCCTGGGGGTCTTGTAGAGACCATACCACCACCCACATCTTTCTGTTTCCCTGAGTTTTCAAAGACCCCCCACGCAGCCGTGCAGTCATCAGTCACCCCTGACCTCGATATACCTCCAGCATGAGTGGGCCATCCCACCAGCCTACTCCAGACGGGGCCACCAAGCAGGCCCGGCCCTTCCTGTTCTTTCACACACTCAAACGGGAAGGGTCTGGGTTTTCAAGAGCACAGACCCAGCGGGACCGTGGGGAGGGAGCTGGTGCGGCAGTGGAAGGCATGCAGATTTGGGGATGAGACATCTCTGAGTTCGAACCTCTGTTCTCCCACATAGCAGCTCTGTGGCCTTGAGAAACTGACTCAACAGTGTTAAGCCTCCGTTTCCTCCGCCGTGAGACAGGAAAAGCAACTGCCACCTCCCTCCCTCGTGGCTTCGATGAGCCAGGCACCAGCCCGTCAGCACAGCACCTGACCCACCGTGGCGACCATCCACTGACTCTTTCTTACAGGCCACTCACCAGTTTCCACAGTGTCTCATGTCATCATTAGTCCAAACACATGGAGTCGACAGTATTCAGGACCAAGCACATTCATTTGGATTTCACTGGATCCCAGAGCACTTGGCTCACCTCCACTGGGCAACGGTACCATCCTCTTCATCAATCTCAACCTGCCTGCGCCCTTTCCTTGACCCCTTCCTTGATCCACATTCCTGCTGTATGTATTCAAATACCACCTAAAGACCACCCCTTGCTGTCTTCTTCTCGAAGTGATATTTCTGAATAGGAGAATGAGCCCCAGACCAACACCAAGAGATTGAGCAACGTAACCTGCCCCGTTTCTCCAGGGCACAACATTCTGCTTACTAACCACTTCCCCGTGAAGCTCACAGAATGTGGAGCCTCCCATCACATATGCAGACGTAGGAATTTGAAGAGACTCAAGTTTGTTCATCTCTCAGACTCTCAAAGACTAGTAGACCAAACGAAGAATGCTGCTGGCCCCTTTAACAGGGCAACATTCAATTCTCATGTGCGCATTTGCACTCTGTGTGGATGCACACAGCAAAAAACAGTACTAAGCTGGGACCCCCTCGAAACTCAGAAAAAAAAGGATGGACTCATTGTGACCAGAGCTCACCGTCACAGCTGAACCCGGAGCACAAAAGGCATTAGGAAACATAAACAGGAGTAGGAAGGGAGAGATTTTAACAGAAAAATTGATAGTTTGAGTGTTTTCCTAAGAAGTGGCATAAAAGGGAAAATTGAATGTCAATTCAATGTGGATTCAAAATCAAAGACTGATTTTCAGCCTCTGAAAAGGGTTCCAAATGACTGTTTGAAAGGAGAAAACAATCGATGATGGTCCATTTGCGTTCCTGCGCAGCCCCAGGGCATCCAGTTCCGGCCACACTCAGTGCTGGCTTTGGGTCAGGACCCAGTCAGCTGCCCAGCTCTGCAGGCTCAGGCTGGTCTGTCTTCTCCAGAGTCGTCGGGCACAGAAGGGACCCCTTCTTCAGGGTCTCCGAGGCAAGGAATGCCCCAACACATCACCCACGGACCCAGCCCCAGAGATGTCCCTCACCCTCAGGTGGCAACCATGAGAAATCAGTGGATGGCCCTCCTTCTTGCCATTCTCTACATGAGAAAATTGAGGCCGGAGGGTGGGGAGCTGGCTGGCCTCCTAGACTCACTCAGAAAGCCGCAGAGCTCATCCCAGCCTCAAGGGGCCCACAGTCCAGAAGGCTGACAGCGAAGACCAGGGAATGAACAGGGAGCCAGGGGTGGATCCAGAAAGAGGGAATCCACCTGACCCAGCAAGATGGGGGCATAAGGGTCCAGAGCAAGGTGACCCCTAAGCTGTTCCTGAATGGAAGGCAACTGGGAACAGGCCAGAGAGGTCTGGAGAGAGCATCCCATGCACAGTGGACAGTGTGCAAAGATGCAGAGGTATGAAGAACATGGCATGCGCTGAGAATGGCCAGCAGCTTGGTGCGGAAGAAATGTAACCCAAAAAGCCGAGTAGGGGATGCATGAGGCTGGGGGAGGAGGCAGGCCCGAGGGGAGGTCTGTGCTTCTTGCTCAGATGGGGAGTACCACAGAATCTGGTTTCAGAGCACTTAACACCTTTACCATATAATTCATCCTATTTCCTTATGACGCTTATTGTTTCCTGTCTGGTTGGCCCTGATAGAATGTAAGCTCTGTGAAGTCAGGAATATTTTGTCTGTCTGTTTGGTCGTTGATGTCTCCGATGGATTTGTAGCAGAGCCTGACATGCAATGGAACTTAACAGATACATTTGTGAAACCGAACTGAAGATGCTCACATCATTGCTGGAAGAGAGAAAGTCAGGCAAAGAGGAAGTGGGAGAAGGAGGGAGAAAGAAGAAAGAAAGGGAGACAGAAAGAAGGGAAGGCAGGAAGAGAGGGGTAGAGGGAGGGGTGGGAGAGGAGGGACACAGAAAAAACAGATAAGGAGCTAAGGTTTTCTTGAGTTGATGAGAAGAATCCTTGAAGAACAGCAGAGATGTAAAGTGACCAGATTTCTGTTGTCTGAAAGGACTGCTCTGGCTAGAGCATGAAATGACAGAGGCAGGAAGGGCAGGTCAAGAGGCCACCGAAGCGATCCTAGGACAGGGAGAGATACCTGAACTTGGGGCAGTGGTGATGGGGATAAAGAAGAGGAGAGTCAGGGGGTGCTTAGCAGATGGCATCCCCTGGCTCTGGGAACCTGCTGAGGGGACTGGCGGGGGTTCCGGAGTATGGAGCAGACGGGGATTTGGGAAGGCTGGCTGGGTGACTGGCGATGTCACTCAGAAAGGTGGAGAACAGGTGAGGTACCTTGCTTTTGTCCTCACAGTGGCACCCCTAGCCCCATGCCTGGCACAGAGTGGCAGCTCAGTGAGTGAGTGAGCACGGGGACCAAGCGGGAAGCGCACACGGGGTGCAGCGTGGGACCAGCTGCTTGTGAGGGTTCTGTGCAGGAGCCTGGCAGGTAGCAGACATGCAGGTTAGGACCAGAGTTTGGGGTATGGGAGTCACGCACCTGCAGGGGGTGGCTGGGAGCTGCAGATCACATCTCCTAACAGGTGTGCCATGAGAAGAGCCTCAAGAGCTTGCAGAGAACGTTATGAAGGGTGAGCTGGCAGATGGACGGACGGAGAGCATGGAACGGAGGCCGAGGACAGGACAGGTACAAGGAGACAGCAGGAGAGCAGAGTGCTGGATGACAGAGGGAGGGTGGGAGGGGTCTCAAGTGTCCGGGAGCACAGAGACAGGAAGGTATTGCTGCACAAGGTGGGGAGACGGTCACTTCAGCATGAGTGGAGGGGACAGAAGCCAGATCTCAGAGTGACCCACAGGAGGGAAGGAGACCCTAGAATGGAAGGAGACCACAGAAGAAGCCCCAGCACTCCATAAGCGAACTGTGCACCGTGCTTCTTCTCAAACACGAACGTATTCGGAGGCAGAGAAGAACCCTCTCTATGCTGGGGTTCAAACCGGGGCCAGGTGGCTGTTCTACGGCTGTGGTCTCTTTCCCATCCGCCAGTTCCTCCACATCCTTCCTCCTGTGCTGGGCAAAGAAACGCATGCGAGAAAACATAGGAAGTCCTGAACTAACTCCCTACGTGCTGAAGGACAATGAACTGGGTGCTTTTCTTTCTGTTGAATCCCCAAACGCATGCTTGCAATACACCTCCAGTGTTGAAGAACGGCATTCCTCAGATCTTCGCTCTGCACATCCGTCTTTCTTTGCAGAGAAGGGACAGCCTCACTGTGCTCTGCTCCCCAGAGCGTAACTGAAGTCAGGGTGGTGCATGGTCTGTGGATTGAGACCGCCTCACAGACACCCGCTGGGGTCGAGACGGCGGCGTTTCCCGGCTCCCATGTGCTGCGTCATCTTTCTGTGGCTGGCCCCTCGAGGGGATGCCAGCACCCTGTCATCCGAACAGGACAGAGAGAACAGAACACCGAGGGGCCACTGTACACCCAGCTCAGTAACAGCCCACAAAGGTGCCTCTTTCCTGAAACTCACAGGAAATAGACATCGGACAATAGGGACAGTAAAACCCAACTCTCTTGGGCAGAAAGCAAAGCGGTGCTTAAAACAAAACCAAAACAAAACAAAACCAAAAAAAAAAAAAAAAAAAAACCCCAAAACCAAAAACCAACTTTCTTCATTTTTCTCATCCTTGGCCATGCAAAACTTTCAGCGCACAAATTAGAAAAGTGGAGGCACGGCAGGCACAAAAAGAAGTTGGGATTTTAATGAGCCTTCTGCCTCTAGATGAATCTATCTTCCCGACACTCCAATTCTCTCCATGCTCAGATGAAATGCCTCGGTGGCCCAAGTCAGGCTGTGCCATGAGCCCCAACATCCAACAATGGTCCCCTCCTCCTTTCTCCAGGCCAGCATCCTGTTTGTTCATCATGTCAACGAGTGATGACTTTGTAGTGAGTTGCAGTGGATTTACTCCACGGTCATTATGCAAATGGCGACCGTGAGGATAGGGCCTCCCTCACCTGGCATCATGAGGTCCTTATTCCGCAGGCTGTCTGGTCAGGTCTGGGGTAGGGTTTGGTTCTGATCCTATGGACACTCAAATCCCTACAGCCAGTTGCCTGAATCAGGAGAGAGTTTCACCCTCTTGACACCAGGAGTTTACTTCCACTGTGGCGCTGACCACTCAGTGTCAAATGGCTCTTGGGACAAATACCACAAACCACAGTGTGGCCTGTAGAGGCCAGCAGGGTCTGAACCCCGTTACCTTACAGGCTCGTCTCAGACCACACGCTGCCTTGCTTTTTTCCCTCCCACTGCAGTGATCTCTCATCCCCTGGTGCCTGCCACAGGGCCTTTGCTCATGCTGTTCCATTTCCCTTGGAAAGCTCCCTCTGTAGGCAGATAGGGCTAGGGGTTCCCAGAGAAAGAAAGAGGAGACATAGCGTTCTTACCATAAGAGAAGTCATTTTAGGCCCCCAGGCATTTTGTGATTATGCCTGACCGGGACTACTGGCCTAACCACCTTTCTTGCAGAACTTCCTGGGATACGTTGCAGAAAAACAGACCTCAATAGTTAATGATTTTAAGAGAATAAAAAATGTAAAAACAAACAGGACTACCAGGCCAGGAAATACCCTAACCATATCAGCAATGATAAATCAGTGATAAAACTCCCAGTGCTGTTTCAAAAGTAAAGATTGTCCTAACACAACATTTTTGAGTCATTTTTGCAGGATTTAAACCCCTTTGAGCACTCAAACACTACTGCACTAAACAGAGCCAGAGAATTGATGATGCCAACTCTTGCCAGCCCCTGGGACTTCGATCTACCAGGACCTGGACTCTATCAACTTATTGGATGACTTCTGCCCCGATTCTAGATTTCCTTCACCAAGCCCGTCACGAATATGCATGCACCCTTAGATTACAACTTCCCCAATTTTGTTGTATGGGGTGGGGGGTGGGGGGGGAGACACCGCTTTGGGAAAAATCCCCGGTGGTCTCCCACTTGTTGCATGGCAACCCCTTCCTCTTCCCAGTGTTTGTTTGGCTCGGTTGTGTCTTTTGGCCCCACACCCACCACCAGGTTCCAGTTACACCTTCTTCCTCATCCTTCATTTTACTGCTGAATCATCACTTTGTAAGCAATGCTTCTCCTGCCCTCCTTGATTAGGTCACCTTCCTCCCTTCTAATGCTCTGCTTTGTATTTTCATAGCACTTAATATGGCTGGTAATTGACATTTATTTATGGCCTTTCTTGAGTGTGTATGTCCCCCACTGGAACATACACTGAGTGCACAGAAGCAGGCACCACGTGTGATGTTTTGTTTGTCCTACTTGTTTTACTAATCACTGTATCCCCAGCACGCAGAGGGGTCTGATCCAGTTTTTGCTTTTGTTTTGGTTGACTGGTTTGTTTTGAACAAGGCTAGGAGCCTTGCCCAAGTGTGTCAGCGTGAATTAGGTCCTCCAGTCACGCAGCACCAAGGAAGACACGTAATTCAGGCTCTCTCTCCACCTCCAACTTCAATAAGCCAGGAAGCTTAGCAAGCTGCACAACCTTTGGGCAGAAATGCCTGGCGGCTTCCGTTCCTACCATCGTGCTGAGAAATCTCAGCCAGGCGTTGGGTGCCGGTTTCTACCATCATTCCATCATTTTCCACACTGTTCCTTAAAGTTGCTTGTGTTGTGCTCAGACGGTTTTCTTGCTCAAGCTGGTGCTTGAGATACAGAACTATTCCCAGGGCTGAAATCAGCCCCTCCCCAAGCTGCTGCCCCAGGCAAGTTACAGGCAACAGGTAGACTTTCTTCAAACGTAGCTGACCCGGAAGTAAGAAACTCGATCAGAATCCATTGTCCTGTGTGCTTTGTTGTCTGTCTTTCCATTTTTGTTTTTGTTGTTGTATGCTTGTTTTAATCTAAATTGTTAAAACTTCTACTTTTATGATAAGAGACCTGATGCCTGTATTTAGAGCAAAGAGGAATAAAGTTTCAGATTCTCCAAGGTTCTGTACAAATTCCAGTTTATGAGGTATGCATCTTGGAAAAGTTGATTCATGTCCCTGATCCCAGAGCTTCAGTTTCTTCATGGGAATGACAAATAGCACCAGCTATACCGACTTCCTAGAACTGTACAAAGGACCAGATGTCCAGTATCCCTTAACTGTGTCTTTAATTAATTAATCAGTTAATTCCATTTATTTATTCATCTCTGTACCAGGCACTGTGCCTCAGGCTGGGGATCCAGTGGTGAAAAAAACAGCCATGGAATCTGTACCCACAGAACTTATGCTCTCAAATGGAGAGACAAGGATTAATCAGTCACTCAAATGTAAAATTCATGCTGACATTTGTATTTTGAAGGAAAGCTTTATGGTGCTTTAAGAACCCACAGTGAAGGAAACTGAACAATCTAGACAGTCAGAGATACCCCTGAAGAAGGAGTAGGAGTGATATAGGCAAAGAGGAAAAGAAAGAGCATCATGTGCAAAGGCCCTGTGGTAACAGGCAAGTGTGGGGTTCTGAAAGGAAGCCACTGGGGCAAGGATGAGAGAGATCCACTCTCTGCTTATAAAACATATTTTTATTCCTTTCTACACAGGGTACAGGCTATTACCGAGCTCTCACTTCTCAGTTACCCGAGGATCTTTTCACAGTTTCTATTTAATCTTTTTCAATAATTCCCTGGCTGCTAATCAGAGAAAAGGTGCTAATTACCTTATTAGCACTCTGCTTCTCTGTGATCACAGAATGCTCTTAACTTTCTCCACCATGGGAACACCACTGGCTTGTCACTCTGGCCCTGCATGCTCCCTGCCCTGGGCCTGTTCTCAGCTAGAGTTGCCAGGACTACCTGGCACCAGACCCTAGTTTTACTCATGGGGAAGAGGAGTTAAAGGACCTGCCCCGGGTCAGCTCGCGAATGGTGGATCCAGGACTGCCCTGCTAATCCAAAGCTGCTTGCACTGCATGACGCAGCCACCGCTTGCCCCATGGGCCATCCAAGGAGGGGGAGGGCTTTTCACTTCCAAAAGCACTCCTCAGCATTTGGATCCAAGACTGTTGGAAAGAAGGAATCTTCTTTCTCATGCCTCCCCTTGTGAAACTCCAATTTACCTTGTAAGACATTTTCAGGAACCAAATTGCAAGACACAGTTATACCCTGCTTGCACAGGGCAACCAGCATAGCAGAAATGAGGCAAATACAAACCCCAAGGGGCAGTTCCTAGAGGAAAGGAGACTCCCAGAGCAATGCAATCACATCGTGCCCAGAGATGGGGTGAGAATTCCCAACCATAGGAAAGGCAGCAAGAGATGGGGCCATGTCAAGTCTTCTTTAATGTGGCAGTCTGACAACACCAAGATGACCCATGATGACCCTGAAGGTCTAGGTGGCTCAGAGAGGTATTCCCTGGACCTCTCTGAACCTCACATGAGAACTGTTCTATAGACCCAGGCAGGAGAACATTGCCTGAACCTCTTCCCAGAAGTTTCCAGCAACCACACTCCTAGAGCTCCAGAGTGTGACACGGCTCACCCACATGAGCAACATTTGTCAGTGAGATCAAAGTCCTCCCCAAATGACAGGTTGGCTTGGTTTTCACACTTATGGTACACACCTTTCTCTCACTTATACTAGAGGGAAGGATAGTGATAAACTGCAATAGGATTCCAACTCTGTGATCTCCAAGCTGGGTGACTTAGGACCAGTTGCTCAACCTCTCTGTGCCTTGTTTTCCTCCTCTATAAATGGGCATAAACAACTGTACATTCTGCAGAAGAGATTATGAGGATAACAGGTGACAATGAGGTAAAAGCACCCAGCATGCAATGAACTCCGAATACATTGACATGTGACTATAACTGCCATTATATGTCATCCAGTTCCCCCTGAGCTTCCTACCAAGTCCATCCTCCTTGAACGCTTACTGGCCACAGAGCCACGGCTCCCCTTGCTGAACTGGGCAGTGTTGGGCCTCTGGAGCCATCTTTGCTGGCAAACCAGATTGTAAGCTGCCGAACTGATTATTGAGTACGCTTCACACCTACCAAGGGCCACACATACACATATACACACACACCCACATGCACAAACACGCACATAAGTTCAGCATGCCCTCCATAGTTTTATCCATGGTCCCCTACAGCTCTATTCCCATAGATTTTATCTGGTCTTTGTAGCCTGAGTTGTGGCACAGGAATCTTTATTATAAAAGCAGATTGTGAGTCACCTGGTCTTCATATTGGCCCTAGGACAGACTCCAGGGATAGAAGCATCCTCGCCAAAATGTAAAGTGAGTTGGGAAAAGAGTATTTGCTACATATGAGGTATCTATTGCACATTTTTTTTTTAAAGATTTTATTTATTTATTTGAGACAGAATGAGAGAGAGAGAGAGCTCATGAGAGGGGGGAGGGTCAGAGGGAGAAGCAGGCTCCCCGCCGAGCAGGGAGCCCGATGCGGGACTCGATCCCGGGACTCCAGGATCATGACCTGAGCCGAAGGCAGTCGCTTAACCGACTGAGCCACCCAGGCGCCCCTCTGTTGCACATTTTAACTTTCATACCGCATTGCAAGCTACTTGAGGGCAGAAACTGGAACTTGAAGGGCTTCATACGTCTACCTCCCCCCACGCCTCAGAGCGCAGGTCCTCAATAAATATCTGAAGTATTTATTTAGGCAGTTGTTTTAGGCGAGCAGACTACAAAGTCGACACAGGCATGGCCTTGCTCACAGCTGTGCTGGCTGAGTGGGCATACCGGAGGTGTTCAGGACATTTTACTGAAT
Organism: Neomonachus schauinslandi; assembly: GCF_002201575.2. Classification (NCBI taxonomy): domain Eukaryota; kingdom Metazoa; phylum Chordata; class Mammalia; order Carnivora; family Phocidae; genus Neomonachus; species Neomonachus schauinslandi. The sequence goes on from NC_058407.1 coordinate 145,204,340, forward strand.
GAATTAATTAGCGGATGAATATAGAGGAAGAGGTATGGAAAAGCACGAAAAGAGAAGAATCGGTGCCAATTTATGTTGGTACAGAAAAATGCTCAATTATGCCCCTTGGCACACATTTTTACAGCCATCAAGCCTCTAGGCAGCCTCATGAGTACCTATTTACATTCAAATGTTTGGGCTTGAGTGTCACAAGGATGAGTAGCAATCCAGACTAGAGAAAGAGGCTGGATTTGCATTCATCTGCTGTAATGCCTAGAAATCTGTCTCACAGGATTCACAGTCTTGAAAAGTTTCTCTTCCACCCCCTACAGGATAAAAAGTCTAGCTTCGTTGGCCCATCCCTGGCCCATCCACCAGCTCTCATCTCTGAATGTAAAGGGAAATTATCTGATATTTGTCTCCTCCTATTTCAATTTCTCATGCCCTGCACATTCCCCAGGAAGAGCTCATAATAGGCTTGCAGATGACACCTGATTCTGAAAATCAAGTTACGGCACTCAGGATTTGGAATCCCTTCAATCTATTTGCAGAGCAAGCCTTGTTAGTATTTAAATATGCAACCCAAGCTCCCGGTATGAGATATATGAACTCCTCACCTGCGAGAATGTATTCCAGAGTCCCTGCTCCAATTTGTTACACAGGATTCCTGGTGAGCAAAGCAAGGAGCCCAAGGAATCTGCAGGGAATTGTTGATGGTGTTCTTGTGGTTTTCTTCTTTGGTTAATTAAAAAAGGAGCACATAGCAGCAAACCTAGGAATCCATTAAAAGCACAAAATCCAGGAATGCCAAGAGCAAGAGATGGTATGGCTTCCTGGTTGGGACCTAGCTACATTGGCTCAGGTAAGGGACAGTAGAGCCTAATGGTAAAGAATATGAGTTTTGCGTAGTACCCTGCATATAGGAGGGCTCAACAAATAATGTCCCACAGTGAGTTATCCATAAACATTAGTTGAATGAATACCAAATGAAATCCATCATAGCCACAGAGTTTGTAACACCCCAGGAAAAAGTTACATGAAAAAGTAAGATAAAATAATAAAGATGAGAGCAGAAATAAATGAAACAGAAACTTAAAAAAAAACTCACAATAGAACAGATCAATGAAATCAGGAGATGGTACTTTGAAAAGATCAACACAATTGATAAACCTTTAGCCAAACTCCTTGGAAAAAATAAAGTACTCAAATTACCAAAATCAGAAATGAAAGAGGAGAAATAACAACCAACACCACAGAAATACAAAGGATTATAAGAAAATATTATGAAAAGTTATAGGTCAACAAATTAGACAAAGGAGAAGAAACGGGTAAATTCCTAGAAACATATAACCTCCCAAAACTGAATTAGAAAGAACAGACACATTCCATGCTCATGGATTGGAAAAATTAATGTTGTTAAAATGCCTGTGCTGCCCAGAGCAATCTACACTTTCAATGCCATCCCTATTAAAATACCACTGGCATTTTTCACAGAGCTGGAACCAATAATCCTGAAATTTGTAAGGAACCAGAAAAGACCCCGAATCGCCAAGGAAATGTTGAAAAAGAAACACAAAGCTGGGGGCATCACGTTGCCTGATTTCAGTCTATATTACAAAGCTGTGATCACCAAGACAGCATGGTATTGGCACAAAAACAGACACATAGATCAATGGAACAGAATAGAGTCTCCAGAAATGGACCCTCAACTCTATGGTCAATTAATCTTTGACAAATCAAGAAAGAACATCCAATGGACAAAAGACAGTGTCTTCAATAAATGGTGCTGGGAAAATTGGACAGCTATATACAGAAGAATGAAACTTGATCATTCTCTTACACCATACACAAAGATAAACTCTAAATGGATGAAAGACCTCAATGTGAGACAGGAATCCATCAAAATCATAGAAGAGAACATAGGCAGTAACCTCTTTGACATCGGCCACAGCAACTTCTTTCATGACACGTCTCCAGAGGCAAGGGAAACAAAAGCAAAAATGAACTTTTGGGACTTCATCAAGATAAAAAGCTTCTGCACAGCAAAGGAAACAGTCAACTAAGAGGCAACCCACAGAATGGGAGACAATATTTGCAAATAACATTACAGATAAAGGGCTGGTATCCAAGATCTATAATGAACCTCTCAAACTCAACAGCCAAAAAACAAATAATCCAGTCAAAAAATGGGCAGAAGACATGAACAGACACTTCTCCATAGAAGACATATAAATGGCTAACACATGAAAAAATGTTCATCATCATTAGCCATCAGGGAAATTCAAATTAAAACCACATTGAGATACCACTTTACACCAGTTAGAATGGCAAAAATTGACAAGGCAGGAAACAACAAACATTGGCTAGGATGTGAAGAAAGGAGAACCCTCCTTACACTGTTGGTGGGAATGCAAGTTGGTACAGCCACTTTGGAACACAGTATGGAGGTTCCTCAAAAAGTTAAAAATAGAGCTACCCTATGACCCAGCAATTGCACTACTGGGTATTTACCCCAAAGACACAGATGTAGTGAAAAGAAGGGGTGCACATGCACCCCAATGTTCATAGCAGCAAAGTCCACAATAACCAAACTGTGGAAGGAGCTGAGATGCCCTTCAACAGATGAATAGATAAAGAAGATGTGGTCCATATATACCATGGAATATTACTCAGCCATCAGAAAGGATGAATACCCACCATTTGCATCGACATGGATGGAACTGAAGGGGATTATGCTAAGTGAAGTCAAGCAGAGAAAGACAACTATCATATGGTGTCACTCACACGTGAGGACGAGATGAACCATGAGAGACTATGGACTCCGGGAAACAATCTGAGGGTTTCAGAGGGGAGAGGGGAGAGGGGTGAGGGGATGGGGGCTGGGGGTAGCCCGGTGATGGGTATTAAGGAGGGCACGTGTTGTGATGAGCACTGGGTGTTATACGCCAATAATGAATCATGGAGCACTACATCAAGAACTAATGATGCACTGTATGGTGACTAACATAATAAAAAAAAAAGAAATAGAAATTTGAACAGACCCATAACCAGCAATGAAATTGAATCAGTCATCAAAAAACTCCCAACAAACAAAAGTCCAGGACCAGTTGGCTTCCCAGATGAATTCTACCAAACATTTAAAGAATTAATGCCTATTCTTCTCAAGCTATTCCAAAAAATAGAAGAGGAAGGAAAACTTCCAAATTCATTCTGAGGCCAGCATTGCCCTGATACCAAAACCAGATAAAGACACTACAAAAAATAAAGAGAACTCCAGGCCAATATCTCTGATGAACATAGATGCAAAAATCCTCAACAAAATATTAGCAAACCAAATCCAACAATACATTTAAAAAATCATTCACAACCATCAAGTGGTATTTATTCCTGGGATGCAATGGTGATTCAATATTCACAAATCAACCAACGTGATACATCATATCAACAACAGAAAGGATAAAAACCAGAAAAAGTATTTGACAAAGTACAACATCCATTCATGATAAAAATCCTCAACAAAGTAGGTTTAGGGGGAACACATCTCAACATAATAAAGGCCATATTAAAAACCCACAGCTAACATCATCCTCAATGGTGAAAAACTGAGAGATCTTCCTCTAAAATGAGGAACAAGACCAGGATGTCCAGTCTCACCACTTTTATTCAACATAGAACTGGAAGTCCTGGCCACAGCAATCAGACAACAAAACGAAGTAAAAAGGAATTCACATTGGTGAAGAGGAAGTAAAACTTCCACTATTTGCTGCTTACATCATACTATATACAGAGAAAAACCTAAACACTGCACCAAAAAACTACTAGAACTGATAAATGAATTCAGTAAGACTGCAGGATACAAAAGTAATACACAGAAATCCATTGCATTTTTATACACTAATAATGAAGTAGCAGAAGGAGAAATTAAAAAAACAATTCCATATATAATTACAGCAAAACTAACAAAATACCTAGGAATAAACTTAACCAAGAAGGTTAAAGACCTGTACTCTGAAAACTATAAAACTTTGATGAAAGAAACTGAAGATGACACAAACAATGCAAAGATATTCCATGCTCATGGACTGGGAGAACGAATATTGTTAAAATGTCTATACTACTCAAAGCAATCTACAGATTTAATGCAATCCCTATCAACATACCAAGAGCAGTTTTAACAGAACTAGAACAAATAATCCTAAAATTTGTACAGAATCACAAAAGACCCTGAATAGTCAAAGCAATCTTGAAAAAGAACAAAACTGGAGATATCACAATCCCAGATTTCAAGCTATACTACAAAGCTGTACTAATCAAAACAGTATGGTACAGGTACAAAAACAGACACATAGGTCAATAGAACAGAATAGAGAGCTCAGAAATAAACTCACAATTACATGGTCAACTAATCTTTGACAAAGGAAGCAAGAATATGCAATGGGAAAAAGACGGGCTCTTCAACAAATGATGTTGGGAAAACTGGCCAGCCACATGCAAAAGAATGAAACTGGACCACTTTCTTACACCACACACAAAAATAAATTCAAAATGCATTAAAGACCTAAATGTGAGACCTGAAACCATAAAAATCCTGGAAGAGAGCATAGGCAGTAATTTCTCTGACATTGGCCATTGCCATATTTTTCTAGATATATCTCCTACAGTAAGGGAAACTAAAGCAAAAATAAACCATTGGGACTACATCAAAATAAAAAGTTTCTACACAGCAAAGAAAACAATCAACATAACAAAAAGGCAACTAGTGAATGGGAAAATATATTTGCAAATGACATTTCTGATAAGGGGTTAGTATCCAAAATAGATAAAGAATTTATAAAAACTCAACACCAAAAAACCAAATAATCCAATTAAAAATGGGCAGAAGACAAAAATAGACATTTCTCCAAAGAAGACATACAGATAGAACAGACACATGAAAATATACACAATATCACTAATCATCAAGGAAATACAAATCAAGACCACAATGAGATATCACTTCACACCTGTCAGAATGGCTAAAATCAAAAGCATAAGAAACAAGTGTTTGTGAGGATGTGGAAAAAAAGGAATCCTCCTGCACGGTTGGTGGGAATGCAAACTGGTGCAGCCACTGTGAAAAACAGCATGGAGGTTCCTCAAAAAATCAAAAATAGAATCACCACATAACCCAGTATTTCCACTATTGGGTATTTACCCAAAGAATATGAAAACACTAACTCAAAATGACATATGCACCCTTATGTTTACTGCAGCGTTAGTTACAACAGTCAAAGTATTGAAGCAACCCAAGTGTCCCTCGGTAGATGAATGGATAAAGAAAATGTGGTGTATATATACAATGAATATTACTCAGCCATAAAAAAGAATGAGATCTTGTCATTTGTAACAACATAGATGGAGCTAGAGAGTATTATGCTAAGTAAAATAAGTCACTCAGAGAAAGACAAATACCATATGATTTCACTCATTCACTGTGGAATTTGAGAAACAAAAGAAAGAAAGAAAAAAAGAGACAAAATAAACACAGACTCTTAGCTATAGAAAACAAATGGATGGTTACCCAAGGGGAGAAGGGTGGGAGAATGGGTGAAATAGATGAAGGGGATGAAGACTATACTTATAATGATGAGCACTGAGTCATATATGGAATTTTTGAATCACTATTGTACACCTGAAAATAATATAACATTGTATGTTAATTATACTGGAATTAAAATTTAAAAAAAGAAAGGAAAATACAAAAACCAACAGAAAAAAAAATAAATACAAACTTTTCTAGCTTTTAAAAAAAGATAAAATTTTACAGGTGCACCATGTTCATAACTACATTAAAAAAACAAGTACTGTGCTGCACATAGAAAATAATATAAGATGTAACATACACAAAACTATTAATAGTGATTGTCCTAGGGTGGTGGCCCAGAGATGCCTTTATGTTTTCTTCCACCTGCTTTTCTGTATTTCTCAAATTTCTATAATTTCCTTTACAAAGGAAAAATCAATTTACTTTACTTTAAAAATAGACAGCCCAGGGGCACCTTAGTGGCTCAGTTGGTTAAGCATCTAACTCTTAACTTCGGCTCAGGCTATGGTTGCAGGGTTGTGAGATCGAGCCCAGCATCGGGCTCTGTGCTCAGCATGGAGTCTACTTGAGATCTTCTGTCTCCTTCTCCCTCTGCCCTTCTCCCATGAGCAATAAATAAATAAATACTAAATAAATAAATAAATAAATAAATATCTTTAAGAAAATAAAAATAAAAAGATAGCCCTGACAGGTGAAGGGAACATATTCTTTCTTGGTTTCAATTTCCTGACTTACATACTACAGGTAATAACGTCTACCATTCAAGTGAGTTTTTGTTTTCATTTACATGAGACAATGAATATAAAATGTTCAGCACTATAGTGCCTGGTATATAATAAACACCCAAAAGATGTTAGAACTTGCTCATTTATTTAATGGCCCTTCACTAAGTCTCAAATATGTACCAGCAGCCACTTTCCCAATGAAGCTGTCACCCATGAGCAAGACATTCAGGGCCTGAATCACTAGGTACCATTCAGATGTCTAGAAGGAGCCATAATCCAGTAAAAGGCTCATCCTCCAGACTAGGAGCTCATCTAAGAGCATGGAGATCACTGGTAGAATGCAGAAATAAAGAGCCTTCTACATGCAACATTACGGATGAACCTCCAAAACACTACAATACATTAAAAAAACCCTCCCACAAAAAGAATGCACACTATACAAGTCATTTATAACAGAACAGGACAGAAATTTTTGATGGGAAGGGAGCAAAAGAGAACTTTCTGGGGCACTGGAAATGTTCCATATCTTGAAATGGGTGGTGACGTCATGGTTATACACACATGTAAAAATCCATTGAGCTGTACACTTCAGATTTGTATATTATCCTATATGTAAATTATACCTCTATAAAGTATCATTGAGAAAATAAATAAAAGGCTTTTAAACAATTACTACAGGTTAACTAACTCCCATTCTCTGTATATTTATTAAGAAGGTGTTATTCACTAAGTCACCCATTTGACAGATATTTGTTGTGTACCTACTATGTGCCAGGCACTGTTCTAGGCACTGGAACACAGCAACAATACACAGGCCAGATCTAGTGCTTAGTGCTACATCCTGGTAAACAGGGGTAATGTGATCCACAAACTGGGAGAACCCAGTCTGGTGGGAAGACCCACACAGGTGATGCCATACTGTGTGGAAGGTGCTGTGATGTGGCGTGTGGACTTCTTTGGTGCTACTGATGCGCAGGAGGAATGGATCCTGTGGCCTGACTATAACTTTGGAGACACAACACAGCCTGAGAGTTGAGGGATGTAGTGGAGCTTCCAGGTGGATCTTTGGAGAAGGGAGTATTCTCAGTGGTGTGAATGCAAAAGCATAGCTGTAATGAAATGGTGGGGAATGGATGCTCAGGGGTCCACACGGAGTTTGATACCATGGCATCAACATGACGTCTAAGTGTGGCTCTGGGACCAACGGTCCAATCCTGCGTCTACCACTCGATAAACATGTAACATTGGGTGATGACTCAGCCTTGGATTCCTCCACTCCAAAATGCAACTAATGTTACTAGTTAACTCACAGGGATCTTTCGAGGATTTAATGAGCTCAACTGTGGTGTATTAGTGTCCTCTTGCTGCTGTAACAAGTTGCCATGACCTTGACAGCTTAACCAGTGCAAGTTGGTTATCATACAGTTCTGGAGGTCAGAGTCTGAAGAGGGTCTCTCTGAGCTAAAATCAAAGTGTCAGCAGGGTTGCCTTCCTTCCTGGAGGCTCTAGGGGAGAATCCACTCCCTTGCCTTCCAGCTCCTAGAGGCACCTGTATTCTTTAGCTCATGGCTCTTTCCTCCACCTTCAAAGCTAGTTGTGGACCATCTCACTGACCACTGTTCTGTCATCACATCTTTCTCGACCACAGCCTGGGAAGGTTCTCTGTTTTTAAAGATCCATGTGAATAAATGAGGACCCTCTGGATAATCCAGGATAATCTCTCCATCTCAAGGTCCTTAACCTTAGCCACAACTGTGAAGTCCCTTCTGCCATGTAAAGTAACAAATTCACAGATTCCGGAGATGAGGACATGGACAATTTTGGGGAGCCATCATCATGCTGGCCGTACACCGTACTACTGAGCACAATGGCTGGCTTAGAGTATGTACTGGAAAATGCTTAGTTGCTAGGATATTACTCTTGTTATTATGACACCAGATTCAAAGAAGTATGAGCAGAAAATGCCAGAGCCCCTGGGGCCAGCAGGCATGCAAATCTAAACCAGACTAGTTGTAAATCCTGGGAATGCTCAGGTCTTAAGAAACTGCTCCAAAAGATGCACAAATCTGGAATTTCCATTTGGACAGAGTTTTTAATAAAGTAAGACTTTCTCACTCAGTACTCTCCATTGCATGCTCATCTGCTGGCAGAACAAACACTTATGGTGTTTCAGCATTTCCATACCAACAGCGAGAACAGATTCCTCTCCTAACTCCCTGTGCTGGATCAACCAGCTGGTCTGGTCTGACTCAGAAATGATGATGGCCTGGTGGTGGGTGACGAGAGCTACGTGAGCCATTTGCAAAGAACCCCCAGCAACTGGAGGGGTGGAACTGAGAAGGCTCCCCCAAATTGCCTCAACCTCTTTAAAAGTTGGGCAGCTAGGAAGCCAGGCAATTGAGTGCAAGCATATTGGGCTGGGCTACAGAATAGAGGCTCTTTGGATGGCTAGTAAATGCTCTCCCCTACGTTATAATGACATGTTGCAATAGACTTTGACACTTTTTAACTCCCCCCACCCCATACACACACACCAGATGAGATCACAAGCTCCATTAGAGCAAAGACCTCGCCTGGAATCAGCAGTCAATCTCCCTGTGTGCCTGGTTCAGGGTCAGGCACACGGCTGGGATGCAATAAAGTGTTGAGTTAAAGAATGAAGGGATGGATGGATAGAGAGCGACTGAAAGATGAACGAACCAGGATCACACCCAGGGGTGATACTTAGATTCTAAAGCAGGAATTGACAATCTGTGAGCCAAAGGCCAAATCTAGCACACAGCCTGTTGTCTATGGCCCCAAAACACAGCCACACTTGTTCTGTAATATATTGTCTCTAGTTGTTTGCTACAACAGCAGAGCATGTGGTCTCTTTGTCTGCCAAGCCTAAAATATTTACTGTCTGGCCCTTTACAGAACACATGTGTGGACCTCTGCTTTACAATATATTATGGCAGCTCAACAGAATAACTTCAGGACATTTTAAATATATAGATCTGTATTTTAACTAGTTTTGCAAGTTTGAGAACCTTTGCACTAAAAGGGTACTGAGCTGATCTCACGAGGACAGGGTTATAAATGCTTACATTGAACCAGAATCACCCGAAAGCTTGTTAAAACACAGGTCGACAGGCTCCGCCCCTGGAGTTTCTGATTCAGTAGGACTCGTATGCGCCCAAGAAGGTGCACTTTTTAGTCCTGTCACCAGATGCTGCTGCTGCTACTGTTCCGGGGACCACACTTTGAGAACCACTGCACAAGGATAACCCAGTACCCATCACTATTCAAGTGTCATTCATGTTCCAATGTCATCAACAGATTCTGGGTTGAGTAGGGGTGAAATGTGGGATAAATTCTTCCTGGAGCTCTGTGGCAATGAAGAGTGGAAACTATGAATGCTTCAGGAGGCTGAGATAGCAAATCGTCAGTAGGGTACTTGGTAAATGTGGTTGAATTACTTTCGCACAGGGTTTCATCCCCTACAAAGTTGATCTTCATCTATCATCTCATTTAAACCCCAGAACAACCCTGTGGGGAGGCATTATTACTACATGATCCTCCTCCCCATTTTTCAGGAGAGAAGAATGAGGCTCAAGAGGGTGGAGGGTAGAGATGAGATCCTCTCCCCTCCACGCCACCCACCTGATCAGTGGCAATCTTTCTAGACCTGTCTTTGTTCTTTCTTTCCGACTCACCTACCACTTCTTCTCTATTGACTCTTTTACTCTTGGCCTCAAACACACCAAGTCTCCCTTCCCAAAAATAAACTCTATAGCGCTGCCTCTTCTCCTAAGAAAACATAATGCCAGCCCACATATGTAATTTTACATTGTATTGCACAATGTAAAGGTGGAATCAATTTTAATCATGTATCTTCAACCCAATATATCCAAATTATCATTTCAATGTGCAATCACCATAAAAAGGGTATCTCATGTTCTTTTTTTCATAGCAAATCTGAAATCCAATGTGAATTTTATATTTATAGCACATCTCAGCTCAGTCGAGCCGTGTTTCCACTGCTCAGGAGCCTCATGTGGTCAGTGGCCATCATGTTGAAGATGATCTTCTGGTAGGCATATCCCATGTCTACCAGAACCTTTTTCAGATGTGGTGTTAGTGAATCTTTCTACTGACTATTATCTCCTTGTTCTCCTTGCCCACTCTCCTCTAGTGTCTCCACTAGAAGAGAGATCTTTTTCTGAGACACTTTTTTCTCCTTGTCCTTCTATATCCCTGATCATTCCTTCTTCTGGGCACCTCTTCCTTTACTCACCTCTTAAAGAGTTAGTGGTGTTCCCAAAGGTTCTGTTTCCTGCCCATTGTTCCTCTCTCACTTCTTCATTTACTTGGAACTTTTATCCATTCTTTATGGTTTTAACTATATGCTGATGGATCGCAAATCCGTATCACTAGGCATTCATGGTACCCTAGAAGCCAACTGAACTCAATGGGCTTTAAAACTGACCTTATAATCCACTACTTAAACCTGCTCCATGAATGATACATCATTCCATGGGCCATCCAGACCAGAAACCCACAAGCAGTGGTTCTCAGCAGGAGGTGATTAACCCACCCCAGGGGGCATTTGGCATTGCCTGGAGGCATATTAAGTTGTCATAGCTTTGGGGGAGGGGGTGCTACTGGTACTAATGGATAAAGACCAGGGCTGGTGCTAAACATCCTAGAGTGCTCAAGAAAACTCCTATCAACACAGATCATCTGGTGAAATCGGGTTCTTATCTTACACCATACGCAAAAATCAACTCAAGATGGATTAAAGGCTTAAATGTAAGACCTGAAACTATAAAATTCCTAGAAGAAAACATAAGGGAAAAGCTTCATGACATTGGTCTTGGCAGTGATTTCTTGGATAGGACACCAAAAGCACAGGCAACAAAAACAAAAATAGACAAGTAGGACTACATCAACCTAAAAGGCTTCTGCACAGCAAAGGAAAAAAATCAACAGAGTGAAAAGGTGACCTCCAGAATGGGAGAAAATATTTGTAAACTATATATCTAATAAAGAGTCAATTTCCAAAGTATATAAGAAAGTTCTACAACTCAATAACAAAAAACCAAATAGCCTGATTTTAAAATGGGCAAAGAACTTGAATAGACATTTCTCCAAAGAAGACATTTCTCCAAAGGCCAACAGGTATATAAACAGATGCTCAGGGGCACCTGGATGGCTCAGTCATTAAGCGTCTGCCTTCAGCTCAGGTCATGATCCCAGGGTCCTGGGATCGAGCCCTGCATCGGGCTCCCTGCTCCACGGGAAGCCTGCTTCTCCCTCTCCCACTCCCCCTGCTTGTGTTCCCTCTCTCGCTGTGTCTCTCTCTGTCAAATAAATAAATAAAATATTAAAAAAAAAAAAAGATGCTCAACATCACTCATCATCATGGAAATGCAAATCAAAACCACAATGAGATATTACCTCACACTTGTTAGTGTGGCCATTATTGAAAAAACAAAAGATAACAAGTGTTGGTTGAAGAGGATGTGGAGAAAAGGGAACCCTTGCACACTGTTGATGGAGACATAAATTGGTACAGCACTGTGGAAAACAATATGGTTGTTTTGCAAAAAAAAAAAAAATTTCAAAATAGAACTACCATATGATCCAGCAATCCCACTTCTGGGAAACTGAGCAAAGCTACTGAAATCAGGATCTCAAAGAGATATCTGCACTCCCATGTTCACTGCAGCATTATTCACAATAGCAAAGATCTGAAAACAACCTAAATGTCCATCAATAGATGAACAGGTAAAGAAAATGTGACATATACATACAATGGAATATTACTCAGCCTTATAAAAAGGCAATTCTGCCATTTGTGACAACATGGAAGAACCTGGAATATTAGGCTGAATGAAATAAGCTAGACACAGAAGGACAGCACTTAAATGAAGAATTTAAAGTAGTCAAAATCATAGAAGCAGAGAGTAGAATGGTGGCTGCCAGGGGCTGGTGGTGGTAGGGAATGGGAAGTTCTAGAGATCTGCTGGACAACACTGTGCCTATAGTCAACAATACTGGATAGTACACTTCAAAATTTGTTAAGAGGGTTGATCTCATGTTAAGCATTCTTACCATAATAATAATTTTAAAAGATTATCCAGCCTAAAATGTCAAGAGTTCCACTGTTGAGCAACACTGCTTTAAAGCTTTGTCACTCAAGGAGTAGCCTAGGGATGCACTGCTTTAGCAGCACACGGGAGCCTAGTGGACATGCCTATTCTTGGGTTCCAACTCAGACCTACAGGACTAGAATCTCTGAAATGTGGCCCAGGATTAATGTTTTAACAAGCTTTCCAGGTGGTGCTTATGCACACTAAAGGTTGAGAGTTATTCCTTTAGGTGAGATGACCTTAATGTCCAAGACACCTATTTGAGTTCTTGTTCTGTGACCAGCATCAAGGGCAGTGATACAGAAAAAGAAGGCCAGATTCAAAATCTGAGTGAGTGTACAACTTTAGCCTTCAGGATCCAACCTCTTGGGCCTCCAGGTGAATAATTTAACTCTTTTTTTCTCTTTATTAGCATTATTCCAGAAGAAATCAACCTGTAAGTTTAATGGTCCAAGGCAACTAGTATTCGATGCACAATCTTCTTCTTGGTCATGGAGCTCAGAGCTGATTTCTTCAAGTTTGAAACCGAGAAACAGAGCGGTGTTTGGTGCACTGCCCATTAGAGAGACCAATGCAGGAAAATCCCCAACCCTTTCCACCCAATTAAACTCAGTTTGTACTTTAAAATATGAAAGGTTGTGTTCTTGAGAAATAGGATAAAGATGTAAACTGGTTATGCTAAGGAAAATGGACCTTGAGGAATGTTTAGATGTACTCAGCTGCCAGAGAACCCTACAAGGAATTAACTTAGAGGAAAATAAATCTGGAATCTACTTCTGGTTCTGCCAATTGATTGTGAATTAAAAAAAAAAATCATTCTAGTTCAAGAAATGTTTATTAAGCATCTCTGATGAGCCAGGCACTGGAGATAAAATAAACAAAGCACACATAGTCCCCAACCTTAGGGAGGGTGCAGGCTGGCGAACTCTCAAATGAAGAAATATTGGATGTATCAAATATGGTCCCTTCCCCTGAGTAACTCAGACTAGTTGGTGAGGAAGGCAAATAGATTTTATATTGGCAGAACAATGTGGTAAATACTTAGGTATATACGCAATTCTAATGGTAACAGAGAGATGGAAACTTCATTCACTCTGGGGAATAAAGAAAGGCTTTCTCAAGAAGGCAAGGAGTTGTACAGATAGACATCTGAGAGAGGCAAAGAGGAAGGGAGGGAAGGGGAGAAGTATTTCAGGGTCCTGTACAGAGATCATAAGGGCATGATCAAGGCCATGTGCTGGGGACAGGGAGGAGTCGTCAGTGTCAAGAAGAATGAATTAAAGGTAGCCACATATTTTTGCCATCCTCCCTACTGATGGGTGTTGGTTTCTTTCTCCTCCTCTTGAGCCTGGTTGGCCCAGTGACTGTAGGACCAATCGAAAGTATCTGACATAAAGAATTGTACTGGATATGAGGATAAGGATGACATAAGAAAGAATCAGAGCACGTTCTGCATGGAGCGCTGGGTGTTATGCACAATGAATCATGGAACACTACATCAAAAACTAATGATGTAATGTATGGTGATTAACATAACAATAAAAAATTTTTTAAAAAAAAGAAAGAATCAGAGAACTTGAAGATGGATCAATAGGAATTACTCAACCTGAAAAAGAGATGTTTAAAAATTAGCAGAGGGGTGGCCAGGTGGCTCAGTCAGTTAAGCGTCTGCCTTTGGCCCAGGTCATGATCCTGGGGTCCTGGGATTGAGCCCCGAGTCAGGCTCCCTGCTCAGCAGGGAGTCTCCTTCTCCCTCTCCTTCTGCCCCTACCCCCCCACTCGAGATCTCCCTCTCTCTCTCCTCTCTTTCTTTCAAATAATCTTTTTAAAAAATTAGCAGAGCAATGTCTAACATACATGTGATTAAAGTGCCTGAAAGAGCAAGAATGGGGTAGAAAGCAATATTGAAGAATAATGGCCTTCCCGATAAAGTGCCTTTCCAAATTTGGTGGAAGACAAAAATTTACAACTTCAAAAATTTCAGAGAACCCCAAACAGAATACATGTGAAGAAAACCATGCCAGGCACACCGAAGTCAAACAAATGAAAATCAAAACAAAAAGAAAATCTTGAAACTCACAAGAGAAAAATGATACATTATATACAGAGCACAATGTTTCAAAATTTCCACAGACTTAGCATCAGAAACTATAGAGTCCAGAGACAGTGGAATAACATCTTTAAGGTGCTGAAAGAAAACTAAATTCTATATTTCATGGAAATGCTCTTCAAGAATGAAAGCGAATTGGGGCACCTGGGTGGCTCAGTTGGTTAAGCAGACGACTCTTGATTTTGGCTCAGGGTCATGAGCTCGAGCCCCCAGTCAGGCTCCATGCTGGGGGTGAAGCCTGCTTAGGATTCTCTCTCTCCCTTTCCCAATCTCTCCTCTCAAATGAATAAATAAATCTAAAAAAAAAAAAGAATGAAAACAAATTAAAGACTTTACAGATAAAAGAAAATGAAGAGCATTCATTGCCAGCACACCAGCATGCCAAGAAATGCTAAAGGAAGTTCTTCTAGCTGAAGGGAAATGATGACAGAGGGAAACCCAGATTCCTCCAGGAACAAATGAAGAGCATTAAAACTGCTAAATATCTGAGTAAGTGTAAAAGACTATTTGTCCTCAATTAAAAAAAAAAAATACATATGCATATGACTGTTAAAGCAAAAATTCTTAAGTTGTTTCCCAGGGTTTTAATGTATGTAGATGCAATGCATATCACACTATATAGTCCAAGGGATGAGGAGGGGTGGTCATGGGCTTATACAGTTATAGGTTTTTACCTTTCACATTTCACATGCAGTGGCAAAATATGAACCCTCCATAGCCCTGTGAAAAGCTAAGGATGTTTAACATAATCCCCGGGGCAGTCACTTTAAAAATGCAAGACATATGGCTAAAACTGACAAATAAGTTGAAATGGAACTCTCAAATGTCCTAAATTTTTTTTAATTTAAAGGCAGGTGCTGTGGATAGAAGGGTCCCCAAAGATGTCCATATCCTAATCCCTAGATCCTGTGAATATGCTGTACATGGAAAAAAGATTGCAGATGTATCTAAGGACCTTAAACACAGGGAATTATCCTATTGTGCCTGATATAATCATATGTGTCCTTAAAAGCAGAGAGTTTTCTCCATCTGGAAGCAGAGAGATGTGGCAGAGAAGCTGGAGAAATTGAGAGATGCCACGTGTGAGAGAAACATGACCCGCCATTGCTAAAGGGGCCACATGGAAGGCCAGAGAAGGAAGTAGGCAGCCTCCAGAGACCAGCCCCCAGCCCCATGGACAGCAAGTAAGCGCGGACCTCAGACCCACAACCTTTCACCGTTAATTTGCTATAGCAGCAATAGAAAATACCACAGCAGGACAGGGAGAAGGGCGGAATGAAAAGACAAGCAATAAAATGGTATATCTAATCCAAACTCATCAACAGTCACATTAAAAGGCAGTGGACTAAAAAGGCAGAGATTATCATAATGGATCCAAAAAAGCGATTTGCTCTCTACAAGAGATGCACTTTAAATATGAAGACACAAACAGATTGAAAGTAAATTAATGGAAAAAGATATGCCACATCACAAGCAAGGCTGAGGCATCAGATAAAAAAGAGACCTCAAGACAAAGAGTACAACCAAAGGGACATTTTGGAATGATAAAAGGAAGAGACCACAATCACAAATGTGTATGCACTTAATAACAGAATCCTCAAATTTAGAGGGAGAAACAGATGACTCTGCAATCACTTTCTCTTCAACTTCAATCGCAGACATTTACCACTGCTCATTATTGTTTATAGATCAGCTCACTTTTAAAAATATAATTAAGATATTTTAATATAAATTTAGTCCCATGCATAAATGGGAGACTGTGTCACTTACATAAATCATCAAAGTAAAAACAAAGCACACCGTATTACTAGGTCCCAGTGTTATTGCGTGATCTATACTTGCTCTGTGATCCGCGTTCTTTAATCTGGGGCTACACTCCCCAAAACCACCCTGCTCACCAGATGTATCCCACATTCTGGGAAACACAGATGTAACCCAACTCCCTCACACATGCAAAGGCAGAGGTGGGGGTGTGGGGGGGTACTAACTGGGCTCCTGTCATAAAACAAGTTACTGCCAGACCCCCACCTCCCGATCCTTTGCTGAGTGCTCCTTCCTCTGACCTGTTCCATCTCCTTTCTATTCATAGTAAGTGAGCCCCAAGACTCCCCCCTTGAAGTCCGTATTTAGAACCCAACAGAAATCCCAAGGTCCTGGATCCAGAACCAACTTAGAGTCAGCTATGGGTATTGCATATACTTCTAATTTTCTGTATCTTAGGATGTTTTGACATCTTAAAAAAGGTTTCTAGCTCAGAAAAGTTGGCCCCTTCTGGGGCTAACCAATTCCTAGAGATGACCAAGGGCTCAGTGGGACTGTGGCTTTGATTGGCAGTCCCGAGTTGGAACTCCTCTATCTTGGCAGGACACCCTAGGAGACAATGCTCTTCTGCCTTAATCATCCAAGGACCAGGTACCAGGCAACGGGGGACCACCCCTGTAGTTTAGAGGCCAATCCTCAACTGTTTACCCCAACATGCCCTGCCTGTTCCCCAGAAACCCTAATAAAAGTTCTGGCCTAAATTTATCGCTTCTGCTTCCTGATCAAAACCTGGTGCTCCTCCTGCAAGTCATGTGTCTCTATAAGTAACATGAACATTTTCTTTGAATGGCACTGGCCTCTCCATGTTGTCACTTGGTCACCTTTAAAAATTAAGACCAGGGCTCAGGACAGTGTGCGGGTAGCAGTCGGTATCCAAGAGTACTCAGAGTCAAGTCCACGCTGTCTTTCTAATATGACTGACGTCATCAGCGGAGTTACAGAAAACTGGGAGTGACCACTCCAGTTCCAGGAATGGACTCTCAGGCAGGCAACTCCCCCCACCGCCAACACCCCCCCCAGGAACCTCACAAATGATGCACATCCTCCTCCCAAGCTGTTCAGCGGGCGTGACTTGTGAGTTGATCCTTGGCGGGGAGGTCACTAATCATTGGGTGGCCAGACTGGTGACACGCAGGCTGAGGGATGGGCTCAGGGTCCAAGTCTCATCAGGCAAAGTCTGCCGCATCAGAACAGCACAAAACAGTTCATCCTGCCTAGGCTTGGCTCCCTGTGATCAATGAACTTTGAGGCCTGAAACAGGAGAGCTCAAAACAAGTGTGCTTCTGTTTCCAGCAACAAAGAGGGAGTTAACTTTCCAGATTCCCGAACTGATCCATCACGGGGATGAACCTCCGATCAGCCACTTTGTTACCTGGACCCACTCAATGTGAAGCTGGCCGGAAAGGCGCCAATTTCAAAAATTAAACAGACCCAGGTTTGAGTCCTGGGTCTGTCATTTGCTCATTGTGTGGCTTGGGAAAGTTGGCTAAATCCATCCATCTTAATTTCCTCATCTGTAAAACTGAGGAAATATTATTTACCTCTCTCTAAATGGGAAAATTATAGTAAAAATTTAAATCACATTTGTTGCATGCCGTCTGCCAGATGCTTTGTTGGGCCTTTCGTGTGTTACTGGAGTGCGTATGCAGAACGCAAAGGGGGGCCGGCCACACATCCAGGAGCTCACGGTATGATACACCACTCACACCGGGGCTGAGTGTTGAGGGCAGAACTCAAGCATGTTTTCAGGCAAATGTGCCACTGAGGGGTGCCTGGGTGGCTCAGTCGTTAAGCGTCTGCCTTCGGCTCAGGTCATGATCCCAGGGTCCTGGGATCGAGTCCCGCATCGGGCTCCCTGCTCCGCGGGAAGCCTGCTTCTCCCTCTCCCACTCCCCCTGCTTGTGTTCCTGCTCTTGCTATCTCTCTCTCAAATAAATAAATAAAATCCTTTAAAAAAAAAATGTGCCACTGAATTTTAACCAGCGCATGTGTAAATGTGCCCACTCCC
Source organism: Neomonachus schauinslandi (assembly GCF_002201575.2). Classification (NCBI taxonomy): domain Eukaryota; kingdom Metazoa; phylum Chordata; class Mammalia; order Carnivora; family Phocidae; genus Neomonachus; species Neomonachus schauinslandi. The sequence continues at coordinate 145,222,701 of NC_058407.1, forward strand.
CTCCCTACCCCCCACTGCGCGCGCACACACGCACACACACACACACACACCCAGCTCAGCTGGGTGGCTTTCCCCAGAGTAGACCATGGTGACTATATACCTCTCTTAGCCTCAGTCCCCTCTCCAAGCCAACTGAAAATCCTTTCCAATTCACAAAGGAAGGATGTCCTTAATTAGGTTGACCCTGGAGCCTGATCCCAGAGGAAATGAAGAAAAGGACCTTTGGCGAGAACAAGGAGGCCACAGTTTGAGAAGGCAGTGGACGTGGGGTTAGAACCTGGATCCTGGCTCGGCTGCTGATTAGCTGGGCGAGTGTGGACACATTCTTCACCTTTCTGAGCCTCCTCTTGCGTGCAACATGAGACAGCTGGGGGCGACGTTTCTAGAACAGCATGAGGCTATAGCGTAAGCAGAGCACCAACCCCTCCCTTCTCTAAGCCCTCATGGAGAAGCTGTGGGCTACAGGGAAGGGGGGTGCAGACGCCTGGTTCCACTTCCTCCTGCCTGTGTGAACGTGGGCAGGCCACTAACCTCACTTAGCCTCAACTTGTAGAAAGATGAGTATTAATTCCTAGCCTGACTGGGGTTTTGTACGGATTCAGGTGAGTATGGAAAGTGTTCCATAGGTGTCCTCCTCCCTCTCCTCCATAAAGGAAGGGTCTACTCTCAGTGATAACATCACATGTCTCCCACTCTGTGCAAGTTCACCACAGAAACAACTGTGTCTGTAGGAACATCCTCCAGAAGGCTTTCTATCGCTTTTCTCTTTGAAGAAGAACAAGCTGGGGATCAACAGTTGGCATCTCTCACAAGATAAAAGTTGCTCCGTATCCCGGGCTGAGGCTCCCCCGGAATCAGAGCGATGCCTTCATCTCTGTTCTGACGGCAACACGTGGCTTGGGTTCTTCATCTCAAATGGCAGGTTACTCAGCGAGACAGAGGGAGAGCGGCAGATGGATGTGACAGTAAATTCTGCTATGTACCCACAGACACTTCTAAGACATTAAAAAGTTGTGCCTACATTTCCTACTCCCACAGCGCAAACCGTGAAGAAATCCTGATGTCAGTTTGAGGGGCACGTGGGATCTTGCTTCTCTTTGCCCTGCAAGTGCCTCCGTCTGGTCACGCCACACACAGCTTCAGCTGACCTCCCTGGTTGTGAGAAAGGGAAAGCAAGAGGAGACCAAGACTCTAAAGGGTTTGTTTTATCTGCCTGGTAGGCACACCAGATCCGGAGTGTCAGAAAAAGGATTCGAGCTTTTGTTCTGTGACTTCCTAGCAATGACGCGGAGGGAGGACAGAACAGCCCCACGTGGTTCTGCTATCTATAAAATGGGAGGAAGGACAGAACAGCCCCACGTGGTTATTCTGAAGGCCAAATTAGACCTCATGCCTTGGGCCACCCTGCCTCTAACTGATTATACTCTAACCACAACAGACCTCGACTGTGATCAATGGGTTCCTGGCTCAGCAGCTTTGCACTCGCTGTTCCCTCTGCCTGGAATGCTTTTCCCCCAGCTCTTCCCATCACTAGTGGCTCCTTTCCATCCTTTGGACTTTAGCTCAAGCGTCACCTGCTCTGAGAGGTCCCCCTTTTCTAGAACAGGACCTCTGCCCATTAGTCTTGACCACAGTTCTCTGCTTTTTTTATTTCCCATAATACTTTTCTGAATCTGTAATTAATTTACTCGCCTGTGTATCCATGTCTCCCTACATGAGAAGTAAACTAGAATCTGGTCTTTTCATACTGTATCCTCATAATCTACTGCAGGGCGAGCTACCTAAGCATTTCATAAATATTCACTGAGTGAATGAATGAATGTACTAGAAAGCACTTGGGACCTGTAAAATCCTGTATACGTGTAGGGGACGTGATACACACACACCCACACATGGGACAGAAAGTGAAATGACAGATTCATGCTGCTGATTCTGGAAGACCAGAGACCATTTCACCCAGGAGTCCCTCAGCACAGGCTAACTCAGAGGGGGAAAAGAGACTGTCATGAGCTCCAGACTGAAAAGACACCAGTCTCCCTGCCTGTCAAGCACCCACCAGGAAATGCACAAATTAGCATTAGAATAAAAACTGAAATGCCATCCAGGCTGTCTGTTATTAACTTCCTGACTCCACGGATTCTCCTCTATAATCTGAAGGCAGCGCTGCCATGCGGTTCAGAGTCTCCAAAGATGTTTACAAGAAATTGGGTTGGTAGATTTTCACCCATCTGCAAGGCTTTGTGATAGCCCAGTTTAAGTCGTTTACAGGAAACTTTACATAAACTCATGTCACTATATTCTTTTTAAACTTGCCATGATGAGAAATGGCAAACACAGAAAAGAGAAAGGATATTATAATGAACTCCTACATTCCCACCACCCAGCTTCACTAATTTTCAATTTCTGACAGTCTTGCTTTGTCCATATCCTTACCAATGTCCTCCTTTCCCTGGATGATTCTGAAGAGAACCCCCAGATGTCATGTCAGTTCATGTGTCAATATTTCAGAATCTCTAAAAGCCAAGGACTGTCCTTTTCAGATATCACCACAACACCGTCATCACACTAGAACATGTTTTTAAATCCTTAATATTATCAAGTATCTTTTCTGTGTTCACAATTTCCCTGATTCTATTATATTTTTAAAAAATGGATGGTGTAGTCGGTTAAGCATCCAACTCTTGGTTTTGGCTCAGGTCACGATCTCATGGTTGTGGGATCCTACCCCTTGCCAGGCTCCGTGCTGGGCGTGGAGACTGCTTGGATTCTCTCTCTCTCCCTCTTCCTCTGCCCTCCCCCCACCTCTCTCCCCCCCCATAAATAAGTAAATAAACATTTTAAAATGTTTATTTCTTTTAATTAGACACAAATAGGGTCCATATAGTATGATTGGCTAATATGACTCAAATCTCTTTTAATGTATAGGTTCCCCCTTCTACCTTTGTATTTTTTTTTTTTAAGATTTTATTTATTTGTCAGAGAGAGAGAAGGAGCGAGCCCAAGCAGGGGGAGCAGGCAGAGGGAGAAGCAGACTTCCCGCTGAGCAGGGAGCCCAATGCAGGGCTCCATCCCAGGACCCTGAGATCATGACCTGAGCCCAAGGCAGACACTTAACCACTGAGCCACCCAGGCGTCCCCACCTTTGTATTTCCTTGGTCGAGAAAACTAGGTCTTCTGTCTCGGTTTCTCAGTTTGGGGTTTTTGCTGATGGCATTCCCATGGTGGTGTTAAAAAGAAAACCACAAGCCCCAAATGGAGATACTCAGGCCAAATCACCAACCTGGGGCTCAATTACCTAATCTAACTGCATTTCAACCACGCCCAGAAACGTAGTCTTGACTGGTCAGTCAGGAATTTTCTGATATGCACCAAGGAGGTAATGTCCCATGGGCCCTCTCCAGCCTCCAAAGGGTGAGGAGGTTATCTGCATGATAAGACCCCCTGCCCTTCCCCCTAAAGGAAGGTGACCTTGGCTGGAGCAATCCTTTCTTTCCTTTTGCTAATAACTTCCTTGCCCCTCCCTCCTTCTTAGAAAATCTATTTTCTATAACTCCAGAGCTCCCCTCTACTTGCTAGATAGGATGCTCCTCGATTCATGAATCACTTAATAAAGCCAATTAGATCTTCGAATTTACTCAGTTGAATTTTTGTTCTTTAACAGTGTCATTTATCAGACGTATGCCCCCTCCGGTATTTGTTGGAAATTGGTAGTTTAATCTAAAGCTTTGCTCGGATCCAGATTTCATTTATTTTTCCAAGACTATCTCACAGGTGATACGTGTGCTTTAAGAGATGAAAATTTCCTAGTCATATCTTTCTGTAACATTAATAAGCATTGATAATCATTGCCCAGATCCATTCATTCATTAGAGTTTGCAATGTAGTGACATTCCAATTCTACTACTTCACTCTTTACCTTGAAACAATGCCAACTGTCACCTTCGGAACAATGACAAAAAGAGAAATGCTCTGAAGGGTAGTTTATCTAAGAAAAGCAGAATAGATGCTGATTCTTTCCCTTTACATAGGTTTTTTAAAGCAAGGAGTTGGTTTCTTAGCATCCTCCAAAGGTTCTCTGTGAGTTATCTTTTAAAATATTTTATTATAAACTCATGAATGATTATTATAAACTCATGGATTTTCTGTGCTTCCATCCCTTGCGGTCAATATCCGTATTGATGCCTACATTGTTCCACCTCTGGCCGGTGGGGGGCCTCATGTGGGCTTCAAGTTCTTTTGACCTGTAGTCTTTGCTTACTGCTGTGCTCTCTGGTATGGAAAGCTGCTCTAAGAAGGATCAGCCCCTCACCTTGAAACAGCCACTTCTCCAATGGAACAATTTCTCTCAGGGCAAAGTAGTTACTTAAAAACCCAAATCTGAAAGCTACAGCCTGTTTATTGTTACTGGGCTGGTCACTTCTGGGGTAAATGTATTTTAAGTCAAAACACATCCCAAGTTCATACTGATACTTTTTATGCAAGTTCAGGGCTCAACCTCACAGATCTCTTCTTTCACGACAAAATGTTCGTTCTTAATGTTTAAGGGTAACAAAATATAACACCCCAAAATATGCCTCTTTGGCATATTGATTACATCGGGCTGGTTATTTTCCAGACAGAGTGGACACTGGAGAAGATCTGAAACCTGAGTAAAGAGTAAAAGGTTTTGTAAAAGTTTTATGAAAAGACATTTACATTGATAAGGCCGTTTGGAGCGGTGTCTCCCTCCTGGTACCAGGAAGAGGAGGTAACTAAATCTCTAGAGAAGACAAGGACCTAAATCTGCGTGACAACCCACCCTTGTTTACTGTGCTTCCCTGAGACCCTCCCATCACTGCCATCCCCAGCCCATCTCCCAACATCTCTTTTGTCTTTAGCTGGAGACGGTGTTAAAGCTGGTGGCTTGAGCCATTCCGGGGAGTTACCTGGTTTTGCCACGTCTACAGGAGGTATGCAAGCTATTAAACTCCTGTTTGTTTGTCTCCTGTCAATCTCTCTTTTATTCCAGGGGGGTCTGAGCCAAGAACCTAGAAGGACAGAGTAATAAATAGATTCCCCTCTATCCATATAGAACTTTATACTTCCCAAGTGTTTTCTAATGCATTCCCTCAGTATTCTAGTCTGCATTCTTTTTTATCATAAAGCCTTTGTATGGGATTCAACTATGATCCTTTTTTTTTGTTGCTTTTTTTAAAGGGAAATTCATTGTCCTATACTTTCAGGAGGGAGAGGTGGGCCAAGGTAGCTTCTTGCCTTCATGGCTCTAGAGTTCCCTGTTCTGTTTTTATCATAAAGGGATTAAAAATATGGCCTCTAGTGTTTTTTTTTTAATTTTTTTATTGTTATGTTAATCCCCATACATTGTATCATTAGTTTTAGATGTAGTGTTCCATGATTCATTGTTTGTGCATAACACCCAGTGCTCCATGCAGAACGTGCCCTCCTCAATACCCACCACCAGGCTAACCCATCCTCCCACCCCTCTCCCCTCTAGAACCCTCAGTTTGTTTTTCAGAGTCCATCGTCTCTCATGGTTCGTCTCCTCCTCTGATTTCCCCCCCTTCATTCTTCCCCTCCTGCTATCTTCTTCTTCTTTTTTTTTTCTTAACATATATTGATTATTTGTTTCAGAGGTACAGATCTGAGATTCAACAGTCTTGCACAATTCACAGCGCTTACTAGAGCACATACCCTCCCCAGTGTCTATCACCCAGTCACCCCATCCCTCCCACCCCACCCCCCACTCCAGCAACCCTGTTTGTTTCCTGAGATTAAGAATTCCTCATATCAGTGAAGTCATACGATACATGTCATTCTCTGATTGACTTATTTTGCTCAGTATAACACCCTCCAGTTCCATCCATGTCGTTGCAAATGGCAAGATCTCATTCCTTTTGATGGCTGCATAATATTCCATTGTATATATATACCACATCTTCTTTATCCATTCATCTGTCGATGGACATCTTGGCTCTTTCCACAGGTTTGGCCTCTAGTTTTTTGAGAGCTTCCTCTCTGCTCCTGTCGTTGCTTTTTGTCTGGACTTCTATGGACTTCTATGACTCCCTACTGTCTCTGTCCTGCCTGCTCTGGTCGCTACCCTCAGCCCTTTCTCCTTGGTACAGGGCTTGGTCCTGGGAGAAGACTCACTTCCTGAGAGTTTTTAGGCCCACATCCTCCAGACTCTTCCCATACCTGCAGCTCTGCCTACAGCTCCTGTGCCCCCATTCTTGATTAGAGCCTGTGATATACCCCCCTTCCCACCAACCATCATTTCTGCTGTCATCCTAAATGGTCTGCCTAGATTTCCAGGAGGGCCTGATGGTGATTTTGGCCTTCTGAAAGGCTCAGCATCAAGGTAAGCAACAGTCTTTCCTCTTCTTTCTCACACACCCTTTCGAATGCCACACCTTTCCAAATGCAGTTGTTAGTGGCTTTATCCACACACTCATTTGAGGCCCTGGTGGGGATGTCCTATCTCATAACTTTTCTGTAGATACTACCTGTGAGTGTTGTCTGTTTTATTACTTCTGTTGCTCTTTTTATGAAGAGTGGGTTCAAAATGTTCAAAAGTTAAGCTGCTACTCCATTCCAGATTTCCCTGGTAAGCTTATTCTTGAAGGGATGCTCTTCCAGCTACAAATACACACATATCATTACGCTCTCCTTCTCCCCTACAGACACTCATGTGCACACGTGCACACACACACACACACACACCCTTCAGAGCAATGACTCTCTGTGAGGCAGAAACTGAACAATTGACCAAAGTTGCCTGATTCATCAACTCTCTGTGTCCTCAGCCGCTCTTCTAGGGAGATCAATTCCCTCGCCATCAATATAAATCAAATGGTGTTATTACAACATCCAGCTATGGGGCCAAATAATCTATATGTTCATTTCTATTTGGTTCTCCATAAGGAATGGGAAGAAATTTCAACTTATCCTTCTGGTTCCTATCTGCCTTCCTCATCAGGAGGTAATGTTTTATTACTAAATGTTTTGAAAGGAAAATATATTGGAATGAGGTTGTTACCTGGCCAAAACCATATACAATCATAGTCATCTTGCTCCTGGCAAATGGAGCATTCTCAACCATTTGGCTGGGACAACATCTTTGAAAGACAATAGATACATCATCTTCCTTTGGAAACAGAAACCATCAACAACTCCATCCCTTCTGCCTGGGTACTAAGATATGCTGAATAGAAAGGAAATCCCCCTGATAGAATATTCTACACCAATAAAAAAGGAATTCTACAACCAAGAAAGAAGTATCAATGGAAAGGTTGTAATAACATGGGAAATGCTAAGATATCAGGTGATTAAAAGCAGGTCACAAAGTATATGTACAAGACCATCTTAAAAGATGCTCATAAGCAAAAAGAAACACTGAAAACTATGCCAAAATGTTACAATAGTGATGGCATAACAAGTGATCTCTTTCTACTATATTTTACAGTACTTTCTATTTTTTTTAAGATTTTATTTATTTATTTGAGAGAGAGAGAGAGCGAGCGAGCACAAGAGGGGGTAGAGTCAGAGGGAGAAGCAGACTCCCCGCTGAGCAGGGAGCCCAATGTGGGACTCGATCCCGGGACTCCAGGATCATGACCTGATCTGAAGGCAGTCGCCCAACCAACTGAGCCACCCAGGCGCCCCTAGTACTTTCTATTTTTTTAAAAAAGATTTTATTTGGGGCGCCTGGGTGGCTCAGTCGTTAAGCGTCTGCCTTCGGCTCAGGTCATGATCCCAGGACCTTGAGATCATAAACTGAAGGCAGATGCTTAGCTGACTAAGCCACCCAGGTGCCCCAGTTCTTTCTATTTTTAACAACATGCATTTATTATAATAGACAAAAGGCTTTTTTAAAGAAATAAAATATGCCAATTTTGTCAACACTTTGTTCATTCTTCAAGATCACTCACCCTCTTCCTTAAACCCTACAAGCCCACAATAGGGATTTTCCATTCTCCAAATTTTGAGAGTGCTAAAAGGAGTAATTTGATAATTTGATGAGCATCAGAATCACCCAGATGAGTTCTTTAAAAGGCACATATAGGGGCGCCTGGGTAGCTCAGTCATTAAGCGTCTGCCTTTGGCTCAGGTCATGATCCCAGGGTCCTGGGATTGAGCCCCACATCGGGCTCTCTGCTCAGCGGGAAGCCTGCTTCTCCCTCTGCCTGCTCCCCCTGCTTGTGTTCCCTCTCTCGCTGTGTCTCTCTCTGTCAAAAAAAATAAATAAAAATCTTAAAAAAAAATAAAAATAAAAAATAAAAGGCATATATACATCTTAGTTCCACTCCAGTCCCACTGAACCAGGATCACTGAATATGATGCCCAGGAATCTGTCTTTTGAACCAGCATATCTGGTATTATTGACGCAGGTGTTCCACGGACCCCACTTTGAGACACTGTATTAAGGACCTGACTTTTCACTGGGCACACAATTGGATACTAGTATGGCTGTTTGTTATTGTAGAGTGTGTGCCTGCCACCAGGTTAGTAATTATGGAAAAAGAGTCACAACTTGTCCCTGAACCCTTTAAAATGATTCTGGGCAACAGACCAATAAAGATGACCCAAAAATGTGGTTACCTCTTCCTTTTTTCAGAGTTGCATATCAAAGTCTACTCACTTCCATCTGTAATTCAGAAACTAGCAGAGTGGGGGAAAACACCTAGACTATTGTGGTTTTCTTTGTATCCCTTTAGGCACATATGTGGGAATTCTACCTCTTCACTAAGAATAGCATCTGTCTGATAATGACCAGATTATGCCCTGTCCAGGTGCAGTAGAGTAAATGAAAGCATGTGAAGGTAAACAAGCCCACATATATTTTAAAAGTGGCATACTAAAATTACCTAGTCACCTCTGCCTTGAGCTAAGCTGAGAAAATAAAACCAACAGCCCCAAAGAGAAGCAAATTATTAGACATTCAAGTTGTATACATTTGGCTTAAATAAAAACAAACCAAAAAAAGACAGAGAAGCTGTCATTCACAGGACATCTGTTTATTCTGCTGAGCCCAATTCAGAGGCAGTGGTCTTAAAAATTCTAGAGGGACCTACATGAACTCAGGTCTAGATTGATTATATATGCACCCATTCTAGAAGGGGAGATTTCCCAAGCATGCAGCCAGTTTCATAAACATCAAGAGGTTGTGCTATGAAAGCTGATGTCTTTACAGACTGGGCGTAGGGTTGACTCTACCCACTCTTAAATCCAAAAAGTGTAAGGCTAATATTTCAATGGCTGGCACTGTGCTAAAGGGTTTACCTGAATCATCTCTAATTCTCCAGCATCCATTCTGCAGACAAGACATCTGAGTCTTGCACAAAATGAACCCAAGATTTGAACCCCAGTTTCTCTGCCTCCAAAGTTCGCGTGGCTTCCACTACCCCAACCTACCACCTAACAGAGGCAGTGGAAGAATGCTGGGCCCAAAGAAAATAAAATATGAGCCTAAGTCACATCCTTCTTCAGGGGCAGGAATCAACTGCACAAGGAAGGAGGTGCCAAGATGTTCTGGGATTGTGTCTCTCCTGGACACTGAAAGAAAGAGGTCCATAGTTATAAACATGCATGTGCGGGTGTGATAAATCTCACAGACACACATTTTTAGTAAAATTTTAGTACATGAGGATGGTGGACAAATCATTATGGCATACCACTCAATTAATTTTTTACAACGTGAACACACCCCTATAACCACTTCCCAAAGCAAGATATAGACAGAAACTTGCCTCCAAGTCTACTCTACCCAAAGGCTCTCTGGTCATCTCTCTCTCTCTCTCTCTCTCTTTTTCAATCACACACACACACACACACACACACACACACACACCTTTTATAAGGACAAAAGAATATCTAAGGAGCACCTTCAGTTTACCTCATTTTGACAACAGCCCTCTGAAAATGCCACTGTTACCTCCATTATGACCAAGAGGCAATTAAGACTCAAAGATGCCAAATAACTTCCACAGGATCATACAGCTAGAAACAAGCCAAGGCATAATTTGAACTCAAGTCAGACAACCCCCAGCCCATGGTCTTTCCACACCACAGAGCCCCCAGTACACCCCCTTTCGATGAAATGTAGCCAAAGATCCCCAAGAACCAAATGTTGTCAGCCAGAAAGATGAGAATGAAGAAGGGTGTCATCAACATACCTATCTAGCTAATAGTTTTCATCCTACAACCAGCCTTAATTTTCACCATAAGTCAGTGCTGAAAACTTAATATGTTGGTCCATTTTCCTGCCTTAATAAGGAGATGAAATCTTAATGTGTGTGAATCTTGATGTGTAATGGTGACTCCAACAGGACTTTGGTACTCTTATTCGGAACATCGATAATCTTTGCTGAAGGATCAAGAATATAGGGTTATGGTAAAAAAGAAAGAAAGAAAATGAGCGCTGACACTAAATTCTGCCTAGACACAGAGTGTTGACTCCATTCATAATATTGGCATTTCTTTCACCTGGCTTTCTCATAAAGTTCAAGCGTAGGAGAAATTTTGCCAAACAGAGCTTGTAACATAGGTGTTAGATAATACCGTTTTCTTGTTTTAACAAATAACCTGATATTTGTAAGATGCCAATGTCCTCATTAAAAGGAAAAAGGAAAAGGCAAGTGCCTGGCATTTTGTAATGAGGCTGTACACTCAGCATATCACAGAAGATCTCAGATTTAATGCTCCCAACAATCAAATAGCAGGTACTATTAACTCCATTTGCAGTTTAGGAAAGACAAGAAATGACACCCCCTCAAGCTGGAGAAACAAATGAACCTTGGTCATCAGACCCCGAAATCTAGCTCTGGGTTATTAAGTGGCCCAACTGGTAAAAGACATGCTGAAATTTCAAGTTGCAAACATAGTTCTCAGTATAAAGACTTCTCAGATATTAAGATAGCTTCTAGAGATTGCTGGAAGAAGTGAAGACAGGGATTTATGTACCTACAAGCCCTCGGAGCTTATGTTCCCATGTGAAGATAAAACAGGGAAGAGATATTCTACTTGCTCCGCAGAAAGAGGGCCAGTTTCCCTCTTGGCCAGTTAACCGCAAAGTGTTTGTGTCCTATTTCTTTGTGCCATCAAAGGTAAGAAACAGGTCAATATATCTCTCAGTTCCCAAAGTGAAGGAGAAGGTACCTGTGGTGAAAATAACCTATTCTGGTTTTTTTTGTTTGTTTGTTTGTTTGTTTAACCTATTCTGTTTTAGCTCCTTCAACCGGAGGCAAAGTACAGGACCAACTAATTCACTTATTGTGAATAATGTTCTGGGTATTTGCTGATGGGGCAGGTTATAAATTGTTCTTGATTTTGCAAAGAGATCCGCTCCGCATCAACCAAGGCTAATTTTTCAGGCCAAGGAGGAATCAAACCAGCCACACAACATGCAGTTCATGGGGAAATGTTGGCATGGGACAAATCAGAGATCGAGAGGCGGTGCTCCACTAAGTAACTGAATGGTACCCAACAGGAAGTACAATGGGAGCCACACTCGGGCTCCAATTTATCTCCTTTCAGTCTTTCTTCCAACACCACTACTTCCTGCAATAAATAATGACGATAAACTCTCACATTTAAAAAAAAATATATTGTTTTCTCTAGGAGTGGGGACTCTTCCATTTTGAATTTCTCCCACGCACAGGATGTGCCTCCATCCTATATTTCAGGTGATGACACAAAGCCACAGGGTAACTGGCTGACTTCCCCAAAGGCACCAAAAAACTCTTGTCAAAGGGAGAACTAAGGGCACAGCCTAAACCCATCCCATTGCCAACCCTCTACTCCGCTGGTAAAGACCCTGGGCTCTGGATCAGTAGAGGCAAGGGGCCTCATGGTGCATCAAGAATCAGTAGAGATGGCCTGTGGGATGAAGAGAATGCAGTCCTTGTCCTTGCTACAGTCTCAGATTTCAGAAGCATCATTGCCATCATCTGGTGCTCTGCAGCACTATCATTTCCACTCACTTGCAAAGAGTGGTTTTCTATTGTACAGGAATTGCAGGTGGACCTATTCTTGAACATTCTTGACCAAGATCAGAAGAAATCCATCACATGGGATATCATCCTGCATCCTATACCCTCACATCGTTAGCACAAGTGCCCAGCTTAGGTAAGGGTTACACTGTGAAACACCTCCTTTCCCACTTAAAAAAAAATTCTCTAGATCTTCAACTACGAGGTTCATTTTCCCAATTTCCAAGGCAAACCGCTGAAGGGGGCCTTGCACTTGTCAGAATACAAAACCTATCCGTCAGCTCTTGGATAGTTTCCTTCAGTTATTTGAAGAGGTGACTTGGGTTACTCATCTCATATTGCCTGTGCCCGTGTCTTGTATCTCCTTCCCTCCAAGGCATTAAAGCAAAATGTCATTGTTCGGGGGACCGTGGAGCCCTCTACATCCCCAGGTGAGAGGTGGAATGAAAGGTTCTCAGCGCAGGGATCCAATCAATTAGGAGGAAAACATTCTCTTAACTGATTTCTGCCGCAAGGATCTACTTCCCCAAGATGCTAACCTTTGTGTGTCAATGGAGTGGGAAGACTGGAGAGTTGATCCACTTCTCTAAATGCAGGGGCAAGATGAAGGGAACTATTGATTTCTATCAACAGAGACAAAGAGCAAATAGAAGTGAAGACTATGGACAGGGATAGACTTGAATACAAATGGAAACCACTATGTATAACACTGAGAGTTTCTGGACTGAGTTTCATTTCAGGCCCGGGGCACCTACGTCGCCAAAACATGAAAAAATATTAAGCGAAATGCCAGGCTCAACATCTCCAAGTCATCGGATTTCCTGTGTCCTGAAAGTGTTTCCCATTGCCTGCAGTTGCTATGGTAATGAAGGTGTTCTTGGCCAGGATCTTGAGGACAATAAATAAGCAAATAAACAACCTAGTTTCAGCTAGTTATAAGGGTTAAGAAGCAAATAAATCAAGCTGATGGGATGGAATGTGACAAGGGAGGGGGCACTGTTAGAGACTCATCTGGTAGTAGAGATGCCCAAAAGGTCCAGGGATGGGCTTCAGGGAGCTGAGAAATCCCTTGAAACTGGGGGAAATGAAAATTGATATGCGTGCATGCATGTTCCTGTGCAGAGAGTCCCTGGCTTTCATCAAATTCTTCAAGATGTCTCCTCCCTGCCCCGCAAGCCTCCCTCCCCAGAAGGTTAGGAATAACTGCAAGAAAGAATCCTGAGAGAAGGCCACTCTGAGGACCGAGATGACAAGAAGAAACCAGGCAGAGTTGGGGGAAATATAAGGGGGAGTAAGGCTAAGCTGACATAGTTGATAAAGTGATGGTCAAGAGAATTTGGAGAACAAACAAGAGATGAGAGACTTTTAAGCAGGTTCATGGAGGGGACAGAGGAGGTAATAAGTTTTCAAAAAGACTTTCTAGGTGTTCACCCCCTTGGGGGGTTCAATAAAGACAAGAATTTTGTTGTTGTTATGTTGGTGAAGATACCATGAGGAAGTCCCACTTTTTCCAGCTACACTGGCCAGATTCAAGAGAAAAGGCTGCGACGTGTGTGAGCAAATGGAGGAACAAGCCAGTCTGACCCATGGCCAGAGTGAAGCCTCTTCAAATAGTCAAATATACCCAAGGTCCTGGTCATCTAATAACAACACCTACCATGTCCGTGTCGCCCTCCCCTCAGCTCAGCAACACAATGAATAACACTGTGCTTAAAATGTTAATGATTCTTGCAATCCACATTCCCCAATGTTCTCCCTTTTCTTTGAATATATCCTGAGAATGCTTTTCCCAAGCAAGGGGTAAGTGGTCCCTAGAACCCTCACTGCCACCCAAGTAATAATGCTTGCAGGGTCCACGTGGCACCTTCAATGAGTCTAAGATATGGGAGGGGGGGAAGGGCTTGGAGGGAGGGAGAGAAATTAAAGGAACAAGGATTGTTGGAAGAACACGGAACAAGCGTGAGAAAGGAGGTAAAATAATAGACCAAGGAGCAAATGGGATGGGAGGGTCAACAAGAGAACAAGGACGAAGAGGGAAGAGAGAAGGAAGAGAACAGAAGGAAAAAGAAAGAGAAAGAAGGGTTGGAAGGGAAAGAAAGTGAAAGAGAAACAAATATGAAGATAAGAGAATAAAAGCATGGAAGACGAGGATGCCAGGAAGGCAAGAAGCAAAACAACCAAGAAACCCAGAGTTAGGCAAGGTAGAAGGTCATCTCCAACCATTACATCCAACCGGGTCATTATGTGCTGCTTTCTGCCTCAGTAAGTCAGCTGCAGACAGGGGATACCCGAGTCTCTCCCAAATACTGCACCGTGTCAGACCACTGCCCCGACGCACGCTCCCTGTGCTCCCCCAAACAGCGATTCACTCCGACTCGGGTGTGCACGGAAACTGAGCTCCAATAAATGTACACTGGGCTCCGGAAGACCAGATCCTGCCATTACTGTAGTCATTCTGAGAGAAAATTGTCTGAGGCCAGATGGTGGAAATCCAAGTAGACGTCGCCTCCCAAGTGATCTGTCCCTGACTGGATGCTGGTGGGCACACCTGTACGTAATATTCCAAACTCTTTTGTCTACACAGAATTTCCCTTGTTAAGATTTATAATCACATATACATAATTGTGGTGGTTGTTGAATAGCTGGTCTTCCCCAATACCCTATAAGCTCTATCCATGGGGACAAGCCATGGCTAATTTTTTAATCCCCTAGCATTTGGGGCCTGCTAACCACTCATTAAATAATCCTGAAGAATGGGCAAATGAATAGGAGTGGAGATCCTAACCCAGAACTCACAGTTCTTAACAAGGAAAACAGGGTAAAAGTATACTGCTCATTTTTCTGGTTTGATTCGTCTTACAGGTTTTTTAATAAAAAAAAAAAAAAACTCTTAAAATTATTGGGGATGCCTGGGTGGCTCAGTTGGTTGAGCACCTGGCTCTTGATTTCACTTTCAGCTCACGGCATGATCTCAGGGTCGTGAGATCGAGCCCCTTGACAGGCTCGGTGCTGGGTGTCAAGTCTGCTTAGGATTCTCTCTCTTCCCCTCCCTCTGTCACCACCCCATCCCCCACCCAGGGCTTGTTCATGTTCTCCCTCTCTCCAAAAAAAAAAAATCTGAAAATTATTTCTCACACATTGAATAGTTAATTGCTGTAAAGTCGCAAACAGAAGGTGCCAATCTTTAGACAATTCCTAAAGCTCTGCTCCTCCATTCTTTAAAGCAAACCGCAATTTTTTTATCCCCACCATCCCCCCAAATTTATCATCCTGACAACACAGAAAGAACAACTCGATTAAACTTGGAAAACTTTCTCGAAAATCGAAACACTGATTGTTGAGTCAGACTCGAAACAGGAGATGTGTCCTGAACCGGCCTCTAGACTTTCTAACACTGGAACAAACTGATAATCACCAGCACCGGAGATGCTGTAATTAAAGTCGGTTTGTACAATGGGGAGAAGGCTGAATCTAAAACCTCTCACTGTCCGACACTCCCCCACTCAAGCTGTTCTGCTCCAAAGGGTAGAGTAATGATGTGATGGATGGTTTCACCCAAATTCCACCCCAGGGCATTTCTGCCTCTGTGGGCTTCCCTCTGTGCCTCTTTGTTGGTTTCTTTCTGTTTCTCTTTCACCCGGTTACTTTTTTTTCTCTCAATCGGATTCATTTATATGTACACATTCTCCTTCAGCAAATCCAGACACTGAGAGACAAAGCTGACATCCCTTGACCACCAACCCTCATCCCAGGTCATCCCCCACAGCAACCCCTGTTGTGTTATGTATTTATTGTATACCCATCCAAACCTCGGCCTGTGCATTTATGTTCCTCTATTTATAGAGTTATATCACCCCATTTCATAACTTTTTACATAAATAATAGGATATGCATTTTGTTCTATAACTTACTGTTTTCACCCAAAATGGTGTCTTAGAGACCTCTCTACATCAGTACAAGACTCTACTTCATTCTGCCAAGTTTTTTTTCTCCCCATGGTGCAGTGTGTCATAGGTCAGCCAGGGCCCTACAATTAATATTAGTCCACGGCTAGTTTTTTCTATTGCCCTCGAAAACATTTTGCTGAGTGAAAGCTGCCAGACATAATGCTGTATGATTCCATTTATAGGAAATGCCCAGAATAGGTAAATGCATACAGCTAGATAGCAGATTGGTGGTTGCTAGGGGCCGGGGTTGGGGGGAGGAAATGGGGTGTGACTACTTAATAGGCATGGGGTTTCCATGTGGGATGAGGCAAAGGTTCTGGAACTAGAGACGGGCGATGGTGGCACAATACAGTGAATGTACTTAATGCCACTGAACTGTCCACTTTAAAAAATGGTTACAGTAGTAAACTTTCTATTATGGATATTTTAGTAAAATACAACCTGCTGGATCTGTTTTTAATTTTAGATCTGTACTTTTAATTTTAATAAAGATTGGTAAATTGCCCTGCAAAATCTTACTCCTTCTCTCTGGTGTCTGTATTACCGTGTATCCCTTTCTATGTATCTTTCTCAGTTTATGTCAGGGTCTGTCACTCCCTCTCCCTTTACCCCTGCCCCTCTCTCTTCCTCCCTCCCTGCCCCCTCAATGCTCTGGTCAGGAAACCCCCCTCTGACCTTCCTCTCTGACTCTACAAATAGTTCCGACCATAGTCACAAATGCTCCCTCTGCCCCACAAAAAATCCAGATGATGTATCGGTCGGAATGACACAGGTGGCCTCCCCCTTCCTGTGGCTCCCAGCTGACTCCCTGGATGGCTGGATGAAGAACGTAAACACACTGAGCGTGAGGACGCATGGAAACCGTATCCCCGTAGTCAGGTCAGAACCAGCAGAAACACTGCATCAGTAGAACAAGCAAAGTTAAGTCAGAGGCCCCGATGTGCCACAATGTCTATTACACAAGTGAAGGGTCTCCCTAAGAATAGCACAAAACTTTGTGCGTAAGGCAATCTCCCAGGCACCTGCTGGCCCAGAAAGGATATTTCGATGTCTAAGACTTGCCAGCTACATGAGGGAGTACAGTGCAGTGGTTAAGAATCCAGGTCCTGATATCAGACTGCCTGGGTTCAAATCCTGACTCAGGCACCTAACTAATGAAGTGACTCTAGGTAGATTAACTTACCTCTCTGAGCAGTATTTTGTAATCTTTATACAATGAAGGATGGATGACAAAGTAAGCAAGAATGAATGCAAAACATTGAGCTCAGGCCTTGTCACGTGGTATATCCGTTTTCAGTCACTGCTCTAACAAACTAGCATAAGCTTAACGGCTTAAACCAACACGTACGTATTATCCTACAATTCTGGAAGTCTTAGATTATAAACGAACTTCACTGGGCTAAAATCAGTGTCCACAGGACTGTGTTCCTCTGGATGCTCTAGGGCAGAATCCATTTCCTTGATTTTTTTTTTCCCCCAGTTTTTAGGATTTGCCACATTCTTTGGGTCCTGCCCCACGGGCCCCCAGCAGTCTCATTACTCGGACCTCTGCTCCTTCTGCTTCTGTCTTCATGTGTCCTCCTCTGCCTCTGACCCTCCCGTCCCCTTCTTTCACTTAGAAGGACCCTTGCGATCACATGGGGCCCACCCAAATCATCCAGGATTATCTCCCCACCTCAAGATCTTTACTTAATCACATCTTCAAAGACCTTTTCACCATGTGAAGTAACATATCCACCGATTCTGAGGACTAGAACATGGACATCTTTGGGACCCATTATGGTGCCTACCACATATGGTGAGACTCATGTATTAGCAGCTGCTGTTTCCACATTCCTCCTACTACTAGAGAGAAAGAGAATTTCTTATCCTCCTAAAAGGATAAGGAGAAGCAATCATGGCTCAGCTATCAAAAGACAATATCCTTCTCTCTTATCCTCTCAAGTTACTTAATAAAACACCTCCTTCCCTTTTTGCCAATGGGCCACCTGTTTGAAGTATGAAGCACTGAGTTATGTTCTAGAGCACTCTTGAGTGGCCCTAAAGTATCTGAAGGTACTTTGGCATAAAATATGCAAGGAAAAAGAGAAGAAAGAAGAAGCTTTCTGGGTATCTCAGCCTAGCTGAACCATGCTGACTTCGTTGTGTTAAAGAGAAGGCAAAGATTCTTCTTTGTTCCTCACGCTTCTTTTGTCTTAGATAGCACCTCATGAGCACCTATTCTTCTTTCTCTGACCTTTCCTTTTCCATTCCCACTGTCCTCACTCACTCCCTTCTCTTTCACTTTCCAGAAACTGCTGCAATGCTGGGTAGCTCCAGCCTCCCATCCCCATTGCTTTGGTCCTAGTCTTGGTTGTGATACAAAGGCCAGACTCCACGAACTCCTGACTCCTGCTGTAGAAAGTTTGTCCCATCACCCACCGTATCCAGGGTCTGTAGGCAAAGGGCTCTAGATCAATGAGAAAAACAAACAAACAAACAAACATTTAACTAGTATGATAAACAGGAAAAGGAATAAAGATGCTGTGATATAAAAAAGAGCAGTGCACTGGGGTCCAGCCCACCTTCGCCTTGAACCCCAATTGACTTGGACAAGTTACTTTTCCTTTCTTGGCCTCAAGTTCCTTGTCTGTCAATATCATGCGCTGGACAGTACAATTTCATTGGTCTCTTTTAGCTCTGAAACTCTATGATTCTACGGAAAGAAGGTCTATCCAACCAAGCAAAGAAGAGCAGAAATGGCATCAATTTGGGAACTAGATGGTTCTGGGTTTGAATCATGGCCCCACTGCTAACTAGCTGAGTGTATCCATCAGTCAAGATTCATCTGGTTGCAAATGACAGAAAATTCAAACCATCTTAAACAATAAAGAAGATCACCAGCTCATGAGACTATCAGCTCATATGAATAAATGACCAGTGACAAAGAAGGCTTCAGGATTATTCTGAGTTGGTGGACCAATGATGCCATCACGGTTTTGTTTTTTCCAACTCTTGTTCTGCATTCCTAATGCTAAAACCACACTATGGACCCAAGATGGGAACATGCCAACCATTCCAGGAGCCACGTGCATGCTCCTCCATGTCCTGGCTAATAACAAGAGGGTCGCTTCAGATGGTTCTCAGAATCCCCGACCAAATCTTCTCCAACATCATTGTTTTAACTGTGACTCATACTAAGCAATGAACCAATCGCCGTGGCCAGTGAATGGGAATTGCACTGCTTGGTTTAAGCCTGAGTCACATGCTCTGTCTTCCCCAAAGGATATGAACTGCATGGGGTGGGGGTGGATATCCAAAGGAAAATTATGGCAGTCACCAGAAGGCAGAGGAATCCGTTTTGGAAAGACAAACACAATGTCTACCACAATGGCCTCTGAGAATACATTTAACCGCTCTGAGCCTCAGTTTGCTCATCTATAAACTAAGATAATATCTACCTTTAATTAGCATTAGACACAATTATGCTTGTTAATCACTTACCCTGGCATGTGGTTTACCCTGGCTGCAGTTTTCCAATAAAAGGTAGCTACTAATGTCATTATCATTATCACTACAGAAACTAATACATCTTCCTTTGGGTCCTGCCAAGTAAGCCTTGAGAAATCTTTCCGATGGCCACACACATCAGATTGGAGCTTTCAAACGGCATAAAACAACTAGATAAAGAATGTGCATCCCCTGATATTTTATAATTAACACAGTGCAAATGTTGAATTATAGCTCTTAGTGGTCCTGAGCCCTTGGGAATGCAGTGGAAATCAAGTTTGGGAGGGGTATAATAATCCACATCAATGCCCCAGAGTCTACCTCCAACCAAAAGGTGGAGAACTTAAGAGATGAAAATGTTACTTCAATATGTGGAAGAACTTTCTTCCAGGGAGAGCTGATTATAGGAGGAATAGCTAGGTGGGAAGGTGATGAGCACATCTCTGGAGGCTCAATGACCAGATGCGGGGCATAGAAAAGGGAGACTGATGGATCAGGGGGTGAGGGAGGGGTGTGTGTCGACATCTATATGGTGCCTTCCTCCTGTGAGCCCAGAATTCCACGGGAGAAGCTGCAAACTCAGACGCCAACATCAGGCAGGTAACATAATTGAGCAAAGTAGGGTGGATAAATATCAGATCAAGATGAAAAAAAGATTGCTGCCTTATCCTGTGGGCAGCAACTGCTCAATCCCGGCTGTCTATAGCCATACAAGAATACAAGCTTCATGTTGCCAGATCTTCCAGTATTTTAAGATAATCCAGAAATCAGGGTTTTGTGTGAAATATTCCTATTTTATTTTATTTTATTTTTTTAAAGATTTTTTATTTATTTATTTGAGACAGAGAGAATGAGAGACAGAGAGCATGAGAGGGAGGAGGGTCAGAGGGAGAAGCAGACTCCCTGCCGAGCAGGGAGCCCGATGCGGGACTCGATCCCGGGACTCCAGGATCATGACCTGAGCCGAAGGCAGTCGCTTAACCAACTGAGCCACCCAGGCGCCCGAAATATTCCTATTTTAAAAGCTGGCAACTCACTCACATTTAAGATCTTGTGTAGGTCAAAGAGAATCCACTGGTGAACCAGAACCATCCCATGGACCCCCCATCTTGTGGCCTCTGTGAGAAAGATAATTTCCATATATGCCACCATGAGGTCTTTTATTCGTGTCAAAAATCATCAACATTTTATAAAATGTAATAAACTTTTAAGCATTAACTACTAAAAATGCCTGGCATCTTGCTGCTGAGTGAGCATATAGCTGCAGGGACTGACACTTATGGACATTAAGGCCCAAACTAGCTCTTGAGGCCTTTTTTTTTTTTTAAAGACTTTTTTTATTTATTTGACAGAGAGAGACACAGTGAGAGAGGGAACACAAGCAGGGGGAGTGGGAGAGGGAGCTGAGCAGGGAGCTTGATGCGGGGCTCGATCCCAGGACCCTGGGATCATGACCCGAGCTGAAGGCAGACGCTCAACGACTGAGCCACCCAGGCGCCCCAAGGCCTGTTTAAAGAGAAATAAAATATACAGCAGTCAATGTAAAATTGACTGATCCATTTCTTGGGAGGCCTCCATGTGTCTGTATATGGGGAATACTGAGTCCCTGATCCTCCATCCATTTCGATTAGTCCAGTCTGGATGTAGAGAAGCAGAAACAGAAATCTCAGATGCCGATTCCAATGGCAGAGACACGGAGTGATCAAGAGAGGAAGAAAGAGAAAAAAGCCCATGTTGAAGATGGTGAAGGTAATTATCACAGAGGGACTTCAGATAGCAAATCTATTACACAGGAAAAGGAAAAGACAGGGCTAGCTAGGAGGAATTAAAGAACTAAGTTAGTAGATTCAGGAAAACTGTATAGGACCTGCTAAAACATTAATTTAAAAAGAGAAAAAAATGAACGGGCTTGACCATGGAATGGTTTGCACTATTTTGGCTTGAGGAGACAGGAAAACCAAGAATACAGTGGGAGCATACCAAGTAGATCTGAGTTCTTGGACAAGACTGGAATTGTGCATGCTTGAACTTCTGGTTGCCTTGGCAACAAGATGCCTACTTTATACTAATGACATTAGAATGACTAAAACCCCACACAAACGAAGTACACCGTGATCAGAGACATTGCCACATGTAGTCTTGATAACACCGCGTCAGAGGAAAGTTTAGAATATAGTTAGGCGGGGCCTGTCCAGCAAAGAGTCAGGTCATAAAAGCAAAGAAATTGAGTTATGAATAAAAGGGGAAAATGCTTGAGAAAGACTGAGTTTTACTGACTTGTTGGCTCTTCCATTGATTTTGGTCATTATGGATAATAGATCGTATAGTCATGTGTCCACATTGCCTCATCTGTTCTATTTTTCTGGGTCCCTCCTGGGAAGGAACCGTGGAACGGGGAAAGATGGTGGTTTACTGTCCCGGTTCCCTCTGTGGGTGCCATCTCACTGGTACCCATAAAAGAGAGTCAAAAGGAACATGGAAAAGTTTCACGGAGTGGCTGATAAATACATAAAGAGGCTGGTCATGGAATGTAATAGTTTCTTACAGCTGCTATAACAATTTGCCATAAATCTGATGGCTTAAAACAATACATGTTTATTCTCTTACAGTTCTAAATGTCAGAAGTCCTAAATCAAGGTGCCCATACTCTCTCCAGGGGCTCTCGAGGAAAAGCCATTCCCTTGCCTTTTCCAGGTCCTAGAGCTGTAGTCCTTACATTCCTTAGCTTGTAGCCCCTCCCTCCATCTTCAAAGCAAGAAGTATAGCATTTTACTTCAGCGATCAAATGCCTTTATCTGTTTCTGTAGTACAGTCATCCTCTGCCTTCCCCTTGTTAGGATATTTGTGGTTATATTATTAGCGCACCTGCATAGTCCAGGATAAACTCCCATCTCAAGATCCTTAATTCAAACACATCCGCAAAATCCCTTTTTGCCATATAAGGTAACAGGTTCACATATTCACAGAGCCCAGGGATTATGACATGGACATTTTAGGGGGTTATTATCCAGCCTACAACATGGGGCAACAGAGAGCAGAAGTGGAGGGGAAAGTGATTTTATGCATCGTTACTTGAAGCGCCTTATAAATTAGATCCCCATTAATGTTGTTGGAAAGATACAAGTAAAGACGGGGATTTCTTTTTAGTAACTGTTAACTATATTTCTCTGAATTTGACACAGTTCTGATACTGGACCACAAGGGGCACCGGCCTATATATAGGTTACACACATTCATCAATTATAATAATCATTTGGGAAAAAAATGACAATCAGCCACATGCATCACTTAAAGTAATCATTTCAAGTAATGACTTGTTTGACAGCACTTATTTTAAATAAGTATCTATATGCAAAGTAGTAAGAGAAGGTTTAGATATCAAAAAAGCTACTTATATGCTGAGCCAGTGTAATCTTAAATGTTGCTCCCTCACCTGCTCTCTGTCTTTCCCAGGTCTGCTATGTGTACTGGTAAGCTTGGGCAATTATATCAATGAACAAACATGGGTATCTTGTTTTTTTTATTACTCGCATTATAGCTACGTCCCATTCTGAAGGACAATGGATGAGAAATTTCAAAACAAAGGTCACAAAACCAAATGCCATTGGAGCCAAGCAAGTGACATAAGTCCCAGAAGCAGTGTGCGTGGGAAAAGTGGCAAACGGGGGGAGGGGGGGAGGGGAGGACACATGCCCTACCTAGAGAAAGAAGCCAGCACTCACCTCCATCTTGCTATTGCTATTTCAAAAGGCAATTATCACCAGCTTTTAAATATTTGAGGGACATTAATAACCCAGAATTTCATGCAATATTTCCCGATGGTTAAATGTTGGGAGACTGATTCAAAACACCATGCAGGCCAAATAAAGCTCATGTAACCTGTGGCTTGACACTTTGTAAACTCCATTATAAATTCTTTTAAGTATTTTTGACTTTTTGACCTGAGGATACAAAGGTTTCACCTAGTGGCAACATATGGCCATATTTGTGTTGACTTTGTTATTTCTAATGCAACCACCTGCACGCATATGCACATGCACACGTGCATGCGTACACACACACACACACACACACACCTACATAAGCCTAGGATTGTGTGACTGAATGACTTTTGAAACCATAAATTCTTGGGACGCCTGGGTGGCTCAGTCATTGAGCGTCCGCCTTCGGCTCAGGTCATGATCCCAGCGTCCTGGGATCGAGCCCCACATCGGGCTCCCTGCTCTGCAGGGAGCCTGCTTCTCCCTCTCCCACTCCCCCTGCTTGTGTTCCCTCTCTCACTGTCTCTCTCTCGGTCAAAAAATAAATAAAAATTTTTAATTAAAAAAAAAGAAAAGAAACCATAAATTCTTAAAGGATAGCTTTTATCCTCATCTTACAGGTTTGGCCAGCACCGCCAAATTGGTTTGCCTACAGTGAAGATCTATCTAGGGCTATTGGTTGTTGTAATAATAACCTACTTCATGTGACAGAAAACAATCCTCCCAAATGCCCAGCCTCAGAGGTCAATCTAGGCAAAACATTTCCAGAAATCTGCAGCCAGAGAGGTCGCTGGCTATGTCCTCCTGGCCTATGGTTAGGTCATGAATGGAACTATCCCAGACATATAAGCATTCACCCAGATTTCAAAACACAGGTTTTTTTTTTTAAGTGACTCCAAGGTCCACACCAACAAATAAAATACGTGACCAATGAAAATAATTTTTTCAGATAGCTCTGTGCAAGACAAAACAAGGCAATGAGAGTGCGATCAGAGAGGGAGATCAAGAAAGATGTGTCACTCCTGAGGAGGTGACATTCGTGTTGTGGAAGAAACCAACCCTGTAAAACTTAGGGGGCTAAACATTCTTGGCAGAGGGGAGTCGAAATGCAAAGGCCCTGTGGTAGGAATGAGCTTGCAGACTCCGCAGAAAGAAGGCTATGGGACTTGGAGCAAGGTGGGAGCGGAAGGGATTAAGATGAAATTAAGGCCACTGGCAGAGACCAGGTAAGAACAGGGGAGCGCCTTCAACTGGAAGGTCTTCAGCAGGAAGTGATTTTCATCTTCAAGTTTTGGAAAACTCACTGTGGCAAGTCATTCTACCTCTTTGAGCCTCTGTTACACCCTAAGATACAGCGAATATCCTTATTTTACAGGACTCTTTAGACGGTTAAAGTGGATCTTGGGCAGAAGGCATCCGGCATACAGTAGGCACGCTAGGAAAGTGAGCTGAAACTGACCAAGTTGAGGGGGGAGGGGCTGCAGGTAATGGAGGCCCATGGCTCTCCTGATCCCTCACAGCCCCAGCTCCCAAGAGACACTGTGATGGTGTGGCAGTGCCTCCCCTTGACTTGACGTCTCACGCCTATGCTGCAGCTGTGCCCCAACAAGCATCCTGTGGTGGCTTCCAACAGGCAAACTAATTTGGTTGTATCGTGCTGAGAAATCCATCTTCTAATACAAATGTAACAGGCTAGCAGGCAAAGAATGGCCTGCTGGTGACCACAGGGGCTAGCGGGACAGACTCGGGAAGGCTGAACAGTGTGCAACCACGCTCACCCATCACTGCTGCTCAACAGAGACAAGAGAATGGGTGGATTGTTTGTAACAGTAACCACCGGCTTACAATGAAACACTGAGGCAGTATCCACTCAAATCACACCACTCACCATGTGCAACACCGCCCAGCTGTGCCTTTTGCAGGTAGCGCCCTGGGGGTGCTGAAACCTATATAAGGAGGTATATGCAAAGAGTTCAGGGTATTTTGTCTGCAGTGGCAAGAGATGGGGGACAACCAAGATGGCCATCAGAAGGGGACCAGTCACATCGATTAGGGGACATCCTCATCATGGATGCACATTCTCTGCAGCTGATTAGAAAGCAAAGCTGATTCACATGTGCTAAGAAAGAACAACGTGAGGAACATAGGGCTAAATGAGGAAGGCAAGGTCCAGACCAGTGTCACCAGACAGCTCCCATTTGTGAGAAGAGTGAGTGGTCTATTCATCCACTGACTGAGAGCCTTTTTGGTGCCAGGCACTGGGGGGACAGCAGTGAGCAAAACAGGTCGTGGCTCCATGAAGTTGACAATCTGATAGAGACAGACAATACACATGAAAATACATTCTGTACCAGGTGGTGAGAAAGTACAAGTACCATATTTCTGCTCGAATTCAACTGAACTACAGGAAATCGCCAGTGTGCAACAGCTCTAACCTCGAAGGTAATTTCAGAAGGTCCAACCTCACACGGACACGGACAAAATGATATAAAAACAAACAGCGGGTCCTCCAGGTAGGGAGAGTTAAGGAGGAGAAAAGCTTGTTCTTCATGTGGTGGGCTGATTAATTATTTTATCACACACAGGCATTGCTTATTCAAAACAAATAAATACTTGAAAATATGTAATCACAGAAGCAGAAAAGAGTTGGCACACTGAGAGGGAGAAGGTAGGTATGGACGGAGCGAGGATTAAGAGCTAAGAAGAGGTGGAATTTTTTTAATGCAAAAGTCAGCAGGTACAGCGACATAGTATACAAGGGTATGCTCAGCTTGAAACTGAGAGTGGCCTTTTATCTGTGATTCAGCTCAGTCCCCAAGGACAGCACAATCCCTAGACACAGATCAGGAGAGACCAGTGGTAACTGGGGAGAGACCTGGGCAGGATGGGGCACGGTGGGCTCTGTGCCTCAGCTCACCAGTGCACCTGCTCCTGATGATCATCGTTGTGGGTCTTTCTGACCTGCCCTGGGTTCGCTGATACCAGCAGGGATTGCAAAAGGTCACTTCCCATTGTCACCCTCCACGTCCTCAGTGCCTCCCTCAAATGAGCAACTCTGCTAACTGACTTTTCCTGCAGGAAATGAAAACCAACATATATTATTCCAGCGCAGACCAGAGAGGCGTCCAGGAAGCAAGGTCTTGTGGCCAGAGGCAAACTCAGCAGGGAGGGGTTCTTATGGGACAGAGATGAGCAAGAGACAGAAATAAAACGGGATGACGGCCAGACATACACAGAGACTGGATGCGAGGTTCCTGAAGATGCAGCCTGGCATGGGGCAGCCATTTATCCTGGGCCAGACGCAAACCTAGTCCGCTCTGCTCTATGAGTGGGTGGCGAAGCCTGATGAGACATGTGTAACGTTGAACTCTGTCCACATTCCTACTCTCTACTTCCTAGCTTTGTGCCCTGGGGCACACCAACGAACATCTCTGAGCCTCCTAGCTCCAGTCTAAAAGGCTGATAAACATAAGACCTATCTGATTAGCATCCTCATTTTATTATTTAATCACCTAGCTATTCATTTCAGCCTGTATGTCTAGCTCTTTATGTTACTCTATATGCAAGAATAATCCCCTCCAGGCGAATTCCCACATCCTTATGTTTCTGAGCCCCCCCAGGAGTTTTGAGGTAGGAGCTCATTCTTCAGTCTTGAGAGGATTAACAATTGTACCTACCTCTGAAAATTATTATAAAATTATTATAATACAGTTCTTAGCACTTAGCAGATTATCAATAAAGGCTCCCCATCATTATTGCCCATCCATGAATGCCATGGGTATACAGCATTAACAAGTGATAACTGGGGCACCTGGGTGGCTCAGTTGGTTAAGCATCTGCCTCATCGTTTCGGCTCAGGTCATGATCTCAGGGTGGTGGGATCCAGCCCCACCTTGGGCTCTGCACCATGCATGGAGCCAGCTTGTGATTCTCTCCCTCCCTCTCCCTCTGCTTCCACCTGCTCATGATCTAAGTGAATAAATAAAATCTTAAAAAAAAAAACAAAAAAAAAAACAGGGGATAACTAAGTGAAAGAGCAAGCTTGAACCCTGGACACCCTTCCGTTGCCCATCTAGGGCTCTTACCCTGGTCCCCAGGGAAACCCGTGGCCAGGACTACCACTGTGCACAACTGTAGGGGGCAGCACTCAGATGGTATTCCATGAGCACACTCCCACTGGCATCTGGGGTCGTGCAACATGGCAGCCCTCCCATACTCAAGTTTCGGGTTTGTTGGGTTATCACCAAAGCATTTTCTTCCATTGGACCTCACCCTGACTCTTCGTGGCCACCCATCAATGCCACACCCCTTCCTTAGCAACATCACCCACTAGCACCTGGGCAGATTCACACCTACTTCTCTCCCTATTTTTCTGATACATGAATCAATTTGAAATGACTGGGAATATTTGTGCCTTTCCTGTGAAGATGGCTCTTAACATTAACTGCAGAAAAATATTAAATTAACTTTTTGAATGCTACAATGATTTGCCCAGGGCTTTATGCCAGATGGAGTTCTAGGCTGGGAGGCGAGAGGGGTCTTAAAGATGCTCCATGCTGCGCTCCCTGCTTTGTTTTAAGAGGAGAAATTGAAGCCTAGGAAGGAAAATGGATTCGACCAAGTCCACTGAGCTCACCACAACTCTCTGCACTATTCCACATCACCAGCTCACCCTTCCGTACTTAGATGCTAAGGGACCTCTGGAATCACCTGGGCCTCAACCTAAAAACTATTTCAAGTAAAAAGCTGACATCAGTATCCAACTCTTCTTGTACTAGTAGCAACATCCTATTTCCCTTTGGGGATCACCTCCCTCCAGTCACACTGGTGAGGGCATCAATCAAGGCACCTGCCCTCCCCAGGTCAAGATGAGACCAACCAATCAGATTCATCCCCCCAAGAATTCACATCTCAAGGGGAAGACACAAGTTCAGAGCTGATTGACCCTAGCTGCTGAGTGCTAAAGTAACTGCCCATCAGATCCTGCCTCGTTGGTCCCCAGAGCCATCCTCCTTCCTGTTCTTTTTTCTTTTTTAAGATTTCATTTATTTGAGAGAGAGAGAGAGAACACTAGCGGCAGGCAGAGGGAGAGGGAGAAGCAGACTCCCTGCTGAGCAGGGAGCACGACGGAGGGCTCAATCCCAGGACCCTGAGATCATGACCTGAGCTGAAGGCAGATGCTTAACCGACTGAGCCACCCAGGCATCCCCTCTGCTTCCTCTTCTTGTAGAGGTATGCTTTTTCAGAGCATCCCTGACACCTAACTGTAAATTATTTTTCAATCTAATCTAGCCAAGCCCTTTAATTCAGAGATCACAAATGCAAATGTCTACAGTGGAGAGGTAAAGGAAATGCATAAAACCCATTCAGTACTCTAAAGGGGTGGCCACGTGGGGTACACGGAGTAATGGCCCCCAAAGACGTCCATGTCCTAATCCCGGTTACCTTACAAGGCACCTTTTGCCATGTAAGGTAACACAGAACAGACCCAAGTACAGAGACCTGTGGCATACCACCAGAGACCTGCTCTCAGGTGACTTACTTCAAGTCAGTGACAATGACTAGCTCCCTCAAGCAGGGGGAAAAAAAAAAGACTTCCTGCTGATTCTGGAAGCACTTCCAATGTCTGAATATACTCACATTTGGAAAATCACTTTGCCCTTATGCACACATTGTGCACTAGATTAATCTGCCTACATTTAACAGTGCAGTCTGAGTGTGATAAGCCCTTCACCTGTTCAATCATCCATTCACTGCATTCCTTCGACAAGCATTTACTGAGCACATACTCTTTACCAGGCTCCAGCAACTGCAGCAGACAGGGAGGTAAAAGCACTCAGCCCTGTTCACAGGGAGCTCAGGGGCAGTGTGGGAAATGGACACCCAAGCAGATCCTCCATGGTGATCGAGCAGATAAAGCAAACATTCAGCACAATGCCTGGTACATGACAAGTGTTCAATATATGATAGCTTATTTTCCTTTCGTAATCATTGCTATCATTGTTACTATTAGGCTGTGAGGATTAGAATTAGATCATGCATGGAAAAAATCCATCACAGTCCGGCACACGGGCGGAGTATAAGAAATGGTAGGCATTGTCATAAGGGTGGTGGGGAGGAAAGAGTAAAATCTGGGAGGCATTTCAAAGAGGAAAGCTAAGATAGTATTTCCAAGAAGAATCTGCGGGCGCACGTCAAGGTAAAGACAAAAGGCATTTCAGGGCGCCTGGGCGGCTCAGTCGGTTAAGTGTCCGACTCTTGATTTCAGCTCAGGTCGTGATCTCAGGGTCCTGGGATCGAGCACTGCATAGGGCTCCATGCTCAGTGGCGAGTCTGCTTAAGATTCTCTTTCTCCCTCTCCCCCTCCTCCTCTTTCTCTCTCTCTCTCTCCCCCCTTCTCTAGGGAAAAAAAATAAAAGGGAGACAAAATGCATTTATCATTAGCAGCATTATTTGCACGTAAGACAACTTATCTACCCAAGGCAAAAAACAAAACAAAACAAAAAATACAACCGGTTTGCTCTCAAGTGGATTAGGCCACCCCCGCCCATGCCCCAATTCCTCTTTCTGCTCATTTGCTTGGCAAATGCTTCCCTCTGAGACTGCAGCCAGATCAATTTCAGCCTAGCACAGAAAGGACTCAGAACTACGGGCGTCAGAAGTTGTGGCTCCTGGATTTGCCTCACGCTGACTCCCATGCCAACTTAGAAATCACCCCAAAGAAATGAAAAGTCTCCGTAGCTCCGTGCTCAGGGTCTGAAACCAAAGAATTGTACTTTTTCCCCACGGGTGGCTGGTTTGGAACATTTAGTCTCCCATCTTAAAGACTATTTTTTTTATTAGAGAAAGAGAGAGTACAAGCAGGGGGGAGCGGCAGGTAGAGGGAGAGGGAGAAGCAGGCTCCCTGCTCAGCAGGGAGCCCGACGTGGGGCTCGATCCCAGGACCCTGAGATCATGACCTGGGCCGAAGGCAGCCGCTTAGTCTCCCAGGTGCCTTTAGTCTCCCATCTTAAAAGGAAGTTTGTCACAGATGCTACTTTGGGCCAGAAACTTGGGGGAAATGTTCAGTCTAGGAGATGGTGCTATAAAAACAGCGACCTGCATTTTTCCTATGTTGGAGATAGTCCACTGATAAAGAGGAATGGCACCCAGGCTGCTGAGCTCAGCGATGCTGGAATCGCAAAACTGGTCCAGCTGCTGGCTGGTCCAAGCCCTGCTTCTCTGCAAGGCCCTGAGGATGCACACAAACCACCCCTACAATTTCAGGTGCAGCCCAGCCTCCAGTGGCTACTCAGACCTGTCCTTCCTGCCAGGTACTGATTTCCCCATTCCTTCTCCTCGCCCACCACTCTGCCAGGGGTCCTGCAAATGCACTAGGACTCCCATGGAAAGTGGCCTCCTGTTAAGCAGGGGAGCCTCCAGGATCCTGCAGGAAGGAGAAGGCTTTCTCTGCGCTACTGGAAGGAAAAACAATAGCCCTGAGCTGGGACTGGAGACAGTACTAGATCTAGCTCTACCGTGAACCCAATCTCTCTGGCTCTCAGCTTCCCTGTCTGTCAAGACATGGGGAAAATAGGGAATGATCCCCCTCTGCCACCTTTCAAGAACTGCTTCCAGTGACATACTGGACATACACATTCAAAGGCCATCTCAACCTTCACTGCACATTAGCACCATGCAGTGTACTTTTTAAAAATATATATTATTTATTCATTTGAGAGGCAGCGAGAGAGAGAGAGAGTGGGGAGGAGCAGAGGGAGAGGGAGAAAAAATCCAAAGCAGACCCCACACTGAGCACAGAGCCCCAAGCAGGGCTCAATCCCACAACCATGAGATCACCACCCAAGCGGAAACAAAGAGTCTGGCGCTTAACTAAGCCACCCAGGTGCCCCATAGGGTACTTTTTAAAAATTCAGATGCCTGGGCCCCACTTCAGAACCACTAAATCAGAAAGCTCCAGGGTTGCTAACAGGCATGCGGGGTGGGAGCCAGCAGGCAAGAAGATGAGGTAATGGAGAAACGTGTGCTTCTCAAGGCATGCTGCTCCAAGTGAGGTCCATGGACCTGCTTCTTATGGGTCCCTGACAAGATAATACAGAAATTGAGAATACAGTGTCTAGAAACTTTTATAAGTGATTTGGCAATGTCCAATGGTAGGATCACTTGTGTAGTAATTCATGTTTATTGTATTTTACAAAAGCTTCTGACAATGAAGGAATCCTAATTTAAAAAATAAAAGTAGATCCCCCTCCCCCGTGCATGCACATGCGTGCACGCATGCACGCACGCACGCACACACACACACACACACACACTGCTGTTGATTAGCAGCACTGCTGTAGGGCAGAGTGACCAGCTGTGAAGTCAGGTGAACCTCTATCCAGACCCAGGCTCGGTCCTTCATTCACGGCATGCACTTGCACACTCACTGACGCTCTCTGGGTCTACTTTCCTCATCTGGAAAATGGTAAAATACGTACCTGTCCTGTGTTATTTTTCTGACAAGCCCAGGAGTCATCTATGTAGAAAACACCTTTCATGTGTAGATGACCAATGAAGATAAAATCGAAGTTCTACATATTGCTTCAGTATAAGGGGGAAGTTAAACGCACAGGGCACACAGTAGGTGCTCAACAAATATAAGGTTAGAGTTCTCCCTTATGAGGTTAGAGTTTTCCCTACTGTGTTTCTGAAAAACCAAGAAGAGCATGGACTCTGGAGCCAAGAGATCAAACGTGCTTCCTAGCTCTATGATACAAGGCGAATTAATTAAGTGTTCCAATCCTCAGCTGCAAAATGAGGGTAAATAATCATGGTGTCACCCATGATGTCATCAGGATGAAATAAAATTAAGTACATATAAAGCACCATGCATCGTGCTTGGCCCCAGTTACGTGCTGCGTAAACAGCAGTACCGTATGGTAATAATCATCATCACTATTATTATCCTTGCTACTCCCTTGCCAGGTGGGCCGGGGATCCTGCCTGTGTCAGCCCCGCAGAGAGGACCACGATGCAGAGTCTGGTCACGTCACTGGGAGTTGCTGTGGGTCTCAGTCAGCGCCCCTGCTCCTCGGCAGCCTTTGCGCAGTCCCATCCCATGGGCTTCCCTCTCTCACCTCTCAGTATGTGCGAAATAGCTTACCAAGCAGCTTCAGACTCATTAACATCTCATCAGTCGTAATTAGCTGCGATTCAGCAGGCTGGGCTCTAGGAGAAGTCCTTCCAGGGGGCAGGTGGCTGCCCGAATCCCCACAGAAGGATACCCATGGCCTTTGGGGGCCAGACGCTCAGGGGCTGGGAGAAGAGACCAGAATGAGGTCCTTTAAGAAACCCGTGCCTTCCCAGCTCTAAGGCAGCCACAGAACATAGGCATTGAATGAGGGAGTGAACGACACACTGACCAAGCATAGGGCTCATGCAAACATACTTTTTGAGCACCTGCTGCGTATCGGGCAGTGTGCTAGGTACTGGTGGTACAGCCATGAACAGAACAGATGGTTCCCTGTCCCCCCATGGAGTTGAGAGTCTTGTCGGGGAGATAGATCAGAAAGCAAGTGAACAAACTCATCAGAACGGTCAGCATTTCTTGACCACCTGTTGTTGTCAGGCTTTGTCCTCTTGGAAGACCCTCTGAGGAAAGATCTACTGTTATCCCCATTTCCAAGGCGAGGAAAATGGAGCCCAGGAAGTTGGCCCCATATCCCAGCAGTGGGTACGTGGTGAAGCCCAGAATCTCACCTCAGCAATCTGCCACAGGATGAACCACCACCAGACACCAGGAAGGTAGATTCCAACGAGGCTGACCTTACAATACATGGTAAACAAACTAAAGGCTGACCACCAGCTGGTTTCAGGATTCCAGGATTCCAGGTGCATTCTGAAGCTAGGTATTTCCAAATCTGGAGGAATTCAGCCAACAAAGGCAGTGGCTCTGTAAACACCACCAGGAGCCAAGGAGAAAATATGGGGGAGATGATCACATGGTCTCTTTGCTAATTTTTCTAGGACTTGTAATTTTTCATAATGACTCTTCGAGGTCTGTATCATGATCACAACTTTACAGATGAGGAAACTAAGGACGAGATTTGTTTAGTAATCTGGCCAAGTCTTACAACCAGTTTAAGGGGACATACCAGGATTTAAGCCCCAACACGACCTCATTTTCTACTATTACCACCGATGGTTGAGTACTGAAAAGTCCTCAATAACCAGAGATGGAAGAACTGGGTATGATGGAATTAACAGAACAGAGAGAGCCTTCTGGAATTTCCTCGTGCCCCAGTTCAGTGACCTCTCCTGGGAGGAAAGTTGTCAGTGTGTGTTGATATAAACAGGCATTAATGTCTTGCTGGTTGAACCTGCAGATGGAATTAAAAGGAGTGGTACCAAGTCCCACATTTCCATAGGCATTCCTAAGAGGCTTTTGATATACGGTATGTCAGCTAATCCCCCAACGGCCCTGGGAGGTGGGCTCTGGTACCATTTTACATACAAAGGAAATGAGATCCCAAAACAGTGAGAACAGTGGTGATAAATTTATAGTAAGCATGTGCCTTTGGCAGGCATTTGGTACAGAATGCCATTCAATCCACTCTTGGGAAGGTGCCATGGTTTAGAAGACCAGCCTGGGGCTCGGGGAGGTTAAATGACTCACCCACGGTCCTATAGGTGGTCATCAGAGCCAGAACCCTCACCCAAAGACATGTCCTTCACCAGCAAGGCCTCCTGCCTCTTCCAAGGACAGACAAGGGCTCCACCTGCATCCACCAGACTCCAAGCAGACACCTACCAGTTCATTTGGACTTGTGGCTCATTATAGACTTTTGTGAAGACGGCACTGAAACCACGCACAGTTCTGAGCAAAAATGTGTTTCGGTCGCAGCCAACCTAGGTCCCTGCCACCTGCTGGAAACCACACAATAGACCACGGATGGGCCTGGCTTTCAGACACTTTCCTGTGGCAGTCCCGTTCGAGCCACAGAGTTAGAGTGGTGGCAGTGCAAGAGGCCTCAACAATACTGGGGGGGGGCATGTTTAAGCATCACCCCCTATTCCCCACTCACCGAAGAGGCAGACACAATAGCTTTCCTGCTGCTTGGCATTATTTTATGTCAAGTGAGAATCATCGAGTGGCATGAGAGACCACTTGTAGACGCAGAACAGCTCTTTGGTTGGCTGGTTGTTCATTTTTCGAGGAAACAGAAAGAGCTTTTAATTCAAACACAGCCTCCAACACATTAACCCAAGAGTGAACAACAAGGAGGTGACAGGTGAAGTGAAGAGAGTATGGGGAGGCCGAAGGATCTGGCTGGGAGAGAGTCAGAGAGGAGGAAGAGAAAAGAAGGGGTGAGGAGGGGAGAGGGGTGGAAGTAGATGGCGAGGAGAAGTGGGAGGGAGACAATACAGGAGAAAATAAAGAGATGCAGCAGAGACTGGGGGGCTGACAAGGACAAGAAATGATCACTGGTGCAGGTGAATCATGAAACTCTCATGTTTATTAGAAACGTGGCTCCAGGGTTTCACAAAAGGTGTAATGCCTCAACTTGCCAGCCTGGGGAAGCAGCAGGACTTCTGGAATACGCCGAAGTAAGGAGGCCAGCGTGCCTTCTAATTTGACTCCAGGAAAAGGACAGTTTGCTCCAGAGGTGAAAATAAGGATACAAAGGTAGCATATCGGGCAGGGTCCACCCAAGGGTACTGACAAGAGCCACCACCCCGGTGTCTTGCCTGGCTGTGACAGACAGGCTAGCGGATGCAAAGGCTCACAGGTGGACACACGGCCTGGCTCCCGAGGAAGTTTGCTGCAGACCCAGGAGACTCCCAGACCGGGGCTGTGGACAGGGTTGCAATGACATTATGTATTCCAAGCAGTGGAAGTTTCCTCCAAAGGAACGAGGGAGGCGAGAGGCTTAAGCAAGTCAGGCAAAGCACATTTTGGCAGCCAGAGTCCTGGACTCAACCCCAAGGCCGCCAGTCTGACTCGCAGTGCTGTCTGGCTCCATGGCATTGCTGTTCTCAGCCCTGCCTCCTTCCTGGTTATAAGAGCCCTGTACACTCACCATAGTGAGCAGACACAAAGTCAGAAGGATGTGGAGATGTGACATTATGTAGATTCAAATGAAAAAAGAGCATTTTAAAAAGAGGACAGAAATGCTGAATAAAATATTAAACAGCAAAACCCAATGCAACACTTAAAAGTCAATGTCCCAACATTTATTTGGGGGATGAAGCGTATGTCTCACCTCGTCTGTGATTAAAAAGCTCCCTGCCTTACTCATGCAGTGGGTTTTTGGTTGTTTGCATTGTAATGCAGCCAATGAGAGTAGAAACCGCACACACATGGACTTTGCTGCTGGTGATGGAAATGGAGCGCGGGCAAGGGGCTGCACCCAGCTGCCCACAGTTGGGAAGAAATCTTCTAGTTTTCCAGAAAATGGAGTAGGCACCTGCTGAGCTTCCCTCCCCCGCCTCTGCTCCAGATGGTGACGCGATTGCCTTAGCAGCATCTGTGCGGCCCGAATGCTGCCTCTCAGGTGGGGTGGCCACAGCTCCCCACAGCCAGGTGCTCTGTGGGCAGCGGGCTGTGAAACCCGAAGGTATGTGTTTGGTCTCCTGCCCACACTTTCTTCTGCGGATCCATGCATCCTGGGGAAGGTCCTGCACAAGGACCCAGGCATTTTCAGACAAAAAGCTTTATCTTGGGCTCCTTCTACCTGCCTTCTGTCTCAAGCTCAGGACTTTTTCTTTTGCACTTTTAGAGTGATGAATTACAAAGGGGCCTCTCTCCCTTCCTTGTCTTCATTCTAGCCATCTAACCCGTTTGCCTGCTGAACCTCTGCTCTCAGGCCAGGAGGCATTAACTAGACATGTAAGGTGCAGGGTGATCATCTGTTCAACTCAGCAAATGGTCACAGACTACTTCAGCCTCTGGAGACACAGTGCTGAGCAAATCACAGTTGCTACCAAGGTGCCTACATTCTAGTGGGGAAAACAATAAATGTACAGTGTGTCACCCAAAATATTTAAAAGTAAAGCCTCTTTGGATTTATGTTTCCTACACTGCTCAGGGGGTGGGTTCTGCCATACTGGCTTCTGGCATTAAAAAATGTTAGGGAGCCAGGGAGAAATCTGAACTTGGGAAAATGGTCTGGGGGTCTTGGAATTAGAGGTCTAATGGCCTCAGCTGGAGTCCTTCTGCCACTCAGTTCACGTCATTGCCAGTTTCCATGGGCCGGGGCGCCTGGGTCGCTCAGTTGGTTAAGCGTCTGCCTTCGGCTCAGGTCATGATCCTGGGGTCCTGGGATCGAGCCCCATGTCCCGCTCCCTGCTCAGCGGGGAGCCTGCTTCTCCCTCCCTCTGCCTGCCACTCTGCCTACTTGGGCTCTCTGTCAAATGAATAAATAAAATCTTAAAAAAAAAATTAAATTAAATAAATAAATCCTCAACATGGACTTCAAGACCCCCATGTGATAGGCTTCTGCTACTTCTCTGCACACACCTCTATTTCCTTTCTGTGGCCCACTGGCTTCTTTCTTGTTGTATACACACAGAGCCTGGTCCCACCTCAGGACCTTTGCACCTGCTGTGCCCTCCCCCTGGCTGCTCTTTTCCCAGATATTCACAAGGCTGCCGCACTCACTTCAAATGTCAATATATCAAGAGGTGTTCCCTATCTAAATGGCAGTCGAGATGCTACCGTCTTGCCCTGCTGCTATGGACTGAATGTTTGTGTCCCCTGAAAATGCATGTTGAAATCCTAACCCTCAACGCCATGGTATTTAGAGGGGGGCCTTTGGGAGGTGATTAGGTCATGAGGGTAAAGCCCTTATGAATGGAGTCAGTGCCTTTAGCAGAAGACAGAAGAGCTTTCTCTCCCACTCCCCGTGTCCCTCTCCCTCTCTGCTCTCCGCCATGTGAAGGCACAGCAAGGAGACAAGTGAGGAAACGGGTCCTCACCAGGAACAGAATCTGTTGGCACCTTGATCTTGGACTCCCCAGCCTCCAGAACTGAGACAAGTGCTTGTTGTTTAAGCCACCCAGTCTAGGGTAACTGGTTGCAGTAGCCCGAAAGGGCTGAGACACCAGCTTTCACTTCTTCTTCCCAGCCCACATCTGCACACTTGCTGGTCTCTGTGGTCCGTCCTCCTCCTCTAGAACATCGGCTCTCAAAGGCTGATCTGTGGATGATGGATGCCCCTTAGCAGCTGTAACTTACTGCGCCCACTCTGCTCCCCTCCTGCTGGCTTTCCATGTGGCTGTCAGAGGATGCTTCCAGAAGGCACATCTGAGGCTCACCACCATCCTCCATCATGGCTTTGCAATCTTCAGTGGCTTCCCTCCACTGTCAGGATACAGATGCAACTTCCCAAGGTGGCCCGCGTGCCCCTGTACCTGCCCACCTTCATCTTCACCCTCCAAACTCCAGAGGCTTCTCCGCCATTTTTTCAGACTTTATATTTGCTCTAGTCCCTCCTGCCACAGGGCCTTTGCCCAGGTTGCTCCCACCACCTGGAACGCTCTCCTTTCCTCATTCAACCACCACCTGTCCGTCCTCATATCCGAGCTTCTGTCCATGTCCTCAGGCAATCTTTGACCTCCCTAACGGGTCAAAGCCCCTATCACCTGCTCTCATGGTACCTGTGGTTTCACAGGACTTGCTATAGGTATTGCACTTTTATTTGGGTGATACTTTTTTGCATATCTTTCCCCTCTTCTGGACCGTAAGCTCCAGGTGAGCCAAGAGAGCACTACTCACTCCCTGTTTTACACTCAGAGCCTAGCACATAGTAGGCTTTCCAGAAACACATGAACAAACAGCTAAAGAAACATGATTTTCAAACAAGCTACTTAATGCTTGCCAAGACTGGGGCAGTAATAGCAGGGATGTGGGGGCCTTGAAGAGATAAAACTTACAAGTCAGGACAGTGCTTTAGAAACAGAAATGGGCATGCATTGCACAAATTAACTGGCTACTGAAAGACTTGGGCCCACCCACCTCTACTTCTCTCATCTGAGCCACTGAATTTGAAAGCTTCCACAAGACACATGAACCCAAATACCACCTCTGCTCAGTTCCTTTATCAGTCTTCTGCATTATTAAAAGTCAATATTTCGGGGCACCTGGGTGGCTCAGTTGGTTAAGCGACTGCCTTCGGCTCAGGTCATGATCCTGGAGTCCCTGGATCGAGTCCCGCATCGGGCTCCCTGCTCGGCGGGGAGTCTGCTTCTCCCTCTGACCCTCCCCCCTCTCATGTGCTTTCTCTCTCTCATTCTCTCTCTCTCAAATAAATAAATAAAATCTTAAAAAAAAAAAAGTCAATATTTCAGAGGATCTCCTGGGGTGCCTGCGTGGTTTAGTCGGTTAAGCATCCAGTTCTTGATTTCGGCTCAGGTCATGATCTCAGGGTCCTGGGATCGAGCCCTGCAGCTGGCTGTGCACTTAGCACAGAGTCTGCTTGTCCCTTTCCCTCTGTTTCTCCCCCCACTCACCCACTCTCTATCTCTAAAATAAATAAATAATATCTTTAAAAAATTTTTTTCAGAGGATCTCCTCACCAAACCAGCAAGTTGGGCATCTACTGTGTGTACTAAGCATTTTATGTAATGAACACATTGAACCCTTGCAACCTATCATTATCTTCATTGTACAGATGGGGAAACTGAGGTATGGAGGAGAGAGACTTGCCAACACACACACAGCTAGAAAGTGGTGGATTTAGGATTTGAACCTAGGCCTTCTAGCACCAGCCCATGCTCTGAACCATCCCTCAGCAGTGAAGAAACCCACAACAAGGAAACCACTAACAAGGAAACTGAGGCCCAGAAAGGGTTAGTGACATGTTCTGTTTGACTCAGAGTATGAAGCTACCATACACATGAAAGAGACCAATGTCCAGTGTCCTCACCAATGGGGAGTCCCCCAAATCCATCACCATGCCCTCCTCCCTCATACACCAGGCTCCCAGGACATTCCCGATGCCCCACCCAGGCTGCACCTAGGGGTACAGTTCACCTGCCCTCCTGGCATATGTTGATACTCATATT
Organism: Neomonachus schauinslandi; assembly: GCF_002201575.2. Classification (NCBI taxonomy): domain Eukaryota; kingdom Metazoa; phylum Chordata; class Mammalia; order Carnivora; family Phocidae; genus Neomonachus; species Neomonachus schauinslandi. The sequence goes on from NC_058407.1 coordinate 145,261,932, forward strand.
GAGTCACTTCTGTGACTTGCCCAGGTGCACGTACCTAGCGCCCCCACCTGTCAGGTCAACCTCAGGCTGTAGCCCCACTCCATCCACATGCACCAGGGTTCTACCCCACGGAACTGAGCAGAGAGCAAAGGCTACAGAGTGAGGCTTCAGTCAGGCCTGTGTTCAAGTAATTCATTCCTTCACTCCCTCCTTGATTCATTCAGTTGCGGAAGCCCACTCATGAGATGGAGTTTCACGACGCACTCAGGATACCAAGGTGAACCTGAGAAACAGGGGCACTGCCCTCAGCAACAGAGCTGAGGACACAGAGACACCACACACACGGACACACAGGAAAATTGGCAGGCGTGCTGCACGCGGTGATAGAAGGTAAGCCAGGTGATGTGGCAGGAGGAACCCCAGAGCGGAGGGTTGGGGAGATCTTTAAAAGAGGGCTGGCAAGTTCTGTGCCTTTGTGCAAGTCTCTTAACCCTCCAAGCCATGGTTCCCAGATCCGGGAGTGGGGATGGTAGTTATCTATGTCAAATGGTCAGAAACGAAAGCTATGCTTTTATTAAGCCAGGTGCTAGGAATTCAAGTGTGAACAAGCCATTGTCTGCAGCCTGGGAGAGGAGACAGACCACAGGAAGGCATGTGCCACCAGCCTTAAGGGGACACCACAATCGGTCCTCCCCAGAGCCCTGTCCCCCGCTCGTCCCAATGCAGCCTGCTGTGTAGAGTTCCCCACCTGTCCGCTGCCCACCAGAACTGGTGAGCTCTCCAGCTCGACCCAGCCCAGAAGCCAACCGTGAGAAAGGTGGCAAGACCAACCTTCCTCCTCCCACCTGGCTAGATCATTGAGCAAAGAGGAGACAGGCAGATAGGCCCACTTTCTGTCTCCCTTGTTTTTTTCCCCTCACCCCAGGCCAAAAAGCCAGCAAGGAGTAACTGCTCAGAGACCTCACAGGAAGAGGCCAGAGCTTGGCGTAGATGGATGTCTTCATGAAGTCAGGCTGTCGTGAGAACTGAGATTAGCAGGGTGACGGGCTGACAGCCCTATGATCTATGTGACCAAATCATATTCAGAAACAGCAGCCCGGCATTCTCTGCCTTTGGGCTGGGTCAGTGATCAGGGGAGTTTAGCAAATTGGATCAAAACTGACTCAGATAGGGGCGCCTGGGTGGCTCAGTCGTTAAGCGTCTGCCTTCGGCTCGGGTCATGATCCCAGGGTCCTGGGATCGAGCCCCGCATCGGGCCCTGCATCCGGCTCCCTGCTCGGCAGGAAGCCTGCTTCTCCCTCTCCCACTCCCCCTGCTTGTATTTCCTCTCTTGCTGTGTCTGTCTCTGTCAAATAAATAAATAAAATCTTAAAAAAAAAAAAAACGGACTCAGATATGATAGAGCGAGGCTCAGTAATGGTGGTGGGAGGAGAATCATGATTTGCTGGCTAATGGTCAAGGTCAAGAGAAAAAGGAGTCACTCATCTTTGAATAGCCCCAGGTGGGAGAAAATGGGTACATCTATTTAGGAGATTTGTTGGCTTGTGGCATTCTTAAAGATCCCCCGAATGAAGGCATTCCTGGCATCCCCACTACACACATACACACACATACACATGCACATGTATATAGACGCACATGCATATATATATAGAGAGAGGTAAAACATGTATGTATAGACACAGACACATACAGAGCATATACAAACATACACATTGTATATAGACATATATGCAAACATGTAAACATATACGTGTTCCCACATGTAAAGACGTACGTATATGCAGAGACATGTATATATAGACACACGCATGTAGAGACAGACATACATGTGCACAGATGCACGTGTATACAGACACACGCGCATGCAGGCTCTGCTGTGACATCCTATCACACTCACCCAGGGGTCCTCCACGAAGCATACACTCATCCTGGCCCTGAGACCTCCACCGTCTGACCTCACCCTCCTTACATCCAACCATTCCCTTCTGTAACATTTACACTCCTCTTTGCTTATTCCACCCTGGCATCTCCTCAACTTCCATCGTTCAGAAACCAAGTTGGCGATCTTTGCCATCGGGGAAACCACCTATTAGCAACTTAATATTTTTTTAAACTAAGTTGGGTTTCGCCTAAATCAATTTATTTTGAGAGACAACTTGATTTGCAGTACCATCCGTGAAACACCGGGGCCACCCCCCATGACATCAAGGCGGCCACGAAAACAAAAACAATGAATACAAGATAAAGCAGGTGAATTCCAGCTGCCGATGGGAGCCAGTCAAGGCCCTCAGTCAGAGATCTGCTGGTAGTTTGTTAAGAAGGGGGAGAAGCCGGTGCCGGAGGTGGGGAACCTCCAAGTAACACCTTCTCCTCCACATGATCTGGGAAACTGGAAAAGGACTGCGACAGGGGTCTGTGGCTCTGCTGATCTTCTCCGGTGCGGGCGTGGCCCTTCCCTTCACCTCGAGAAGCACCAGACTGCAGCCTCCCCTTGGAGAAATGGTGGCCGAGTGCACATCCTCAGTGACTTGTCGGCGGGAGCAACCCTGCGTGTTCAGCCAGTGTGTCAATTACACAAACTACCCATCGCTGCTTCATCCCACAGCAATCGTCCTGAAACTCCATTAGGGGCCCCCCATGAGGTATGAGCTCTCCCGGCTTTCGAATCCTTGACGTGACAATTTCTTTGGCTTCGTCCTCACTTCCCACTGCGCTCCTGTACTCCTTTCCGCTCTCCTCCTCATGGGCCGCTGTTTCCCCTAAACACGTCCTGCCTCTGCACCATCTCAAAGGGCCTTCCCCGCTCCTGCTGAAGCCCCACCCATCCTTCAAGGAGCATCTCCACCATGGAACTCCCCCACCCCTTCCTCTGGGTCTCATGTATACCCCAGGCCACTGGCTCTCACACTTGAGCGTCCGGCGACACCCCTGGGGGTTTCTGATGCCGGAGGTCTGGGGGGAGGCCCGAGAACTTGCATTCCCCGGTGAGGCTGATGCTGCTGGTCTAGGGACCACACTTGGAGAAACACTGCACTAGGCAATCCACGGGTTTCTGTGGAATTTCATCTCCTTTCTGCCTCCTGCTTCCAGGTGAAAGTGGCGAATGCTTGGTTGTTAGATCCCCCGATAACAAGCCCCTCTTGTGACACTGAGATCAGAGGGTCTCTCTGAAATACACCAGGACCTCCTCCATCTGATATATTCTGTTCCCAGGGCTGACACAGCAAAGATCCACCAACTAGTGGCTTAAACAACAGACACTTACTCTTTCAGGGTCTCGAGGCTAGAAGTCCAAGGTCAAGGTGTTGGCAGTGTTGGTTTCCTTCTGAGGCTAGGAGGGAAAATCAGTTCCAGGCCCCGCTCCCGGCTTCCGGGAGCCTTAGGCGCTCCTTGGCTTGTAAATGGTGCTCTCCCATTTAGGTCATAAAAAGAATATTAGTACTTGCCTGTTTTTTAAAAAATTGCATATGTCTTCACATCATCTTCTTTCCGTACGTGTCTGACTTTGTGTCCAAATTTCCCTTTTCTAGGGACGCCAGTCATTTTGGACTAGGGCCCACCCTCACGACCTCATTTTAACCTGAGTCCCTCTGTAAGCACCCCATCTCCAAATAAGGTCCCATCCTGAGGTCCTGAGGGTTAGGACTCCAACACGTATGGGTGGGGAGGGAGCGGACATAATGGGACCCATGATACCCTGTCGGGTCACACCTCCGATCCCAGGAGACCCAGGCTGTAGAGACAAACAACACACTCGCCTTGATGACACATCATCACACAGGTGTCCCTGGTCCCCAGTCCAAGCATCGGGGTTTGGGCCACTGGAGAATTCTGCTCAGGTTGGCAAAAGCGAGTTGCTTGTGTTATTGTGCAGTGTGCTGACCCGGTTTGTAACTTCAATGAAAGGCCATTGGCAGCCAGTCAAAATGTTGGATGTACGTCTCACCAATGCATGTCTTTCCAGAGCTTTCTTCTTGAAATATAAAAAAGACCCTGTTATGTAACTGCATTCCACTGCACTGAGTTAACTGAGCCGACTCTAAGCCCTTTGGTGGAAACAGTGATTGCCTCTGGGTTGGTGGGCCTGAAGTAAGGGGGCCAGCCCCGCCCCCTCCATCTCACCGGCCACTCCCACTCCACCCTACCCCCTGCAGTGATCTTCCTAAAACACAACTTGACCATGACACTCCCCTGCTTAAAACGCTGTAGCAGACCCCCTCACTCTAAGATAAAGGGACAGTCAAGGTCTTAGCAGGGCAGTCGAGGGTCTTCCTTAACCCCCATGTGACAACGTCTCTGCTCCCATTTCCAAACCCTCCCCCACACACGGCAGTCGTTCCAGAAAGGCCCAGCTCCCTCAGTTCCTCTCTCACAGAATCTGGAATGCCTTTCCTCCTGCTTTGCCTGAACCCGGGGTTTCTCAACTCGGCACCGCTGATATTGAAGGCTGTATAGTTCTGCCTCGGGAGGGGCTGTCCTGGGCACTGCAGTATCGTTAGCAGGTTCCCTGCTGTCTATCCCCTAAAGGCCAGAAGCAATCTTCCCCCACCCCTGGTATTGACAACCAAAGATGTCCCTGGACATTGCCAAACGTCCCCTGGCCTGCATAATTCCAACTGGTCCTTTAAAAATCAGGGCAGCATCACCTCCTCCAGGAAGCTCTCCACGCCCTCCTCCAGGACCCAGCATGCAATGTCCCACTTTTACTGTGCTTAGGACACTGCTGGGTGTTTACTTGGGTCTCCCCCGAAATAGAATGGACTGCGTCTGCTTCTCTTTTGGGCCCCTGGTGCTAACACAGTGTCTGCCTAGCGGGAGGCAGGTGCTGTGTGTGGACCAAGCAAATGAAAAAGCGAGTAAGTGGAGAAGAAAAGGAGAGAAGGGGGGCTGGTCCTGCCCCCTGCTTCCAGGACTTAGAGAGGTCTCACTGAGTCTGGGATGTTTTCGCAGTTGTTCTCAGGCTCACCATTCAAAGGCAAAGGAGGAGGTACCTATATGAATCCCACTCCAAGCTGACACCAAACCTGCTCTCTATCCCTGGGGTCTCAGATAAATGTTGCCTTGTTTCAACCACGCTCAGTAGGTTTTCTTTGCTTTCTTTGCATCTCCCCAGATGCAGAGATAAGAGCAAGGCTTATCAAGGCTGCCACCTACAGAACAGTACTGCAGCCAGAAGCTTTGCGGGAGAGGGAACCTGGAGGGGCCAGGCGAGGGCACCGTCAGGGAGAAGGGTACGGGGCGGGGGGGGTTTAGCGTCATGGAGGGCCGGCTCCTGGCCCCTCCACTTGTGGGAGGAGACTTGTCTTGCAGAAAAGCTCTGAGAACAGGGAGCTGGGCAGAAATCAGTCCCCTCTTTGCTACAAAGGAGCAGGCTAGAGAGAGAGAGAGAGAAGCCCTTTCTCCCCTTTCACTCAAAGGAGAGAAGCCCTTTCTCCCCTTTCACTCAAAGGAGAGCAACACACACACAACCCCACACACTCAGCACACAGAGTCAGACTCACAAACACACACTCACACACACAAATACCCACATATATACCACACATCACACACTCACACAAATACACATCACAGGCAAAGCACGGCACACTTCACATACATTCACACAGATGCACATACACACACACAACGCACTCGCACACTTGTGCCTCTCATTTTCTTTACATTGGGCTCTCGGTTCCTCAAAAAGCCGCTCTGGAGGCTGAGATACGGTTGTGGGGCGAAAGTAGCCATGGAGGGGGAGCCGCTGGGGGGGTCCCAACCTGCTCCAGGTGAGGGGTCCAGCAGAGGTTTGGCAGGAGTAATCACTGCCCGTAACGTCCCCTTCTGCCTCAGGTTGGTTTGGGTTTGGGTTGGAGTGGGCGGGGGGTGGGGGGGGGTCTCTGCGCTGCCTGTGAGCCCTTCCCAGCCTCTACCTGACACCAAAGCATCTGGGCAAAGTAATCGTAGTGAATGCACCCCCTCCTCCCTCCAATGCTCTACTCCCATGCACAAGTGATCTCCGAATGAGTGGGTGGAGTTCCAGGTGTTAATTAAAAACAATTAATGGGTTTTTTACTTCAATATACCTTATCATCTTTATAATAATAAAAAGTGAATTTAATTTTTAAGACCTCACTTCTGCCATGAGACCTTCCCAGTTTTACAAGCTAATTTTTCAAAGCTAATTGTTCTAACAACCCAGTCTGCCAAAGCTATAACACAGAGTAGGAATTCCAGGGGGAGAGATGTGCAAAGTAAATCTTAATAAATTTTGAATCATCTTTTCAATGCACTGGGTGGGGTGTGGGCTTGATAAGTAGGGAGACTCTTCAGTAAAGGTTCAATAAAATGACAAATTCTTTTCTAAAGAGATTACTCACTGCTGTACCTACTCCCTAAAACTAAATTATATAAAAAGCCTCACTTCAAATTAGCTAGTCACGTTTCTTAAGGCAAGATACTGGCTCCCAAGTTGGCTGAAACACAAGGATTCCATACGCAAGCATTCCGAGTGGAGCCTCTTACTAGCGACCAGTCCTCTGGGGGATCACTTTAAGTCAAGGAGGTTGTTACTTCAACTGTAAAATGGGGATAATATTGCCTGTCTCCTAGAAGTGTTGTAAGGGTTAAAAATATACATGTACAGGGTGTGGTATACATTAGGTGTTCAGTAAATGCTAGCTAACACCTTTGGTATAGACATGCTCCTCACCAGCCCCAATTCCCATCTCTGACTGTAAATCTACCAGTTCAAATCCCACCTGCTCCATGAAGTCTCTCCATCCATGTGCTTATTTTATCTATAATCCAACCCTTACCCAATTGCAACCTAACCAACATATTGACCTCAACTTCATGAAATACCCAAGCCAGAATCTGCCAACTAAGTTGTTCCTGAATTCCTGATCCACAGAATCTTTAAGATAATAAATGTTTGTTGTTGCAAACTGTTAAGTTTTGGGATTATTTGTTATGCACCAATAGCTAGCTAACACATTCCATTAGTACATGGTTCAGAAATTTGACCCAATCCTGGACAATGATACACTTAGAAGAAACAGCTAAGGGAGAGGGGTCTCGGGAATGCTTTTTTACTCATTCCTAAGGCGGCCATAGTAAGATAAAGTCTCTCTTCTGCTACAAGATATTTGTGTCTGGATGTGACGCCTTTTGGTACCAGCCTATGAATGAAGCCAACACCAAGGATGGTAGGGTAGAGAAAAGGAAGGAAGCTGGGTTCTTGATGACACTGAACCACTGAATCCACCAATCCCAAAGCCTGATCTACTTCAGTTTCTGGACACCTGAGATAATAAACTGATAGACTGTACAAGCTACTTTGAGTCAAACTTCTCTCACTTGCAAGTAAACACACCCCAAGTCATTCAAAGAGCTATGTGTAATGTCTTTCCCGTACTTTACATTAAATGTCACTGTCCCTGACACTTCCTACAGACTATTTCTAATCTCTCCAGGATCCTACAATTTAGGTATGACCATCCCTATTTTATTTGTTTAAAGATTTTACTTACTTATTTATTTGAGAGAGAAAGTGCACGAGTGGGGAGGGGCATGGGAGTAGCAGAGGGGGAGGGAGAGAGAATCTAAAGCAGACTCTGTGCTGAGTACAGAGCCCAATGCAGGGCTTGATCTCACAACGGCGAGATCATAACCTGAGCTGAAACCAAGAGTCAGATGCTTAACCGACTGAGCCACCGAGGCGGCCCTACCATCCCTATTTTAAAGATGAGGAAATTAGGCGCCTGGGTGGCTCAGTCATTAAGCGTCTGCCTTCGGCTCAGGTCATGATCCCAGTGTCCTGGGATCGAGCCCCTCATGGGGCTCCCTGCTCAGCGGGAAGCCTGCTTCTCCCTCTCCCACTCTCCCTGCTTGTGTTCCCTCTCTCGCTGTGTCTTTCTCTGTCAAATAAATTTTTTAAAAATGAGGAAATTAAAGCCCAAAGAGGTCACTAACTTGTCTAAGGTCATACAGCCAGTGAGAGACACAACTAGGATTCAGTATATGCCTTTACTGAAACCCCAGGTCTGCATTCTTTCCAACACACTACACCCATGAACAAACGGAATGCTGAAACAGTTCCCCAAGATTCACCCAGACAGGCAGCCAGGACTGCATCAGCAGCAAGACTGAACCTTACATGCTAACTCCTTATCTTTGCGTAGAGCTGAACACTGCCCTCTGCCACGTAGCCTCCCAAAGCTGGACAGGTCTGGATGTGATTTTCTACTTTTCACTCTATAAGGTATTATTTCTCAATATCCTACACAGACACCACCAACCTTCAATTATCTCAGCTGGGTATGCTTCTATAACCACTCTAGCCCACAGAAGGCTCCCTGCTCTGAACCCCTACTGTATGATAACCATAGTTTCATGCTGAAAGGGTTTTCAAATTGCTTCAAGCATCCAAACCTGCCTCCATTATCCCAGCTGTCTGCTCCTTCAGATCAAATCCCTGTGCGAAATTCTTCTCTGTTTGGCCCCCAAGTCTAGGTATCAAAGTATTAAGCATAATTGGGGTGCCTAACATACGCTTTCACACTGATCAATGGCAAGGGGCTGCAATTTTTTTTTTTTTTTACTGAAGGCTTTATTTATTTGTCAGAGAGACAGCACAAGCAGGGGGAGCAGCAGAGGGAGAAGCAGGCTCCCTGCTGAGCAAGGAGCCCAATGTGGAACTCGATCCCAGAACCCTGGGATCATGACCTGAGCCGAAGGCAGATGCTTCGCCGACTGAGCCACCCAGCATCCCTCCAACATTATTTTTTAAATACATGGCTTTTTGCTGCATCAAAACCTTTGACTTGCCTGCCCTCTATTATGCCTTTTCTTTCTCCCATGCCTTTGCTCAACCTTTGTGAAGTCTGTCCTAACACCATCCTCACCCCCAAATTAAGTCAGTTTCCTTCTAGGCTAACATTGTGTTCTATATATATCTTTAATAAAGCAAGAATCCTATTGCTTTATGATTATCTGCCCTTGAAAAGCTCTTGGGGAATCAGGTATGTGAAAAGAAAAAAAAATATTTTCAATTCCCCAAGTACCAAAGGTTGGTATTTAGTAGATGCTTAATAAATGCTGCTGAAATGAATGAATGCATTTATGATTCAAATGATATCCAGTGTCTCCTGTGCTTCTGTAACAGAGACCACCTGTCTCAGCTCACTACACTGCAGTTATGTGTTTGAGACGGAGTTTCCAAGAGCAAAAAATGGATTATTTTTTGCGTCCCTAACATCAAGCATAGGGCACAAGGCAAGCATTCAAACATTTGCACATAAATGTATAATGGTTGTTACCTGTTTAGTTGAGCATAAATGGGTTATTGCTTCTCAATCGGTCACCAGTGAATTACCGGACAATACCAAGAAATTGGTCTTGAATTAAAAATTTACTATACACAATACCTGGTGGAAATAGTTTAAAATTTTTAGAAAATATTTGGGGGGGGGGGACCATTAGTTGATGTCATAAACTTCTTTGAGTTGGTGACAGGTTCTTGCCAAGTGGCCAAAGCCTTCCTTAGCACCTTGCATCGGAAGGTTGCAGACCTGACTCAAAGGTTTCTGGTAAGGCCTGCCTATGAAAATGCATCCCAGGAGTTCAGCATCCCAAAGCGGCATTTGAGAAAATACAGATAACCCTCTGCCAGGAAATTATTATTTCCTTCCCTGGGAAAGAATCAAGTTAAATATGTTCTTCCTTATGTTCTACAAGACCCCTTATGTTCACCAGGGGACTCTAGCTGGTCCACGGCCTTTTGCAGAGGAGGCTCCACCTCAGGCCTCCTGGAAACTGGTCGGCGCTGCTCAGGCTGCAGAAGAGAGAGGTTCAAAGTGGGACACAGCTTCACCATCAATTAATCCTGACTGATCTCCTGCCAGAGGTGATGTCCTATCCTCGGGGTTTGGCAGCAAGTCTGATGGAGATAAGAAATGCCAGACTGGGTCAGACCAATGGCCTATTTAGGCCACAGCAGTGTCTGACAGAGGCATCCAGAGATGTTTTGTAGAAAAGAACTGCATGTGTCTCCTGTGACATCAGTCATCAAAAACATGCAAAGCGCTTCTGCGGCAGTCTCTTGGTGGCCCATCCAACTTCTATGCCTCCCTTCCTCCATCTTGATGGAGTCCCCACTTTGTTCAGAGGTCCAGCCCCCCCACAATAAAGCTTGGGATTCGATCCCTTTTGCCCCACACCAGAGTTTGTCAACCTGTGTGCTACTGATATTTTGAACCGGATAATTATTTGCTGTGGGGACTTTGTGGATTGTGCATTAATAGGATATTTTGTAGCATCCCTGTTCCTTTGCACTATATACTAACACAACCCCCATCCCCAACAGCCATTTGTGACAACCAAAAATATCTGCAAACATGGCCCTTAGGGGAAAGGAAGACAAATAGTCCTCCAGTTGAGAACCACTGCTCTAAGCCAATATGGTAGCCCCATTGCCTTAGCCAGTCACTGGTTGAAGGGTGAACATGTGGCCCAGCTCTGACAATGAGACACAAGGGGAAGTCGTCTTAAGGGCATCTTATAACCACACTGAATGCACCCAGTGAAAAGGATCAAATATTTTTTTTTTAAGATTTTATTTATTTATTTGACAGAGAGACACAGCGAGAGAGGGAACACAAGCAGGGGGAGTGGGAGAGGGAGAAGCAGGCTTCCCGCTGAGCAGGGAGCCCGATGTGGGGCTTGATCCCAGGACCCTGGGATCCTGACCCGAGCCGAAGGCAGACGCCCAACGACTGAGCCACCCAGGCACCCCCAAATAGTTATTTTTTAAAAACCATGGCTCCTCCATTGACTTAACCAACCTGAGGGCCACCATACCTCAAGAACTTTTTGTTACATGAAATAATGTAGTTAGTGATTAACGAATCTGAGTTGGGACTTTGTTACTTGCAGCCAAAAGCACACTAATAGATATACCTTCCTATCTTCTCCATAACAAACCTACTCTGCCTCTCTCACTCCTAAGTAGATCAAACTGTCACCTTTGAATGTACTCAAAATCCACATGGGATAGTTTCAAGGGCCCAGGATTTTATGTTAGTAATCATAGTGCAATACATAAATGTATTGAACCAATGGGTACACTTGGAACATACACAATATTACATGTCAATTATATCAGTTAACAAAAAATTTAAGGAGCCCTGGATTCTGAGTCAGAGAGAGGTAAGCTCAGGCAGCAGCTCCACACACAGCTCTGGCATCTTCAGAAGTCACGTGATTTCCCTCATCTTTACAACGATGGTGATAATACCATCAATTCTGTATCCCTTTGGGATTTTATGATGGTCAAATGAGATAATGCATATAAATATGCTTTTGGTGAACTCTAAATCCCTCATGAGTATCCTTTTCTTCTCAATCCCTACCACCCTTTGAAGAGTGGCACATCCACCATCCATCACCCAACACTGAGACATTCCGCTAATGTTTATTAAGCCCATACTAAGCACTGTGTAGATCAGTTTCCCAACCCCAGCACTGTTGACATTCCAGGCCAGATAATCCTGTGTTGGGCAAGGCTGACTTGTGCACTGTGGGGGATTTAGCAGCATCTCTGGCTCTACCCACTAGATGCCGGTAGCACCCACTCCCCCAATCATGACAACCCAAGATGTCTCCAGACATTGCCAAATAGGGGACATTTTTCTCTGAAAGACAAAATGGCCCCTCATTAGAAACCACTGGTGTAGATGATGGCATTATACAGACAAAAAGATTTGTTCCTTGACCTCAAGGAACTGACACTCTTGGGTAAATAATCATTTATTTTCATACTGTAAAACCACAACAACCATTACTTGGGAGTAGATAGATCACAGATCTAGATTCAAATGCTGGCTCCACTCTCTACCACCCTGGGGCATTACTGTCTCAAACTCAGTTTCCCTATCCAGAAAACGGGGGTAACAAGGTCTACCTCTCTGGATCATTTTCAGACTTAAATAAGATAGTGTGTGCAAAACGCCTAACAAAAATGCCTAGCATACAATTAGTACTTAATATATGTCGCCTTTCCTTATTATTATGATCTTGGTCCAACGACTGTCTGGATTTAGGAATGAGGATTTAGTTCCTATTGACTTTCTTTACTTCATTCCATGATTTTACAGACTCGGGTCCCATGCCTGATAAAATAGATGTCGTTGGTGCTCCACTGAAGATCTTACTGTTTTGGCAAGGCTGACTAGCCTTCCACTAGCCACAACCCTGCAGATGCTGGGCCCCACATTCCCCAGACCCTTCTGAACCCCGTGCATACTCCACCCTGCAACAGTTTTGAACTGATGACTGATAATGGGTGTGGGAGTATAAATACCCCCACTTAGCTCATTCCTCGGCATGGCATGTGTTCACAGATTCCTAGAACTTCCCTGCAAGATTAAGCTTTAGCTGCCCACTCTGCTATCTGGCTCAGTAACATACCCCTCCTTGTATCTTCTCTGCTCTCCCCCCGCTGGTGCCTCTGCAGGTCCCAGATAAACCAACCAGTGCACTGTCTTTAGTCAGGGTCTGTTTCTAGGGGGGGCACGCAAATAAGACACTATTCCTTGAGTTTAGGGATTAAGAATCCAGCCTCTAGAGCTACACTGTCTGGTCAGAATCCCATTTCCAACATTCATTAGTTTTGTAGCCTTGGGCCAGCTATTTACCCTCCCTAGAACATTGTTTTCTCTATGTAAAATGGAAAATATAATGCCTACTTCACAAAGTTATTATGAGGACAAAACGGGTTAATATGTGTTAAATACTTAAAACAGTGCTAGATACCTGGTAAGCCCCACACAAGTTATTCCTTTAAATGCCTTTGTAATGAATCTCAGTCTCCTGGGCAGTCTGGGTCAAGTTTCTAGGGCTTAGGATTGCTTCCTGCCATCTCAAGCCAAACACATCAGGAACTGTTTAAGAATCTAATTTTCAAACACAGTCAACAGTGAGAAGGTAGCTTCTCCCATTTGCCCCAAGCACAATTCCAGTCTTCATTGGTGGAGACATATGTGGGGACATGTTGCTTGCAAACTGCTTGGATTTCTGAACTGCAATTAACACTCAGGAAATGTGCCTGGTTAGATCTGCATCTGCTGAATAATCCCTCTGACCTGGGAAAGACCAGAGATAACAGTGTCCCCAGATGCTGACACACCCCAGAACTGTGCCCTGCAGCTGTAGACATTCATTCCCCAGGTTATGCAATGGGCAGGCAACTGTCCATCCTGCAAGACAGCAACATACAACACATCGTCTTTCTTGGGCTGGTGCTGTAAGTGGCCCAAAATGTTTCTATCCATAAAGGATTTCTCTCCCCTCTTCCTCTCTTCACTTCAACCTTGTAGGATTTCTATTTCCCAACACTTTTCTACCCTGCGTTTGGGATCTCAGTGCAAGCTTCAGGGTCAAGTTCTACAAGTCCGTTTCCTGTGACATAGGGGAAGGAGAAGGAGGAAACTTCTCTGGCCCCAGCCTGTCCAACATTCTTGCATCAGAAACCTACTGTCCCTACTCTGAGTGATATGCCTCCCAGTTGTTGCTATTCCAAAAGAGAGCCAAAGGGGAGGAAAATCTAGAATAGTATTTTAATTTTCTAGTATGTCATACTCCATACTGAAATAGCCCTTCCAAAGTTAAGAGTGCCTCTTGGCAAAAGCCTAGTGAATTTCAGTGAGTGGTACCATGCAGAAAGAACTGGATTTTGTTTTATGGGTGGTGGGGTGAAAATAAGGGGATGGATTACCTATTTATGTATTTAACTTAATTTCTAACCTACCTTTAAGAGTGTTTACTCTGTGCCAGGCACTGTGCTAAGCACTTTACATTCATTATCTCAAATGCCACCTTCTCAGGGAGCCCCAGCACGATCACCTCATTTAAATGGGCAACACCTTGCCCAGAACTCTCCATTCCCCTCCCTGCTTTGATCTTTGTCCATCACACTCAACACCCTCCCATACAGTACATCATTCACACCTTTTGGGTTTTTTTAACTTCAAATTTGATTTCATTAACTTAAAAGGTGAACAAAATGTGTATTTCAAATCTTATTAAAGTAATTTATCTGAAAGATGGACATAGAGGACAAACAGATACAAAATTTCAAGTAACTTATGATAGAGTTCATTGCACATTTAAAAATATGCTTCTTTCTTCCACAAAAACTCTGTGTTGAAAGGGAAAAAAAAAAAAACACCAAAAACCTTTCTTTTATACTGCTTAAGAACTAGATGCAAACTTCCGATGTAAATTTATTTCACTGTTAACTCTGATGCTGAAGCTGGGAGCCACACACGTTCAAAGTTCAGTTAAATGATGCAAACAAAAGGCTTCTGTTTCTCGAGGCATCTGGGTGGCTCAGTCGGCTGAGCATCCCACTCTTGGTTTCAGCTCAGGTCATGATCTCAGGGTCATGGGATTGAGCCCCACATTGGGCTCCCTGGCTCAGCAGGAAGTCTGCTTGGGACTCTCTCTCCCTCTCCCTCTGCCCCTTGCCTGAGCTCATGTTCTCTTTCTCTCTGTCAAATAAATAAATAAAATCTTAAAAAAAAAAAAAAAGCTTCTGTTTGACTCAACACAAATCAGAAGCCTCCATTCATGCATGTGTCACAGTAGAATCATATATTTGAATCTCACCTCAGGGCACTTCTTCTTCCCTTCCCCTTTCTCACTCCCCTCTCCTTGCTGAAAACTTTGGTTACCACATCGTGTCTTTTGCGGTCCTTGTGCTTAGTTTAGGTATCATTCTCATGGCATACAACATAACCAACTCACGATGGGAACCGTACAAGGCGGGAGGATGCCATCTTCCTATTTGAGCTGGACCTGGACTCTGCCCTGGGACTGAACACAATTCCATTCTCTCGAGAACATTTTCTTTTTTCAAGAAATACATCAAGTACAACTGCTGAGCATGCACCTTGAATCTCTGCAGCTGTAGGATTTCAACAGTCTTACTCACAGGGCTTTGCCTCCCCTCTCGGATGGTCTTCTTGTTATTTAAATAAGCAGGATAGATACCAATGAATCTGTCCAGGTCAGTGCACAGCCATCTGCACCAGGGCCCACACTGCACCAACCCAGGGCTAGCAGGGAAAACGGCAGTCCTGCTCCTTTATTTTGCTGGTCTATTCCCCTGATTAGAATGGAAACTCTATGAGGACAGGGAATTCTGTATGTTTTTTGTGAGCAGTGCCCAGCTCATAGGAAACATTCGATTAACATCTGCTGAATGAATGAATGAATGAATGAATGAATGACTCTATCTCCCGGCACCCTTCCAACAACCCAAAAGAAAAGCCAAGGTTATCATTAAACCATACCATTCATAGCTGCTAGGCAGAATGATGCCCCCTGCCCCCCACTAAAGATGTCCATGCCCTAATAGCAGAAACCTGTGAATGATCCCTTACATGGCAAAAGAGACTTTGCAGATGTGATTAAGGATCTTGATATGGGAAGGTTATCCTGAATTATCTGACTGGGCCCAATGTAATCACACGTGTCCCTGTAACAGGGAGGCAGGAGGGTCAAATGAAGAGAGATATTTGAGGACACGAGGTGGCTAGCTTTGAAGAGAGAAGGAACCAGGCACTAACCAGGCACGAACCATGAAGGCAGGGGCCTCTAGAAGCTGGAAAGAGCAAGGAAGCCTATTCTGCCCTAGTTACAAAGAAACACAGCCCTGCTTTCACATACCTTGATTTTAGCCTGGTAAGACCCATTTTGGACCCCTGTCCTCTAGAACACATAACTTCTATGAAATCATAACTATGTGTCACGTTAAGTTAATACATAGCAGTCGGAGGAAATGAATACACCCATTACTCAGATGAGGAAGCGAGGACTCAGCATCGTGTCCCAGGTCCTGCAGGAAGTTAGGTGGGGGAGCACAGAGGCAAACACAATCCCCTCAACTACCCACCTCTCCCTCTTCTGTACAAAACAGAACAGTCAGAGCTCAGCATATTGGTCAAATTCAAAGAAATCAACTGCGTGTTAACACCCAGCACCCGGAATGTTGGTGCCATCACACTGATCATTCACTCTGCAGTCTCTACAGCACCTTCAGGGCATACTTCTACCTCCTAGTCCAAACGCCTGCAGCCAGCAGTGAAAATGCACAAACACCAACAAGACGCCACCCCACGTGGATCCCAGAGTTTAGCAGAGCAGGAAAAGTCATAAATGAATAGCAATAAGGCACCGGAAGATAAATCCCATGGGTGCAAGGACCCTGCCTTTTCACAGAGCCTAGATCAGTGCCTGACACATAGTAGGTGCTCAATGAATATTTGTTGAATGAACAAATGAGTGAGTCACACACAAAGTAATTTCTTACAGTGTGGTCATTTTTATGATAATGAGCTTTCTTTTCAGCAAATAACATCTCTTCTATGGTTGAGAGTTTCAATATGTATGTAATCATCAATTCTTGACATCGCATGGTTTAGTTTTTGAGAGTAAACCTGGCAAGATCATGAAACACCAGCAAGACCAGGGCCATGGAATTCGGACTTTGTCTCTCTGTCCTCTTTCCTTTTACAGAAAGCCCACTTCCTTCTTGGACCTCAACAAACAATGTTAAGTTTGGCCATGTAGGAGGTCAATGTTCCTAAACCCTTGGGACTCACTTTTCCTTCCCCAGCTATATTGAGGTGTAATTGATGAATAAATTTGTATATATCTAACGTATACAATGTGATGTTATGTGTATACACTGTGAAATTATTGTAATCAGGTTAATTAATACACCCATCACCTCACATAGTTACTTTGACTTTTCCTCTTTTTTTTTGTCAGAACATTTAAGATCTACTCTCTTAGCAAATTTCAAATACACAACACACTATTATTAACCATAGTCACCATGTTTTATATTAGATCCTCCAAACCTATTCATCTTATAACTAAAACTTTGTGCTCTCTGATCAACATCTCCTCACTGCCCCCACCTACCCCCAGCTACTCTATTCTACTCTGTTTCTATGAATTTGACATTTTTTCCTTTTTATTTTTTTTAAGATTCCACATATAAGTGATTATGCAATATTTATCTTTTGGGGTCCTATGCAATATTTATCTTTCTCTGTCAAGCTTACTTCACTTAGCAGAATGTCCTCCTGGTCATCCAAAGGATTTTTAAAGTGTTCTGGGCCTGCAAAGCTGGAAGAGCTTAATTCTACCCTGGGTGTGTGTATAGGGGCACAGAAAGAGGAGATATCAGGGAATGAACCATTTGAAATGAAATTTCCAAGACTCACAAGATTCGTCCAGGAGAAAGGCCATTCCAAGCAGAGGACCAGCATAAGCCCAGAGCATGGAGGTGGGAAGCTGCCAGGGAAAGCAAGGCATTCCAGGGCAAGTACAAAACTGGGCAGGTGGCTTGAAAGACGGGAGACAGGCTGACCGTTTGTACCTGACAAGCCTGGCTGACTTGCCCCTGTCAGCCCTGGGGCCGGCACAGCTGTTCAAGCAGAAGGGTGATTGGTATTTTATAATAAAGAGACTACACTTGTAGCAGGTGGACATCATAATATGCATTTTCATTTCTCAGATCACTGTCAAGTACTAAAAAAAAAAAAATACCTTTCTTTTGTGCTGAGAGATCCCAAGCTACCTGTTTTACTGAAGACTTCAGTAGAAAAACTGCAGAATCATAATGGGCTGGAAAGATAAGTCCCTGCAGGACAAAGATTGAGGCCAGAAGACATCACACATGCTGAAAACAATGTCGTCAGGAAATTCGAGAGGTTATTAAATCTTACTGCAGAGGAAAATAACAGAAAGGTAATCTTAATGATAAATGAATTCTTGCGATAATTTAAGCTATTCCCCATTTGGAAGAGGAGAAAAGGAAATGGCTCTTCAAAGAGCCTATGATGTTCAATCTTTCCCTGAAGACCAGAGAGGTGGACACAGCTATCACCACTCTATCGTTAAGAAGACTTGAGCATCCACTATGGAAAACAGCATGGAGGTTCTTCAAAATTTTAAAATAGAACCACCATATGATCCAGCATTTCCACTTCTGGGTATGAATCCAAAGGAAATGAAAACAGGGTCTCAAAGAGATACCTGCACCCTGCCATTTTCAACATGGATGGAGCTTGGGGACATAAATCAGAGAAAGACAAATCTGTATGATATATCACTTATATGTGTAATCTAAAAAAAAAAAAAAAAAGCCAAGCTTGTACAAACAGAGAAGACAGTGGTGATTACCAGGGGCTGGGAGGTGGGGAAATTTTTGTTTAAGAGTACAAACTTGAAACTAGTCAATAAGTAAGTTCTAGAAATCTAATGCACAGCAGAGTGATTACATCCAGTAATACTATATTATCAACTTCAAAGTTGCTGAGAGACTAATCTTAATTGTTTCTACCACAACAAAGAAATGATAATTATGTGACGGGATAGAGGTGTTAGCTAACAACATGGTGGTCATCAAGAGTGTGAAGTAAGTGGCTCCCCACGTGAAAATTAGATCCATATTTCACATCACATACAAAAGATATTCCAAATGATATAAATATCTCAACGTGAAATGCAAACCTTGAAACTTTAAAGGTTCTATCTTTATGTCATTGGGGTAGGAAATGAGTTCTTTTAAAAGATGCAAAAAGCAAACCCTATTAAGAAAAAGTTTGATAAATTCTCATTTTTTTAATTATGAGACCCAATTTATAAGTTTAAAAGATAAACTAAAGACTGGAATTAAAAAATTCTGCAAGGATTTTAGGAGATTCAAAACTTAGTATCTTGGATATATTTTAAAAATGCCTACAAATCAGTAAGAAAAAAATAAACACCCCAATAGAAAGGAAACCCAAATGGCTAATAAACATGAAAATATGCTCAATTTCCCAATAAGATAAACGCAAATTGAAAAAAACAGTAAGACTCCATCTCACACCTATCCTGTAAGCAAAAAAGGACAGGACAAGATTTTCAAAGAATGGGAGAACATTGTATCATTCATTCTTCACTGTGGGAGTGAACATAAGCTGGCTCAGTCATTTTGCAGAACAAACTGGCAATCTCTAGTGATGTTGAAGATGCCCACATTCTGTCTCTCAGAAACTCTACGTACAGGTAGATTTGCTTGAGAAAATCTTTCAGATGTGCAAGGATCTTTACTGCTTCATGGCTCAAAATAACAAAAAGGTGCCCACCACTCTGTTTATGGATAGGTAAAAGTTTTACACATTTGTACAATAGATACTATAAAACAGTGAAACCAACTGGAGCTAAATAGCAATGAATCTCAGTAACATACTATCAAGAAAAGCACATGTTGGGGAAGGATGCATAAAATATTGTTCATAAAAATTTTAAAATACCAAATACTGTTTAGGTTTGTACACACATATGGAAAGACATATCTCCTCTGATGAGGGAGACAAGGAAATGGCATGAGGGTAAAAGGATTCAACAAGATCTTTCTTTGTATTTTTAAAATCTGAAATAAATGTGACAAAAATGTGAACTTTCGTTACATCTAAATAATTGATACACGGGTGTTTGTCATTTTAGTCTCTGTACTTCTCTGTATGTTTGAAGTATTCTAGCATTTATAAATCTTTTCTCCTTAAAGAGAAAATTTTTCAAGCACAACGATAGGACCAGTTCTCTGAGGCTTCCGAGTTCACGTATCTGGACCAATGCTAAGGAATGCTCTGAGCAGACAAAACATCTGAGATCTTTGGCATCTGTTGAAGTGCATCCATCTGGCACCAGCCTGCAAACCTCCTATTAAAAGAGTGCTGGCAAATGCAAATCGCTTAAATAGACAACATCAGAGCAGGTGCTTTTAAATTTAACTAAGCCCTTCTTCAGACAAATAAAATAAAACCTTCCATAGAAATCAACACCCAAACTTTAGAATCATCAGCACTGTACCATTAATTGTTGTCCAATCTGAAATCATGAGAGCAAATGTGCAGACCTATGGCATTTTACCTGACATCAGGTTGAAGATTTTAAATACATAATAACTAGGATATGAAACAGTTGTGTCTCTATATATTTTTAGTTCCTAAACAACACAAATTATACCCAACAGGTAACATCTTAACAGAGTTGTTCCAGAAGCCAGAAGCACAATGCAGTCTGGACATAAATCCAGACTGGAGGTAACACCAAGTGAATTCACACACACACACACACACACACACGCGCCCCTCTCCTATGAAGATTCACAGACCAGGAAAGCTGTCAGTAGCCACTCTGGTGAATTTCTGAATGCAGAGTAAACAAGATGACAAATATTTAATAGGCACTTCCCAAACACAAAATGTAATACTAGGTAATAAAGATAGAAGATAACATACATGCCATGAATTCAACTATGAAGAAGTTTATAATCTAATTGATCCATTCATCCATCCATCCATCTCTCCACTCATTTACCCTTCTGCCCCTCCAACTTTCCATTCAATCTGACATCTTTCTAGCCATCCATACAACCACCTCCTCACCCATCCATCTTTCCACCCTTCCAACAACCGTGATCCTCCCTTACAACTCTCCACTCACCCACTCAGCTCCTTCCACTGCTCCACATATCCATCCCTTTAACTCTCTGACCATCTGTACTGGTTTAAATAGTGTGCCCCCAAAATTCACATCCACCCAGAACCTCAGAATGTGACCTTATCTGGAAACAGTTTTTACAAGTTTAATTAGTTAAGTTACAAGGATGTCATGCTGGATTACAGTGGGCCCTAATCCAATGACTAGTGTCATTATAAGAGGAAAAAACAGAGAGAGACACACACACACACACAAGGAAGATGCCATGTAACAAGGGCAGAGGTTGGAATGATGTGTCCACAAGCCAAGGAATGCCAAGAATTGCTGGCAACAACTAGAAACAAAGAGAGGCAAGGAACTACACACTTTCAGAGGAGGAGGAATCCGCTACGGGAAGCAAAGTGCTCTTGGAGAAAGATCTGCCTGGACCCTGAAGGATAAATGAGACTGAAGTAACTGGGGGGTGGGGGGAAGCAGGGGAGAAGGGGATAGAGATGTTCCTGTTCTTAGTGTGGCCCTTAATACACAAAAGTGCAGAAGTTATTCATCCATTTCAAGGGATCTTGACTTTTTTGTGCCAAAGACCACCTTGGCAGGCTGGTGAAGCCTTCAGACTCTTTCTCAGCCTGACAAAGCTATTATGTGACTAAAAACACATCAAATTTCAAAGTTATATCAAAATACAGTCATATCAATAATTAAAAAAAATAATAAATTTGTGAAATGTGTATGTCTATGTTAACATGTTAAATAAAAACATCTATGCTCTGTCTACTAAAGACAGTGATTTCAAAGTAATTTGATGAAAGTAAACAATAATTCTAAGATACCTGCAACAACAGTGATGTGATATGAAAATATAGCTGATTTCTCTCGGTGAAAAGAATCAGAGAACTGCTTCTATCACTGGGTTTGCTCTTACCATTCAAAATGAGAGGAAATGGAATTTTTAGTTACAGGTGAGTGGAAATGGGTGGTTCCCCCCCCCCCCATCCAAGTTTATAGACCATGGAATTCTATCCACAGACCCCTTGGAGAGCCTGGAGCTCCAGCTGAGACCCCTGATTATGCATCTAAGTATTTATTCCGCGATTCATTCATTTACCCATTCATTCCTTTCCCACATCCTGAGTGCCTATGACATGCTTGACAATGGGCTTAAGTGCTAGGAACACACTGGCGCAAAAAAGACAGATGTGGTCTCTGCCCCAGGGAGCTTATATCCTAGGAGGCAGAAATAGTCAAGACGCAGGTAAATACACGAGATAGTCACAGAATGTGATAACCTCTGGGAAGGGAGTCTGCAGGTGACGTGGTAGAGAGAAACTATAGTGGGCAGAGGGGGAGTACGCTTGGTGTGAGAACCCATAAGGCCCGAGCCACACCAGTGCCCAGGCAACCACCATCACGCAGGGAAGAATGCAGAGCACAAAGGCCCTATGATGGGAGAGGAGCTTGGGATCTGAGGAGCAGGAAGGCGGCTCGTCTGGCTGCAGTGAAGACTGCGACAGGAGGGGTAGAAGGTGAAAACAAAGATGGAACAGCTGGACCTCCTAGTCCATGGGAAGGTTTGGGTTGCGCTTGGAGTGCAGTGGGTAGCCACTGAGGTTAAGCTGGGGAATAAAAGGATCTGATCACGGGGCACCTGGGTGCCACAGTGGGTTAAGCATCTGACTCTTGATTTTGGCTCAGGTCATGATTTCAGGGTTGTAAGACCGAGTCCCGCATCAGGCTCCATGCGCATGGAGTCTGCTTAAGATTCTCTCTCTCTCTCTCCCTCTGTCCCCCACCGCCCCACCCTCTCTCTCTCTCTTGCTCTAAAAAAGAAAAAAACACACCAAAAAAAAAAAAAAAAGATCTGATCATATTGCTGTAAAATACTTCTTTGGCTGCTGAGTGGAGAATGAATGGTAGAGGAGAAAAGATAACTGGCCGGAGTGACCGACTTAGAGGCCACTGCACTCAACCAAGTGAAAAGCACTGTGTGTTGGGTTGGGGGCCTGGGGCTGGGGTGAGGTGGGTGAGGCATCTAGGGTACAAAATTCCAGGAAGCACTCAGTCTCAGGGCTGTGCAAGTATAGGGTCAGATAGCTCGGGTTTGCACTGGTGGTGAAGATAGAAAGACGTGGGCAGTTGGAAGATATATTTTGGAGGTAATGGGCCAGACAGAAAAAAAATTATTCTAGGAATATAAAGTTCAGAAGTGAGTAATAATTTTAGAAAGGAGCTTATGCAACAGTCCGTGGAGGGTCTTGAATAATGGAGAAAGGAATTTTGACTTTCTCCGGTAGCTAAGCAAGGCTCACGGAATTAAAGAAATGAAATTACTTGAAAATAAATGAAATACATTGTCCTGACAAAGGACTGTGGAGCTCCAACAGCCATTCGGGACCATAAAGCAACTTTGATGACACAAATCATGTGCTTAGGAACACAAAAGAAATACAGAAGGGGCCTGGATCTATGATGACACCATGAGGCCACCAAGCCACCTGCCTCCAGGCTGCTTTGAGCTAAAAGGAAGCACCTGCCTCCAGGCTGCTTTGAGCTAAAAGGAAGCAAACTTCTACTTCGTATTAGCAACTGATTTCCAGACTCGCCCACTGGCAAACACAACACCTAAAGAATGCACGCACCTGCCCACAATGCTTAGTAAAATCCAAATGAATAGAAATCCCTGTACATACTCATTTCCACTCACTCACTTTGATTTAAATACAGTCAACTGTGTGTCTCACTTTGGTTGATTGGGTGTCATCAAAAGGAGACCTTTCTCCCTTACTGCTTCGGAAAAAGACTCTCCAACCCAGGGTGAAATAATTCTGCGGCACAGAGAGGTGGTGTGATATTATATATGTCATTATAAACTCTGAGTGCCTCTTTTCGGACTCGGAGAAGGTTAGCGGCGACGAAGGCACCGAAAAGTCACAGTGATGAATAGAAGGTGTTGGAAAGTGGCAGAAGAAAGGAGGGAGACACGAATGTCAGCTCCGACGAATGCCAGCGGTCAGTCCGAAGCAAAGAAAGTAAGGTGTTCCCTCCAAGGCTGGGGCAGGGGACACCATCACAAGCAGAACACAAAGACAACTCCAACTCTGCAGCTGCATGGACAGGAATCTGGGTCCCATATTTACCTACTTCTCTGTTGATATACTAACTACTTCCTTGTGGATTGCAAGAATCTGCTTTTCCCCCAAAGGCAGGGTCTGCAAACCCCGCTGTAGGGGGTCAAATAGCAAATACTTTAGGTCTGTGAGCCCCAGGGTCTCCATGGCAACTCTCAACTCTGCTATTGGTGCAGCACACAGAGGATAGTAGTGACGGATGGGTGTGGCTGTGTTCCAACAAAATCTATTTACAAAAGCAGCGGCATTTGACACCCCCCACCCTCATCCCCGGCCAGAGGTTGCAGTCCCCTTACCTAAGTCATTGTATCCATGTGGTCCCTGGGTCAGCTGCGTCAGCAGCATCTAGAACTTGCTAAAAATGCAAATCCTCAGTCTCCCACCTCCAAACCTACTGAATCATAAATTTCAAGGGTGACATCTAGAAATGTTTTTTCACAAGCCCTCCAGATGATTCTGACACCACACCAAAGTTTGAAAACCATCAAGCTCAAACAGAATCACAGCAAATCCCTGTCCTGCCTGGCCATTTGAGTACACAGTCTAGTGTTTGGCTTCTAGTAGGTGCCCGAGACAGCAACTACTAGCTTCCCATCCAAAGAATCTATTCTACTCTTCTTTCCTATTATTAGAATCCCCAGTCTCAGCTGGACTTACGGCTACTCAGAATAAAGCCTACGTTTCTACACTTTTCAGGGTCCCTTACCAGCTTAGTTTTGCCATAGAACTAAATTCTGACCACTGAGATGTAAGGTTAAGTATTGAATGGCAGCTCCTGGGCAGCTCCATTAAAAGACAGTCCCTTCCTCCTCTTTTCTCTGTCTGAAATTTAGACGTAATGGATGGAGCTCTAGCAACTATATTGATCCATGAGGTGACCTTGGGAATAGAAGCCACCTAGTAAGGAAGAACAGGATAGAAGAAACTTGCCATTGTGTGGCCACCTTACAGGAATGGAGCTGTCTGCCAGATTTCCTTTATATGAGAGCAAAATAAAATTCTGTCTTACTTAAGCCACTGTTAATTTGAGTTTTCTATCATAAACCACCAAACCTAATCCAACTGGCTCATTGTCTGGTGAACATTAGTTGAATGAATAAATCAAATGCAAGAAAATTAGAAGAATCTGGATTGCAAGTTACAGAGAGATTTGGTTAATAGAAATGATTCTTCAAAGCAGAATGTCCATAGGGGCCAAAATAAGAAGAACCACATTTGGTGGTGAAAATACTGGAAATTTCTATGCATATGGTAGTCTTCGTTTCTTATACTACCCAGATCCAGGCTGATAATGGAACAAAATCCCCCTCCCTCAGGCTCCCAGAGGAGGAGGTGGCCACTATATCCCTGACCCAACAGTCCCTTCATTCTGGAAGCCTTTCCTAATTAGGGCATTCCTGGCCTTCTGGGGTTTTGTGTCTCACAGCAATACTATAGGACTGTTTTGTCCTGCTTCATTCGATTCCCATGGATCTGTTATTTTGCAATGATTCTCAAGTTACTTCTCAAGCAGAGAGCTTTTCTAACCCATGGTAGACTTTCAATCGATACCTGTAGAATTCACCTAACCTCGTTATGGGAGTGTTTTGTTTCTCCTGCTAGAACATAAATTCCTTGAGAAGCTGGGACTTGACTTTTCTATTTCCCAAACAGCCCCCTACTGGCCACAGACACGTGCACAAGCTCGACCCAGCCACCGCCCCGTCTCGGGCATGCGATGAGTACTCCTTGCTGCGTTCCAGGGACTTCCCCTCCCCTGCCCATTTTCACGCCCCAGAACAACTTCCACACTGGCCTCTCCTCGTCTCTGCTTTCTGGGGATTGAGGCCCGGCCTGGTCCCCAAAGCCCCGCAGCAGAGGTCCTCAAACATTTTCAATGAGGACCTTATGGAGCAACCAGAAAAAAATTAACAGTTTTGCTCTGTGTCACCCCAACAACTACAATCAAACCAATGCTTCTTTCTACTGCTCACGCCTTTATGGTCATGTTTCTTAAGTTTTATAACCCAGACCCCTCTGATACACAGTTTCAACAGCTTTATTGACATATCAGTGATGTACAACAAACTGTCCGTACTGAAAGCTTACAATGTGATGCTTGGATAGATGGGTATACCCGGGAAACCATCACCACAATATCAAGGTAATTGACCTACCCATCACCTTGGTGTTTTCCTGTGTCCCTGTGTGTGTTTTGTTTATGGTAAGAACACTTACAATTTTAGAAGACGGATCTCAGGTCAAGTGCATAATACAGAACTGTTGACCACAGGCACTCCATCTATAGAACAAATTCATCTTGCATAACCGAAACTTCATACCAACTGGAAAACTCCCCATTTCCCCCTCCTCTTGTCCCCTGTTAACCACGGTTCTATTATCTGCTTCTCTGAGTTTGACAAAGACTGGCTTATTTCACTTAGCATAATGTCCCCCAGGTTCATCCGTGTTGTCACAAAGGACAGGATTTCCTTCTTCTTTTAAGGCTGAATAGTCCACGGCCTTTTCTTTATTCGTTCATCTTCATATACATTTTTTACTTGCATCTTCCGCCAACATTATTTGAAATTTCAAGATGAATTAACATTGTGACTAAAACATATCAAGTCATGTTCAGCAGCCTTTATAATCCCCGCCCAGGAATATTACACACGTCTGTCTCAACTGAAAAATCTTTGCTATGCGTGTTTTTCTCTGACTCTTGCTCACTCAGTCTGTTTGACTCCAAAAATTACAGCAGGGGAAAATCTCTAATGCTTTAGGACAGAATTCAGATCCAGCCAGTTGTTAGATGGCTGACATCCATTCATGTGGTCAGTGCATCCATTCAAACTGACTGGTGCCTATGGATGATCAATTATGGTAACATTAGAAGGCTCTCCACACAAAGTAAGAGTGTAATAGATCTCTGGTGCAATTGTGAATTCACACAAGCCAGTAAGTTCTGTGCTTTATTTTAGCTTTATTTATTTATTATTTAAGTAGGCACCACACCCAGCATGGATCCCAATGTGGGGCTTGAACTCACAACCCTGTGATTAAGACCTGAGCTGAAATCAAGAGTCAGACGCTTAACCGTCTGAGCCACCCACACGCCCGGAGTTCTGTGCTTAATTTTAAATAAATATATGCCTGCTGCTACCCACCCAGGAGCCTGCTGTGTGGAGGTACACACATAGGAAACAACTAGTTAGCAAACTAATGCCCCCGCAACTCAGAGCATCTATCCTTCAGACTTCCTATTTAGGGCTCCTTGCTCAAACCACTGTTTCTTTCTCCATTGCTGCCTACCTCTCCAAGGTGCCTTCAGGATCCACCTACCCCCAAAGTTCATTTAATGTACATTTAGCTCACTGTCATTTGCTCCCTGTGGGACCTTGGGCAGCTTAAACTCAGTTTCCTCCTCTGTAAAATGGGGCTAGTAATAGCCTCTACCTAATAGGGTTTTTAAGAGTTCAGTGGGATCATGGACAGGAAGCAGCACCCAGCACAGGGCTTGGTGTGCAGCATGTGTTCAATAGTGTTAGTACTTTGGAAAATTTCATTGGCCACCAAATAGAACACTAAACTGGAAAAGAGTTGGATGTACCGTTTACTGGAACCCCAGCCCAAATGAAGACCATACTAACAGCATGCTGGAAGCTACCTGCCCATTCCTTAAAGGCTGTTCCTTAGAGAGCTTTTGGAAATGGATTGAGACATCATGACTTCAACAGCCAGGAAATCATTTCTCCTGTCCTCCTCACACCTTCTATCGCCACTCACACCCCCACCCCATCTAAGGAGCTGAGTGGAAATGTCCTTCAGGCTCTGAAAAGCAGATGACACTCTGTCCTGCCACAGGATTTCTTATCTCCCAGTGTCGAAGCAGGAGTCTGACAGCCTTTGGAGTTCGGGATGTGTCTCCCTCTCTGTGCCTCTCGGGGGTCTTGTGCTACACTGCACTTCTGGGGAGGGTTGGCTGAATGCTAGCTCACAAAGCGGCCTCTGGGGTCCTTCCCTGATTCTGATCCTGTCTGTCTCATCATGTCTTTCCTCTGAAGAGATCACCAACTTACTTATGTCCCTGTCATAAAAAGGAGAGAGGGAAGGAGTGGTGGAGAGTTTCAAGGTTAGCTAATGTCTTTGGAGTAAAGATGGTATGTTAAGGAAGCTGTGTGCTGTACAAATACAGGGAGGCCCTTCCTCTGACTACCCTAGCCCCTATGCTTCCCTCTACCCCACCATTTGACATACTGTGTTATAATGTAATAAAAAGTATTGACTTGTGTGTCTTCCACAAAGACAGCTAGAGAGTGGGAACAAATTTGTACCCAGATCCCAGCACGACCACACTCCCTAGCATAGTATGTTTGATGGATGAACAGATGGAAAGACAGATGAATGGGAAGACGGATGGATGGATGGAAGAATAAACAGAAGAATGGAGAGAAGGATGGATGGGTGGAAGAATGGATGGACAGAATCATGGATGGAAGAATGAACAGAAGGATGGATGGATGGCTGGATGGATAGATGGATGGATAGATGGACAGACACAAGGAAGGAAGGATAAATAGATGGATAGATGGGTGGATGGATGAATGAACCAAAAAGGGAGCCCTACCCTCTAACTGAGCCTTGGCCAGGAACTCACATTCTCTCTCTGGCATACATACTCCTTTTCTATGCCTTTCTTCTTCCCTTGTACTTAATAAGACACTTGCACTTGGAGCTTCTTCTGAAGCTTCATCTCTTATGCTTAGAAAGACATCTGTGTTTGGGAGCTTTCATCTGCCCCCAAAAGAGGCAGGAAATAAATTCTTACCTTAAATCCACACAAAACACCCAAGAAAAATTCACACTCATCTTTGAATGAAGAAAAGCTGGGACGCTAGGCTCTTAGAGTGGTGGAGCCACAAGTCTATTTTGACAAGTTATGTCCTCATAAACACACTGGTTTATCCCATGCTAAACAATTAGACGTGCCATTTAGGCAAAGGAAAAAAATATATTGCACATTTTCTAGACAGTCTGCTAGTGTCCATGCCAATGACACAAGCATCTGAACATAGGGCTGATGTTAAATAAACCAGAAAAGCAAATGTTTATTGCAACTCTTGGAACACACCATCCATTTGCTGCATTCCCAGAGGGATGCACAGCAAGACTGCAGGAAATGATGGGACGAGCAAGAGCCCACAAGAAAAGCAGCAGCTCTCTGAGAGGACCGGGACAGGAAGGGATCAAAGTAGGGGGCATATGAGAGGCTGAAATTATCCACAAGCTGAGCTAGTGATCCTCAACAAGGGGCTAGTTTGGCCCCAAAGGGGCGTTTGGCAAAGTCTGGAGACATTTTGATCGTCATTAAGTTGGAGGGTACTACCAGAAGCATTGAGAGGGTAGAGGCCAGGGATTCTGCTAAATGTCCTATATTGCATAGGACCACCTCTCCTACCCCAGGATGAAGAATTATTTGGACCCAAATGTTGTAATGCCAAGGTCAAGAAACCCTAGGCTAAGAATAAAGCAGATGCAAACCAGCTCTGCTGCTCCGTGGCTGGGTAACTTGGGCAAGTTGATCCAAGTCTCTGGGCCACAGATGAATGTGAGAGCAATCTGTGGGAGAGTAAATGAGATAGTAGGTGTGTAATGCACACAGTAGGTGCTTCAATGAATGTGAGCCTCTCTCAAGCACTCATCCCTGTCCTCTGCTTTCCCAAAGCTTTTTTATTCATTAATTCACACTCTCCTTTAATCATTATGTGTTGAGTGTCTACTCTGAGCATACACCTGGGCACTGGGTATTCAAGAGTGGACAAGAAAGGCAGGATCCCTGCCCTCATGCAGCTAACAAGCAGGAGAAGCAGGCAATCGATGATGCATAAACCAAATTTCTGATTAATGCCATGAGGCTACAGGTGTGAGATGCACCACCTACAGAGTGGTCAGGGAAAGCCTCTTTGAGGAAAAGACAGCAGAGTTCTGAAAGTGGCAGGAGCTAGTAGTAAAGAGATTCCTTCCTCCCTTCCTCCCTTCCTTCCTCCCTCCCTCCCTCCCTCCCTCCCTCCCTCCCTTCCTTTTTTGGCTGGTTCTAGGCTGAGGGAACAGAATATACAAAGACTCTAAGAACACAAGGGTGTGTTCGGAACGGAGAGAGAGCCAGTGTGGTGGGGCACAGCCGGCCAAGGAGAGAGGGGTTAAGAAAGGTAGGGCTGTGAAGGTCAAGAGTAGGCACCTGGATTCCAGCCAAGATGTCATGAGAAGCCTTTGAAGGCTATTGAGGAGAGCAGTGACCTGGCTGTAGTCGGAAGGATGGACTGGAGAGGGACAGAAGTGGGAACAGGGAGACCACTTAGAAGGTGACCCCAGAGGTCCAGCGGGGGAGATGATGGTGGTGGCAGTGGAGATGGAGAGGAATTTGAGATATATATTTGAAGGTGAATAATTATAAATTGCACTAGCCTGGGTATGAGGGAAGAGAGAAAGGGGATATCTCCCTTCAATGCGTGGTCAGGCTGTGTGACCAAGGTTAAAAGACAGATAAGTGTCACCCAGGGAAGAGATGAATGCGTGACTCAAGGTCACTGAGAACAGAATACATGCACGCTGGGCTCAAATGGTCCAGTATTTACTTACAGCAAGAGGAGAAAGAGAATGTACAAGATCCAGTCCTTTGCAATATGTCAGTCCCCATGGCCAGGGGATCCACCCCGGAACTGATGCTACAGTGTGGCTGCATGCACCCACTTCATGCTGCAGGAAAGGATCCCAATCCCTCCCCACTAGCAACAAATATAGCAGTGGGGGGTGGCTGGGTGCCATATGACACACGTGCATAAGCAGAACAATGAAGTACACATCAAGCCCAGAACTGGGAAAGATATGCCCAAGCAGGGGCACCTGGGTGGCTCAGTCGGTTAAGCGTCTACCTTCGGCTCATGTCATGATCGCAGGGTCCTGGGATTGAGCCCCAAGTTTGGCTCCCTGCTAAGCGGAGAGCCTGCTTCTCCCTCTCCCTCTGCCTCTCCCCCTAGCTTGTGCTCTCTCTCTCTCTCTCTCTCTCGCTCACTCACTCTGTCTCAAATAAGTAAATAAAATCTTTAAAAAAAAATATGCCCAAGCAAGAAGAGAAATCCAGCATAGACTGTCAGGGCTCTTTATCTCTTTGCAAGGAAATGTTCCAGGCCCAAGGCTGTTCTTACGCAGCCATGCAGGAGTAGTGCAAGCTTCCTAGCAGCGAAAAAGGACAGCTCCCAAGTCTCTGGCTTAGGCAGTTGGGTGAATGGTGGGTGCAATTATTGAGCAGAGAAGACTTGAGAAGAAACAGTTGGGGGCAGGAAGCAAGAGGAAAGACAATCAAGAAACACTCTCTATGGGTTCCTCCTCCCTGGCCACCTCCTACTCTCCCTCCTCCCTAACCATCCCCTATTCCCACTCCTCTCTGATCACCCTCTACTCCCCCTCCTCCCTAACCACCTTCCATTCCCCCTCCTCCATGGCCACCCCTTACTCTCCCTCCTCCCTGGCCATCCTCTACTCTCCCTCCTCTCTGACCACCCTCTACTCCCCCTCCTCCCTGACCCTCCCCTACTCTTTCCTCCCTTTCCCTAAGCTCAGTGGCAATGTTCTCAACTCCAGCAGCCATGAGATTTCAAGAGCAACTTCTCCCTCTTCTCTACCTGAGAGATAGGCAGAAGGGCTGACTCTTCACCCTCCCCTAGAGGGGTCCCCAAGCCCTCTCCTGGACAAGGGCCCCAGGGATGCCGGCAATGGTTTCTGGGTACCCCAGCTGCTTCCATGCCACCAGGAAGCACCTCCACTCAGGCCCCTGCATCTATTTACCAAGCATTCCTCTAGCCTCACTACTCACGGTGTGGTCCACGGACCAGCAGCACTGCATCTCCTGGGAGCTTCTTACAAATGCAGAGTCCTAGGCTCCATCTCAGTTCTGCTGAACCAGAATCTGCATTTGAACCAGATCCCAGATTCATGAGCACATTATAGTCTGAGAAGCGCTGGTCTACAGCTCAGAAGCCAGCCATCTATAACATTCCTATATGTCAGCTCTTTACAATTATGGTAAAAAATGCTACCGGCGTGGCCTGAGATGATTTGTTCTTAAACTTCAAGCACCACCTGGGGGCCCAGGATCCTGATGACAGGGAGATACTGATGAATTTCCCCCTCTTGTGTTGTCTGAGCACTAATCATTAGATTTTCCAGATAGTACATTTTAAGCAGGCCCTTCTTTTTCCCTCTGCTCCTGTCTGATCTCCGTGGCTCCTCTCTCAGATTTCGTGAACTGGCTCAAATCACTCAGTTGGGTTAGCCAGTTCTGCAGGCTGCCTCACACGCAGACCATCTGGGCCTGATGGTTTAAAAAGAAGACATGTTCCAAGTGTCCTCTTTCTTTTGTCTGCTTTTCTCAGGGGAATTTTCCCCTCCAAGAAGTCAGCTCCCTTCTGTCTATTCAGTTTTGCCCCCTCTCCCCACTCCCCTGCATCTCAGAGAGCCATTAGTACCAACCCAGCAGCTCCCTGAGAGCCCTGGGCATGGAGATCGTAGGGACTCCGTGTCTTCCTAGAGTGACAACTGTCATGTATCCCACACTTTCCCGGTGCCAACGCTGGGCAGCATTGATGGGAAGGGGAAATCTAGCATGTTGAAACTGGGAAACCAGTTAAAGTAATCATACATAAAAGAACCATGCCTGGCACGTGAATGTTGAATAGTTTTGAAATGAAAACTTGGGGCTTACGGTCAGAGGTTTTGTAAATGCAGAATCATGTAGATACATAAACTTGGAGATATTCTAAAAATTATGTTAGTAGAAATGCACTGTTGTACATTTACTGGCTGGAGGAGAACATGTCATTGCCAGTCATTTGGATGCAGAGCCAGGTGAGGTGAGGGGAGAGCCAGAAAGAGTCTACACTCTACAACTGCAAGGTAGTCCAACAGGATTTTTGGGAGTCTGACCAGGTGAGGCATGATCTCCCCAAGAACATGAACGGCCCCTCCTCACACTGTGAACATTATACTGAGCAAAACTTCCAGGGCGTTAGAAAGCCAGGATGGAGCTAGACGGTGTTATCACAAGCTGTGCCTTCAGAGAGGGATTGACATGGAGTCTGGGAAGGTGTTAAGTGGAAGGCAAATGCCAGTCTCACCAAATAGGGCTGGGGGGCAGTAAACGAGCAGGATCTAGCAAGTGTGTGCCCTTGAGAACATTCTGGATGAGGTACCTGGCCATTGTTTCTATTGCTGGCATGGTCCCAAGCACCTGCCCTGTCCATCAACATTGCTGCATGGAAGGTAGCTTAGAGAAAAAAGGGGAGTTGACATCAGTCACAGGGCTAAATATTTTACATGGCTCATCTAGTTTAATTCTTAACATAGTTTTTTTTTTTTTTTCCTTTCTTTCTGGAAGCTTAATCACATTCATTTATTTATTTGTTTGCTTATTCTTATTTTATTGTGGAAAGAGCACTTCACATGAGATCTACCTTCATAAGACACTTTGAACAACACAGCATAGGATTGCTGACCACAGATACAATGTTGTTCAGTAGCTCTCAAAAACCTTTTCCTCTTGCTGAACCAAAACTTGATTCCCATTGATGAGTAACTCCCCATCTTCCCCTCACCCCAGCTCCTGGCAACCATCATTCCACTCCCTGATTCTATGAATGCGACTATTTTAGATTCCTCCTATCATTGGAATCATGCAGTATTTGTGACTAGCTTGTTTCACTGAGCATAATGTCCTCCAGGTTCATCCAAGTTGGCCCACTGCAACATTTCCTTCTTTTTTAAGGCTGTTATTCCATTACATGTATATACAACACTCTTTATCCATTCATCTACTTAAGACCGTTGTTCAGTACTTTTCTGTAATCCCATTGCAGAGAAGAGAAAACAGAGGCTCAAGGAGGACCAGTAGTTCACCCACCTAAGCAGCAGAGCTAAAATTCAAACCAGGTGGGCCTGACTCCGAGGCCCACACTCTTGACCCATCCCCATAAAGACCCTGGTGCCACAGGCTTGTGATCAGAAGGTGACAACCCCTTTATCTGGGGGCTTGGGACATCAGTGGCTCCCTCAAAAAGTCCAGGTCAATCTAGAGCCATCATGAGAACGAGCAATGATGTCTCCAGGGATGCCCTGCATGGTGAGCCAACCCCTGCTACAGGAACTTGGAGATGTGTGTGCATGCCACCTCTTGCATTTCTGTGCCCTCAGTCTGCAGTGTGAGAATAAAGGAGAAATCGCCACATGGGTAAAAGAGAAGAGTCAACTCCAGAGTTCAGCTTACCCAAGTGGCTCAGAGGGCTCAGCAAAGGGAAAGAGCACATAAAATTTTACAGCTGCTGGTCGAGGCAGATTATATAACCTCTGATTCTTAGCCTTAGCTGCACCTGGGAACCACCGGGGGAGCTTTTAAACCTATGATACCCAGGTCCCACGCTCAGAGATTTTGATTTGACCGGTCTGGGCTGTGGCCCGGCAGTCGAGAGGTTTTAAGGTTTCCCAGGTGATCTAACATGCAGCCAAGTTCATGAACCACTAGGCTTACCCTCTCTGGGGCCTCAGGACAAACTGGAGTGGGTTAGGTTTCTGGACCAGGGCGGTGCCTCTCAAGATGTGGCCTGTGGACCCCAACATCTGAATCACCTGGGGGTCTAAACACTCACATCCCCCAGAAATTCAGATTCAGTGTTTCTGGGGGATGGTCCAGGCATCTGCGAGTTTACGACCAAGTTTCCCGGGGTGGGGGGGTCCTGACACACACTGGGGTTTGGGACCCCCAAGACTTGAGCGCAGCCAGAGCCTGCAGCCGGCTTCATCCTGCAGCTGGCTTCATCGAGGAGGCTGTGGGGATGCAGAGGAAAAACGAACCTTGACAGACGCAGAAACAGACCAAGGAAACGCAGGGACAAGGCCCCATGACTCTTGAGTGTTCCTGACATCTAGAGAGGGAGAGGGAAGGTGCTTGCAGGTGAGGCCCAAAGGAGACAGGAAAAACTATTCACAGACAGGTGCTTCCAAAGACTTAAGGAGCTGCTTCATCACGTCCTGACGTCAGGCAGGTCTGGGGACAAGTATCTGAAGGCGGGGAGGTGATGGAGGCCGCGAGGTGCCAGTCTTGAGGGACCACGTGACCCCTCCCAGCCTGAGTCTGGGGTCTGCTGAAGCACAGAGGACTGGTCTTCTTCCTCACCCTCAGCACCAGCATAGCATTAGCAAATTCCTAAGCCGCCGTCACATCTGAAGACAAGAAAATGGGACCAGAGCAGGAAATGGATCATCAATAAGGCTAGGCAAGCTTCATCCAAACTAAAAAGTTTCCTGCATCAAAGGGTGCTGTCAAGAAGGGAAAAGACAACCCCCAGAATGGAAGGACATGTTCGAAAATCATACATCTGATAAGAGCCTGCTATCCGGAACATACAAAGAACTCTTACAACTCAACAAGACAAAGACAAATAACCCAGTTAAAAAATAGGCCAAGGGCTTCAGTAGACTTCTCTCAAAAGGCAAAACACAAACAACCAAAAAGCACATGAAAAGATGCTCAACATCACTGGTGATGAGGGAAGTGCCCTCCCATATTACTTCGGCATTATCCACAATGGCCGAGGTGGGGAACAAGCTAAGTGGCCGGTGATGGACAAGTGGGTAGAGACAATGGAATATTACTTAGACTTGAAAAAGAGGGGAACCCTGCCATTTGCAACAATGTGGATGAACCTGAAGGACATTATTCTAGGTGGAATAAGCCAGACACAGAAAGACAAATAATTGCTTATATGTGAAATCTAAACCTAATAATAATGAATAATAAAAATAATAAAAGTTGAACTCACAGTGACAGAGAGTAAAATGGTGGTTACCAAAAGCTAGGGTGTGGGAGAAAAAGGGAGATGAGGGAGGGGGAGGGAGGGAGGGAGGCAGGCAGGTGCAGGGGGCTGGAGGGAGGGAAATGGGGAGTGAGTGTCTCATGGGCACAGAGTTTCTGCGGGATGAAGAGTTCTGTGGAGGCTGGTGGAGGTGGTTGCCCAGTAATATGATACACTTAATACCATGGAACCACACACATCAAAATGGTTCAGATGGCAAATTTTACATTATGTATATTTTACCACCATAAAAAATTGGACCAAGAAAAGGCCCTCAGCCCTGACCTTGCTGGCTGTGGGGTGTTACCTTGGCCATCTCGTCTCTCCATGCCTCAGTTTCCCGTTATGTATACTGGAGGAAACATTCGTGTCCAGGACCCGGCACACAGTAAGCATCTAGTAAGTGCTGATTATTTTCACAACCACACACAATTCGGGCGAGGAAAGAGACTCAGAGATGACATGACCAGTCTAAGATCCAGGGGCTGGCAGGGACAGATCTAGGCTCTGAATGAGGGCAGAGGGACTCCAGAAACTGTTCTTAGCCACGGTGCTTCTAGAAGGACAGTGAGAAGAGTCAAAGGACGTGAGGGCGTTCATCCCAAGACCCAGCTGCAGAGGTGAAGCTCATGTCCACTGTGCTGCCCTGGGAAGGCACGGGAAAACCAGGAGGTTGCTCATGCCCAGAGACAGAGCAGGCCAGACCAGAGATTGCCCTGGCCCTGCACTTGGGATGTCAGCTTGCAAAGCGGGTCGAGGATCCCACCCCCACAGGCCTTCCTCGGAGTCACCAATAGGAAGTCTCTCCCGCTGTTTGTTTTTATTTACCCTCTCCACTAAACTTTGCAGATTCACTCACAGCGGGATCCAGTGGGCTGTGGAACTGGGCCTTGACCCCAAAACCACCCACAGAAGAATGTTCATGGGGCAAGGTCTGCTGCATCTGTCCCATAGAACCCCAAACCACCGTGCAGAGTGACAAAGGTGGGGACGAGGCCGGCCGTCGCCACAAGGCCGGGCAGAGAATGGGTGTCGTCAGCTGTCCTGAGGGCTAGGACCTATATCTTCCTTGGGTAAGAGACGAGTTTGGTGCAAATCTGGTGTCAAACTATATTCATGTCACATTCTCTGTGGATCTGAGAAATACAAAAAGGGAAAGACACCGTCTCTGCCCTCACAGTGCTCGTGCTCTGGAGGACAAAGAGCCACAAGCACAGAACAAACATGAAGTGTGAGTCTGGAAGAACTGAGGGGACTGTGTCCCCCCCCAAAACTGTAGCTTCAGCTACGGCTCCCCCCTGAAATCCAGACTCAAACATCCAGCAGGCTCCGGACATCTCCACCTGGATCCATGGGCGAGTTGGCAGGGTAATGACCCCAACCAGGCCCATGTCCTAATCCCTGGAACCTATGTGCTTGCTACCTTACGTGGCAAAGGGGAATTTGCAGCTGTGATGAAGAAAGAAAGAAAATGCTATGAATAAAATCATAAAGAAGAGAAAATACATCTACAGTACTGTTCTGTCTTTACCGGGAAAAAAACCCATGTTGTTCAAGGGTCAGCTGTAATCACAAGGGTTCTTAGAAGCAGAGGGCCGCTCCCAGCTTTGGTTGGAGGGAGATGAGGCTGTAGGAGAAAGGCACAGGGATGCATCGTGCTGGCTCTGGGGATGGAGGAGGGAGCCACGGGCCGAGGGAGGCAGGAGGCCTCTAGAAGTTGGAAAAGGCAGATTCTCCCCTAGAATGTCCAGAAGGCACCCAGCCTGCTGACACTTTGATTTCAGCCCCTGAGACCTGTGTCAGACCTCTGACCTCCAGAACTGGGAGACAGGAAATGGATGTGTTTTAAGCCACTGGGTTTGTGGTACCTTGTTCAGGCTGTCACAATGATTACAACATCTGACGGCTTCTCAAATCTATCGTCCGTCTCTGAGCCTTGGCCTCCCGGTTGCTCAGGCCAGACACTTTGGAGGCATCTCTGACTCCTCCCTTCCTCTGGCAGCTTGCATCCCATCCACCAACAAATCCAGCCAACACTCAGCACAGCCACTAACGGCCTGGTCCACACTGTCACCTCTCCCTGGATGACTGTCCCATTTCCACCTGTACCTCTTACAATCCAATACCAACATGGAAGCCATGATGGCCCCAATAGTCAGTACACCTCCCTTATATGCTCCAAACCCTGCAATGGTTGTCCAGGCAAGACCTCGCTCCTTCCTACAAGGGCTTCTAGAGTCCAGCTACAGTCCTAACCTTTCTGCTATCATCCCTTTCCCAAGCCATCCTGGCCTCTTTAGTGTTCCCCAAACACACCTGAAATGCCCCCACCTCAGGGCCTTGGCACTTGCTGTCCTCACTTCTTAGAATGCTCTTCTAAATGGTCTACTGCCTCACCTCTTTGGGGTCTTTATTCAGTATCATCTTCCTTGACATCCTATTTAAAGATCAGCCTCATCTCCGACATTCCTTATCTCCAAGATGCATGTCTTAGGATGTCCCTAAGATGAACA
This sequence comes from Neomonachus schauinslandi, assembly GCF_002201575.2. Taxonomy (NCBI): domain Eukaryota; kingdom Metazoa; phylum Chordata; class Mammalia; order Carnivora; family Phocidae; genus Neomonachus; species Neomonachus schauinslandi. Next base: position 145,299,981 of record NC_058407.1, read on the forward strand.
TACAATTGTCCAAACTGGGAAGCTTCTGAGACCAACAATGATCAACCTGTAACAACAGACCTAAACTGGGACAGAACCCCAAACCTCCCTCCCTGATTCCTTCTTCTCCATAGCAGCTTTACAACTTTTTAACTACGGATTTTACTCATCGATCTTGTTTATCTTCTGCCTCTTTCCCTTCCTCCTACTCAAGGAGAGAGACAAGGGCAGGGATTTTTGTCCACCTTGTTCATTTCCCCAGCACACAGTAGTTGCTCAGTAAATATCTGTTGAAGAGATGAAGGAAGGGGCCTTGGAAATAGGGTTCTCATGACCCAAAGGGTGGGTCATGTCAGAGAAGGCTTTTGGAGAAAGTAATGCCTTGAAAGGCAAGCAGTGGAATAGTCACATGGATGAGGTGGCAGAAGGACAAGTTAGTTCGAGAAGAGGGACCAGCTGGGCAAACATGTGGTAGTAGTAACGAAAACAGCCAGCAACAGCAACGACAATGGCACAACATATCCTGGGGGCTCTGCTCTGCTCTGGACAGCACACTCAGCATTTGTCAGGTGCTGCTGTAGTCCATGCATGTAACACACACACACACACGTGGTCAGCACGATTGCCTTCCTCACTGATGAGATGGACAGCCCGGAGATTAAGTAACTTGTCCGAGCTCCTGAAACTAGCAAGCAGGAGAGGTGGGAATTAATCCAGGCAGCATGACTCCATGGATTAGACGAGGAGATTAGTCAAGGAGATGGAGAAAAGATACTTCAGGGGGAAAAAGAACATTCTACACAAATGCATGGAGTCTAAGGAAAGCATCCAAAAATTAGGCAGAGTTTGAGCTGAGGTACACATGCAGGATTTAGGGGAGAAGGGAAACTGGACAGGGACCAGGTCTTATACCTTTACAGTTTCAGGGACCTCCAGACCTTCCAGAACCTTCCAGGACCTCCAGAATGCAGCTCTGGGGAACTGGGATACCATGTCTAATAACACCCCTAGGGTTTCCCCAAACATCCCCGTGTGCCACTGAGTTGAGGGGCCTGGGATCAGTCTATGGGTTTTGGACGCATCCAACAGGTGGATTAGCCCCTGGAAAGCTGGAAGCTGTCAATCTGGGCGGCCTGACTTGCTGACACCACCCTTCTCCCCTCGCAGAGCCGCCCGGCTCATTGTAAAGTGAGCTCAGCGACATAGTTTCACACTTGGCAGGCGGTAGCACAATGGGCCGGGTCCTCTGACATCACCAGCAGGGAAACATCCACTACAGGGGGAGGCGGTGGTGAGAGCTCATGCGCGGATCAGGCAGCTCTGCCTCAGGCCACCGTGTGATCCAGGAGAAGATGCTTATGTCTCTCAGTCTCTGTTTTCCTCATCTGTAACAGGGGGACGCAAGGAGGCTTGCATCACATCGCAGTAATGGCTCATCCATGTACGTGTGTGCGTCAACCCTTGCAAAGCTGTGCAGTTTGCTGCATGTTGACTGTGTCTCAGTAAAGCTGTTAAAATCACAACCTTTTAGTAATACTGATAATGTACTTATTCCAATACCTGAAACATCTTCATTAAGTGTGAGATGCTGATTTGTTGTCGTCAATGGAATGGGACGGGCACCACAGACCTTTATCGGCCAAGTGTCCCAAACAGCAGCATCTAATCCTCATGACAGCATCACTGGTCCATGTAATCCCCATTTCACAGAGGAACAAAGTGAGACTCAGAGGCCACACAGGTCAAATGTTCTAGAACAAAGTCCTGTTTCTGGCAGGCACCAGTGACAGATGACATAAGGCATAAGAAAAGGAAGCAAATCAAGGGGCTGCAAAACAAGGTGCTGTGAGGGAGGCAGCCAACAGCACCAAAGGTTCTGTGAGCACCGGATGGGTCCCCACCTCCTGAAGTTACGTCCTTAGGGAGAAAGCAGCCTGCACCCAGGGCTCTCTGCTGGGTCACTGCTGCCCGGCGGAGGCACCAGCATAGATGGGGACCACTCCCTGTCTCTGCCTGCAGCAGCTGCATAGGACTCAGGGCACTGCCCCCTTTGCTGAGAGAAGGGGGGAAGCTGTGGGGCGGGCAGGGTGGGGGCCAGCTGTCCGGGAGCTGATGTCTCCGCCCCCCATGCACCATGCAGTAGAAGAAACCTACCAACCCACCCCGCAGTTAGCCGACAGAGGCCCCCTCCTATCCCCCCTGGAAGAGAGGTACACATTGATGGACTCTCACAACACTGGTGGTGTACTGCAATCCCAAAGATTCTGTTGTGCCTTCAGAGTGTCCTGTGTCTCTCCTCTTCACCAGCCATGGTAATGACAGTAATAACAAAGGCCGCACAGCCTCACACTCACAGCTTCATCCATCCTAACAACGAGGCATCCACGATGCCTGAGATTTGTTCCATGCCTGTGTCCCTCCCCTGACCACCCAGCGGATATTTACCGAGGACCCGCCAGGTGCCAGGCTCCATGGTAGGGTTGCAGATATGAAGGTCATCAAGATACACAAGGCCCAAGCCTTCAGGAGCTTAAATGCTAGTGGGGACTGGTGGGGAGGGACAGGTGGATTAAAGCAAAGAGACCTGGGACTGTCACAATGCAATAAGGGGTGGGAAGGAAATAAAGTGTAGAGTGACAGAACAAGAGGGAATTGCTTAGTAGATGCTTGGGGGAAGGCCTGCGAAAGAGCTGGCCCTCAAGCTGAGACCAGGAAAACAAGAAAGAGACAACTCAGTGTTTCAGGCCACGGGAAATGCAAAGCCCCCAGGGTTGGAAAGAGCTTGGCATGTTCTAGAAAGAAGTGACAGAAGGCCGCTGTGCTGACAGAATGGTGTAAGCATGGTGATTCTTACATGGTTCGTATCAGAGAATCCTGGGTTCAGTTCCCGACACCTCCACCGACTGGCTTGCATGAGCTTGAGCAAGTTACCCTCTGTGCCCTATTGTTCTCAACCAGCAAACGGGGTTCATAATGGCACCCAAGTCCTCCAACTGTTGTGAAGATCGATCTAGTTAATTCAAGGGAAGTGCTTAAAACACAGCATGCAGTAAGTGCTCAATAAATGTCAGCTATTAATTCTATCACTCCCCGGCCTGGTTGCCAGGATTCGATACCAAAGAGTATGTTCAGGGCTTAGCCGATTCACCTCTGCAAGATTCCCCCATTGAGTTCCTTGTTGTGGTTCTCACTTACAAGGCAGTCAGCAAATATTTGTTGAATGAGCAAATAAATGAATGAGTGGGCTTCCTGATTACCTTATCTCTAAGCCTCTGAAATGCACCATCAGGCCTCCTTATGATTAAGGTTTCCTTTGTAAGCAGTGGGGTCTGGCCTGCAATTTTGTGTTCCTGGAATTTGCAGGAAGAAAAGGTGGAAGGGAGATGGTTATTAGCCACTGTCTCTGCAAACACCAAGCCATCTGCACCCCGTTACCTAAGCACAGACCTCTGTGGGCGCCAAACTTCAGAGCCCTGAAAGTTGGAAGGGATTCCGAGCTTGGATTCCTCGGGCTAGGCTATTCTTGGAAGCTGAGCACCGCGCCTGCCACAGGGAGATGAGTCATGCACAGGGTAAAGGCTTGATGGATTTCTCCGCAACGGCAGCTATTAATCGGGGCAGATCTATATGCCACAGAGCACCAGAACGCAAAGGGAGGGGTGGGTTCTGGTCTGATGCTGCTTAAACAATAGCATCCCCACCTGCATCCTTGCATTGTATCCAGGTAACACCCGGGGCCCTCTCACCACGCAGATGCCCACATCAGGAGGCCAAATGTGGTTCTTTGACCTACTGCCCCCCGTTATAGACACGTAGCCCTTTGAAGAGCTGGAAAGCAGTGCCCAACCACCTCTCCCGGCTCCATGCCCGAGTAGTCATTCGTCATTTCCAATCTCATGTGTTCTTTCCCCGTAAGGAGGCCCTCGCCTCCCTGTGGGGCTCTAAGATCTCGGAAGGTCTTGTATGCAGAGTTCACCATTGCTCATAAAACTCTGAGTTGTGCCTGCAGGCAGAATAACAGTGGTTATTCTTACTTCATTTTGTTTTTGCAAAGTCCCAACTGTGGGAGATAGTGACATGCCATCAACAGCTTAAAATCCAATGATATAAACAGTCACTGCGGGGCAGTTTCTTAAGACCCACAGGCTTTGCCCGGAAGCAGCCTCATCCACTGCTCAGGCTTTGCACGCTTGTTACAAGGGCCAGTGGGCTGGGACCTGGGATGGACTGGGAGCCGGTGCACGCGACACGTCTCAGCAGTCAGCGTCCGAAGGCACTTCTGAAGTCCTGCTCCTTACATATATGCTCCCAGAAAGTTGCTCCAAGTGAAAGCAGCTTAATTAAAAACCACATTCAATCAAACTGTCACTTTGTTTATGAAAATGTGTCGAGCGGCTGGAAATGGCAGGAACAAGCACTGAAGATGAATGCTCGAGATCTGTTCTGATTAAAAGTCCAATCGAGGCCTTAAGAACGCAAACCTGTGAACCCAGGGGGCCCCTGAGCCCGACGCTCCGCCGTTTCCGAATACAACTGGGGGCAGCTGTAAATACAAATAGAACTTTTCTCTGCCTAGAGGGTTTCTCTACCTTCATGAAGACAAAGCATCTCGCTGGGACTGGTTATTTTGAAAGGGCAACATACCCGAGATGTGCCCACGGTATCTCTGCCCACACCTGCCCGCTTCTTAAATGGCACCTGCTCCAAAGCTTATGTTTGCTGCATCTGGGTCACACCGTGGAACTGACGTTATGACGAGAAGGAACCTCGCGCCCCCTCTGACCCCACTCATCTTTCAGAGTGGGAAGCTGAGACCTATGGACAGGAGACAGCACGCTCAAGGCATGGTCAGACACAGACCTGGAGTCAGGAGACCCGAGGTTAGCTTCCCCTCCAGAACTGGTCAGCCTCTAGAACCCTCGTGTTTCCACAGGGTTACAAAGCCACTGCCCTATTGTCTCCAGCATAGAAATCAGTTCTAACTAAGCCCACCTAGAAACAGGTGGCTTTTACCTGGCTCCACAAACAAGGAATGTCTCTTTTGCATCCACTTCACCCTTATCTAAAAACCCCAAATCACTGTATGTCATACTCCACCTCCTCTTACAAGGGCAGTATGGGAGGGCTTTACCATACAGCTGTGCTCCAAGCCACAGGCTTAATCCATAGATGGGGAAGAAGAGGACAGAATCTCTGACTTAGGTTACCAGCTCCGGCAGGCAGAAGTCTAAGATGACCACCGCTGACCCACACCCTCACATGACCTCCTCCTCCCCTTGAGTACAGTTGGCACCTGAATGTGACAGAGGAACACTCCTGTGATATGCCACATCATAGGCTAAAGGAAGAGATTCACTGATGTCATGAAGGGCCCTAATCAGTCAGCTTTGAGTAAATCAAAAGGGAGAGTCACCTAGGTGGGACTGACATCCTCAGGAGAATGCTTTAAAAGAGGGGCTAGACATCAGAAAGGATGAATACCCACCATTTCCATCGACACGGATGGAACTGGAGGGGGTTATGCTAAGTGAAATAAGTCAAGCAGAGAAAGGCAATTATCCTATGGTTTCACTCATATGTGGAACATAAGGAGTAGCACAGAGGATCATAGGAAGAAATCAGAGAGGGAGACAAACCATGAGAGACTCTGGACTCTGGGAACCAAACTGAGGGTTACAGAAGGGAGGGAGGGTGGGGTAATCGGGGGATGGGTATTAAGGAGGGCACGTGTGGTGATGAGCACTGGGTGTTATATACAACTAATGAATCGTTCAATACTACATCCAAAATTAATGATGTACCATATATTGGCTAATTGAACATAATAAAAATTAATTAATTAAAAAAATAAAATAAAAGAGGGGCTAGAGGGGCAGCTGGGTGGCACAATGGGTTAAGTATCCGACTCTTAGTTTCAGCTCAGGGTCATGATCTTAGGGTTGTGGAATCGAGTCCCGCATTTGATTCTGCGCTCAGTATGGAGTCTGCTTAAGATTCTCTCCCCCTCTCCCTCTGTCCTTTCCCCGCCACCCCCCCAAAATAAATGAATAAATCTTAAAAAAAAAAAGAGGGGCTAGACTTTCCCTCTTCTTCCCGCCCCCACTCCCCCTGCCTCCCCACTGGTTTTGAACAAGGAAGCCTCTGTGAGTCCCACACCTGCAGGGAAATGATTCCTGTCACCTTCCAACCAGCTTGTGGGCTTGGAAAAAGACCCAAGCCCCAGATGAGACCCCAGCCCCACCGACCCCTGGATTGCAGCCCTGAGCAGAGAACCCAGCTAAGCCACGCCCAGGCTCCTGACACAAAATCTGTGAAATAATAAGTAGGCATTAACCACGACATTTGGGGTAATTCATTACACACCAATACAGAGCCAATACAGCAGCCGAGAACCAACAATTCCTAAAGAGGCCAAGGTGGGGATGATGTCAGCGGTACCAAAATGAGGAACTCGCTAGCACCAGACATGCCCCTATGTGGACCTCCTTCAATTATAATAAAACAGAAAAGACTTCAAAACCCAACTGGCCCATTTCCTTTACCCGAGGTTCTCTTTTTGAAAATTAAAGGCTAACACAGGCACCCTGGGCTGACTTGATCACAGCAGGAGTAGATAAGCTTCCCCTAAGAGTTAAGAGGACTTTGTTAGCATGCTCTTTGAGAGCAAGAGAGAGAGAGAAGGGGGAAAAAAAAAAACATGTTTTCAAAGGAAACATTTGAGTCTCAAACCTAAAAAAACAACAACTTCAGCCAAGAAGAAACTCCCACCATTTGGCATTTGCAGGAGCTAGAGGCGATGATGCAAAAGCGAATGAGTTCTGCGTGTGCAAATCTGACAGGTGTGCAAGGCACATCACTCCCTGCGTCACGGTCTTCATCCCAGGCCCCTGACAGGTGTCTGTGCATGTGGGCAGACAGGCCTGGCTGCTGGGAGGTGGGATCAAATGCGTGAGACGGTATTTAATGAAGTGTTAACTGCTGGTCACTGGGTTTCAGCGGTGACCTTTGTGCGAAGCCAGTTTGATCGCGGGACACTTCCATGTCAGCAATTACTTGCGTCGTTACCCAATGCAGTCAGGATGGAAGTCCAAACGACGGAGCAAGGCCTACAGAGTCCCTCGTGCTCCCCACTGAGCCCACCTGCCCACCCCCACCGTCCTCACTTCCGGTCTGCATTCCATTCTGCATGGTGCTTCCTCTGTACCAGGAACTGCTCTGAGGGCCTCCTGTGTGCTTTGTAATATGGTAATATTAGCTCATCTAGTCCAGGCAACAACTGTGTGAGCAAGGTACTGTTATTAGCTGAGTTGTGGGTCATCTCAGTCACTTGTCCTATCGCACAGTTAGAGGAAGGATGCAAACTCAGGCGCTCTGACTCCAAAATTTATGCTCTTAACCACAACACTGGACAGAGGGAGGAAAGGAGGAGGGAGGAAGAAGGAAGGTTTAAAAAGTTAATATCTATCACATCCTGCAAATGTGATGCCTGGGGTAATGGGGGGATGTGCTTTTCTGCCCCAGGTGTCTTCTGGAACCTCTACAGGAAGCAAAATCCTATGCCTTGCACAGAGTAGGCCCTCAGGAAGTGTTTCCTGAATTGGATCACACCTGAGTTAGTGCTTCCAGATAGTCTAAGTACTTTTTCATGCAAATCCCCAGCTTTCCTTCCCATGGAGATTCAAAACACCTAGGCAACCAGATGCAGTGTTGCTGGTCCTTATCAGGAGCTTTGGACAATCAGCAAACAAAAGCCACCATGCTTCACAGTGACAGTGCCACAGGTTTCTGGACCATGCGAGCATTCGATACTTGTGGCTGAGCTTGGAGGAGCAATGATGCCAAAGGAAATCATCACTTCCTGAGCCTTCTGAATCCTCTCATTCTCCTGGAGGAGGGAATGTGCACTCCGCCTGCCCAGGAGGGTAGGCGAAGCTGCAAACACGGAAGACGTCTGTGGCAAGAACCAGCAGCTTCCTGGCCAGACTTGACTGCAAGTGAGCAAACCCCACCATCTCCGCTGGCTCCAAGTAGCTGCAGAATTATGGTGGGTCCCCAGGAGAAGCTACACCATACAAAGGGGAGGAGCAGCTCAGAGGAGGAGGGAAGCAGAGAAAAAAAAAAAATCTGGCTACATATCTACCTGGGACAATCTGTTTTCCCAACAGCAGAGAGGACTGTGTACCAGGACCAGGCAGGCAGAGCGTGGGCATCTGCCACTCCTGGGTTAATCCACGGACCCTAGGGAGGAGCATGCAGCACTGCAAGGCTGCCGAGCTCTAAAAATACCCAGCACATTCCCACCATGGCACGAAGGGTAAGCTCTTAGTGGGCAGGAATCCTGCCAAACAAATGCCTCGCCGGACATTCCAGAATGAGTCGCAAGGCTGGGGACCATGAAAACGTGCAAAAAAGCTAGGGAAGTGATTCTCTCTTGAGCACTGTCAGGGATGGATGAAGCTTGAAGAGACTGGTGTGTTTGGATTGCCCTGAGCTGGAGAAAGGGAGGAGGATAGGGAAGAGAGAGGTCTGCGGCTGCTATGGCAATGGGAATCAGTGTAACGCAGAGGTTCAAGCCACAGGCTCTGAAGTCACACCAAGTCCACTTAGATCTGGGATCTGCCACCTAATCATTACACAGCACTAGAGAAAAATCTACTCCCTCTGAGCCTCTGTTTCCTTATCCCTAAAAAGGGAATGATAATAATAACACCAACTACCTCATTGATCTTTTTTAGAAGATTATTTGAGAGAGAGACAGTGCGAGCATGGGGAGGGGCAGGGGGAGAGGGAGAGAGAATCCTAAGAAGACTCCTGCTGAGTGTGGAGCCCGATGCAGGGCTTGATCCTAAGACCCTGAGATCATGACCTGAGCCAAAATCAAGAGTTGAATGCTCAACCGACTGAGTCACCCAAGCACCCCCACCTCATTGATTTTCATAAAGGGTTCAGTAGATTACTTTGTTGTTTAAATATTCACTAACCCTCTCTGCAGGATCCCTCTGACTGGGCAGCTAGAGTCCCCCCTGATGTCAGGCTCAGAAGTCACTGGAAGTGATGTGTGCCACTTCAACTTTTTTTTTTTTTTAAAGCAGGCTCCACACCCAGCATGGAGCCCAACATGGGGCTTGAACTCACAACCCTGAGATCAAGACCTGAGCTGAGCTCAAGAGTTGGATGCTTAACTGACCGTGCTGCCCAGGTGCCCCCAAGAAGAACCCTTAAGATCCACCTCATGTCTATACCTTTCTCTTTTTTCCTGTGCCCTGAGACTAGCGATGACCCAGATAGGAGCTATTTGTTCAGCCGGAGTCCTGGCTCTAAGATATGAAGCACAGCCACAGCTAGGCTAACACAACCTGTGAGCAAGAAATAAACCTTTGTTTTGTAAGCCATTGACATTCTGGAGTTGCTTGTTACTGCAGCATAAGTAAGCTTAAGTTGACTAATACCAGGATTAAAAGGGATAATGTATATTAATGCACTTAACCACATATCTGGCACTTTCTAAGCACTCAGTAAAGCCTACTTGTCATGACTATTATCCATATTGTCATCACTGGTTCTTAACTTTTTGGAGACGTCACATACCTCGTTGAGAAACTAGTGAAAGCTCTGGGCCCTCTCCCTTAAGAGATGCACTTCCAGACATAATTCTGCATGCCACGACAGGTGGCTCATGTGTCCCAGGCTCGGAGCCCCTGGTAGAGGTACCCAGGTTGAGAAACTCATGTTGCAATCTTCCCTAAGATTCCCTAAGATTCCCTAAGCCTCAGCATGGAAATGGCCAGCATAGCATGTCAACGATCTCTGGGTCCAGGTGGGTAAAAATGCCACAGGCCCACTTTCTGTCCCAGACCAACAGGCCGAGACCCACAGGAGGCACGAATCAGTAGGTGTAGAAGGGAACTGGCCATGGTTAGTCTTCAGTGCTGCAGTCGGGCTGTCAGTGAGGATGGTACAGAGAAAATTCCAGATCTCCCTGAGACCTGGGGCAATTCTTGCTCTGTTCCTGCAGCATAGCTCCCAGCTCCTGATCCTGGTGTCCAGAGCTCACTGGGGAACGTGCAGCTCCCCAGTGTTTAGATATCACTAGTTAATGTCTGTGCCTGATTTCAAAGGAACTGTTCTTCCCTGGGGAAGATTCTACTCGAGGGATGTGTTATCTTTGGCTCCAGTTTGTTGTGGGAAGCCTGCATTTCCATGCACTCCGTCGCAACCCTCCCCTTTACCCCACTCTGAGGCCACAGCTTTGGAGTCCAAACAGATCCCCCAGACCTCTCCGGAACCTTATAATCCCATCCTCCCACCAAAAGGGCAACTCAACACTGTGCAGAGGCCCCGTTTCCAACTAGAAACAAAGGGATCACTTCATTTATTCCCTGTATATTTATCCATCTATTTTTAAAATATTTATTGAGAACCTTGTATATGCCATCACATATTGCCTATGTGACTTTGAGCAAGCTACATCTCTCTCCCTCTCTCTCTCTCCATGCTTCAGTTTCTCCTCCTCAAAATGGGATGATAATAAGATTAACCCAGTGTGGTACACTAGTGATCAAATATAATATACATATGGGACTTGTTTGATTGATATTTTGCAAGGCACTGTACTAGGCCCTAGGGATAAAAATGATGAGTGAAAACAAATACAAGTCCTGCCCCTATGAAGCTGATGATCCCCTGGGAGAGACATACATTAATCAAATAATCATACTAATTACTATTTTAAAATGTAACTATCATTAAGTGTTACCGAGAAGTACATGGTTCTATGAGGGTATATGGTATATGGGAACAAATGATCTAGGAGACTCTTCTATAAGGAGGTGATGTTGGAACTGAGGTCTAAAGGATGCTTACAAAGTATGTTCGTGAGGGTTCAGGGGTGGGGAGTGATTCTGGGTGGAAATGGGCATGCTGTTATAGGCAGAAGGAGCAGCATGAACAAAGGTGCCCCATTTTTAGACATACAAAACCTTCTGACTTACAGCAATAACCAAACATAGATCTAAGTGGTAAACTATAAGATATCACCAACAAGTTATCTTGGTAAAGTTCTTCCCTCTCTCAAAAATTTATAATCAGTACCACCATAATAATTTCCCAAATCCCCTATGATCGATTCCATCCGCCTCCAGGAGCTGTGACAGGTGGGAAATGAAATTGAAAAGGACGCTCAAGTATTACCACATTAGAGCACATAAAAATGTTTGTGAATGTCACACTCTCTGGTTTGGTCCAGAACCCTTTCCAACTCCCAAAGTATGGAAGATGCTATGTGATCAAAAACGATCTTAGGATATATTTATCCATTTCCTTAACAGATATTTTAGAATATTTAGGTTCTAGCAGGCAACATATGAGATGCTAAAGATGCAGTGATGACCAAGACCTATGCTGCCAGGGTCTCTATCTCCTGTTCTCCATTTTATCTTAGCCATCCCAAACCCCCAACATATACCAGGGGAGGCATCTCCAAGAGCTGCCACAAAATAAGATTAAAATAAACAGCAGAGGATGCCTTCAAATGAAAATGAAGGTAGTCAGAAGAAGTGAGGGCAAGAGGCAAAGACCACTATCCCCCAATGAGCTGGAGGAGACCTATAGCACCAGCAAGTCACCTTTTCTCAGTAGCAGAAAGATGGAGCTCAAGTTGGATAATAAAGTTCTAAATGAAATTTAGAATTTTTTTCCCTCTTTTTCTGTGAAAAATGCCATTGGAATTTTAATAGGTGTTTCAAATAATCACTGTGGGTAGTTTGGACAATTTCACATTTTGATTATAATGTATCTTGGTGTAATCTTCTTTGGGTTGATCTTGCTTTGGGTCCTTTGAGCTTCATGTACCTGGATATCCACATCCCTCCCAAGATTTGGGAAGTTTTCAGCTATTATTTCTTTCAATAAAGTTTCTGCCTCTTCCTCTCTTCTCCTTCTGTGACTCCCATGAGGCAACTGTTTGTTCACTTGATGATATCCCATAATTCACACAACCTTTCTTCACTCTTTTTTATAAGTTATTTCTTTTAAAATATCCTTAACTAGACTGACCAAGAAAATAGGAAAATATTTCAAATTACTAAAATCAGGAATGAAAGAAGATATTCCTACCAGCCATACAGAAATCAAATGGATTAAAAAGGAATATTATGAACAACACTATGGCAACAAATTTAACAACCTAGATGAAAAAGACACATTTCTAGAAGGACACAAATTATGAAAACTGACTCAAGAAGAAATAGAAAATTTTAATAGACCTATAGCAAGTAAAGAAATTGAATTAGTAACTAAGAATTTTCCTGGAAAAGCCTAACCCTAGATGGCTTCACTGCTAAATCCTATCAAAAACTTATCTCTCATGAACATCGATGTAAAAAACCTTAACAAGATATTAGCAAACTGAATTCAGCAATATGTTAAAAAGGAGTATACACCATGACCAAGTTGGATTTATCCCAAGAATGCAAGGTTTGTTAAATATCAAGTTCAATTAATGTAATATACCATGTTAATAGAATTTTTTTAAAAGCCTCCTCACCTTCTTCATAGATTCAGAAAAAGAATTTAACAAAACCCAACAACCACTCATGGTAAGAAACCCTCAAAAAGAGAAGAGAAGGATACATTCTCAAACTGATAAAGGGCTTCTATAAAAAATCCACAGCTAACACCACAATCAATGGTAAAAAACTGAATATTTTCCCTCCTAAGATCATGAGCAAGACAAGAATTTTACCATTTATATTTAATACTGTCCTAGAGATTGTGGCCACTGCAATTTGGTAAATAAAAAAATAATCTTTAATTAATTAACTAAAGCCATCCAGATAAGAAAGGAAGCAGAACTGTCTTTATTCACAGGTGACATAATACCATATGTAGAAAATCCCAAAGAATCCACAAAATGCAAGGTGCACTAATGAACGAATCCTAGAAACAAAATTTAGAAAACAAGTCCATTCATAATAGCATCAAAAAGAATAAAATATTTGGGAGTAAATTCAACAAAAGATGATTGCACAATACTCTCTGAGAGAATTAGAGAATATCTAAATAAAATGAATGATATCCCTAAGTCATGAATTGGAAGACTATTAGATCCAATACAATCCCCATTCACAGTCCAGCAGATTTTTTTTTATAAAAATTGACAAACGGATTCTAAAATTTATATGTAAAGTGCAAAAGATATGGAATAGCCAAACTACTTCGGAAATATAATCACAATGTTGGAGGACTTACACCACCCAATTTCAGACTTACTATAAAGCTACAGTAGTCAACCAAGTGCAGTATTAAAGTAAGGGTAGACATGTAGATCAATGAAACATAACTAAAAGTTCAGAAATAAGCCCTTACATTTATGTCAACTGATTTTTGACAAAGATGCCAAGACAATTCAATAGGGAAAGAGTAGCCTTTTCAGCAAATGATGCTGGGAAAATTTAGTATCCATATGTAAAAAAGTCAACCTAAAGCCTTATCTCAAACCACACAAATATTAACTCAAAATGGATCATAGACATAAATGTAGGAACTAAAACTATAGAGCTTTTAGAGAAAAAAAAAAAAGGCTGGAGAAAATCTTTGTAACTTTGGGTCAAGCAATGAGTTCTTAGACACAGCACCATATTTTTTTATGAGCCATAAAAGAAAAACATGGATAAATGAGACTTCCTTAAAATTAAAAAAAACGTGCACTCCAAAAGACATCATTAAGAAAATGAAGACACACCACAGACTGGGAGAAAATATTTTCAAATCATGTATATGGTAAAGGGCTTGTATCAAGAACATAAAAAGAACTCTACAACTCAATAATAAGAAAGACAACTCAACTGAAAAATGGTTAAAAGACTTAATAGGTATTTCACAAAGACGACCTGCAAGTGACTAATAAGCACATGACAAGGTGCTCTCACTATTAGTCATTAGGGAAATGAAAATCAAAACCACCATGATACCAATTACACACTCAGTAGAATGCCTATAATAAAAAGACAAGTATTGGCAAGGAACTGAAATTCTTGTTCATTGTTGATGGGAATGTGAAATGGCATGGCCACTTTGGAAAACAGTTTGGCACTTTCTACTCTTTCTACTCCTAGGTATCTACCCAAGAGAAATTAAAATATGTCCACACAAATACTTGTGCATGAATGTTTGTAGGAGGGTTATTTATAACATACAAAAGGTAGAAGCAACCCCAATGCCCATCAGCTGGTGGATGGATACACAAAATGTTGTATATGCAAACAGTGGAATAATATTTGGTGCAAGAAATGTATGAAACACTGATACATACTCTGACATGGATTAACCTCAAAAACATTATCCTAAGTGAAAGAAGCCAGACCCGAGAGGCCACGTATTATATGACTCCATTCATGTGAAATGTCCAGAAATGGCAAATCTATATAGAGAGAAAGCAGATCAGTGGTCGCCTGGGGGTGGGAAGCCATAAATGACTATGAATAGGTTTGGGGGAATTTTGTAGAAATGATCAAAATGTTTTCAAACTGCCTTATAGTGATGGTTGCAAAAATCAGTAAATTTACTAAAAAATCATGGATTTGACTATGAGTGAATTTGATGATCTGTAAACAGTAGAATATTAAACGTGTGAAAATAGAGAAGGTAATTAAGCACCTACACACACAAGCCCACCCAACAGTCTAGTCCTCTGTGTGGCTTGCTGTAACCACCCTTTCCTTTCAACAAGGGGTAGGACGGTCTAGTCAGAGGAGGGGTCTTTGAAGTTGGAGAGGTTCTAAACTCTTTCTCTCTGAATAATCCCCCCAAACAATATTTAGGAAGAATTTTCTTTTAAGTGATACAAACAGCACATTGGTGGCAGCAGAAGAGTGACTCAAATATATTTTTAATCTCTTCAATTCTAGAAAGGGAGTCTTGCTCCAGTCCAGCAAAAATCAGTCTTTATGCTGAATAATAAATTAGTATTTCAGCAGAAAGGCAATGTCCTGTGAGATCTTCCTGCCTTAGCATTTAGCCAGGCCACAGGGGCCAGCAGCACCTCCAGGGGTATGAGGAGGCAGTGGATGGACAGCATGAAGTCTTCCTGAGCTTGGTCAATTCTCTCTTCTCTGAAATATCAGAGCAGAAGGAATCCTCTTTTATCTGATAAAATAACTTCTCAGTTCCAGAAGTAGAACTAGAGATTTTTTTCTCTCTCCATGATTTGGCCTTTAATGATAATGAATTTTTTTTTAAGATTTTATTTATTTATTTGACAGAGAGAGAGAGCGAGAGCAGGAACACAAGCAGGGGGAGTGGGAGAGGGAGAAGCAGGCTTCCCGCGGAGCAGGGAGCCCGATGTGGAGCTCAATCCGAGGACCCTGGGACCATGACCTGAGTCGAAGGCAGACACTTAATGACTGAGCCACCCAGGCACCCCAATGATAATGAATTCTTAATAAATACTTACTTTGTGTCAGGTACTGCTCCAAGTACTTTATTTTTTTATTTTTTTACTTTTGAGAAAGAGAGTGCACACGCACACAGGAGCCAGAGGGTGAGGGGTGGCAGAGGGAAAGGGAGAGAGAATCCCAAGCAGACTCCACGCTCAGCACCAAGTCCAATGGGGGGATCCAACTCAAGACTCTGAGATCATGACCTGAGCCAAAATCAAGAGTCAGATGCCCAACCGACTGAGCCACCGGGGCACCCCCCCCCAAGCACTTTATATATATATATATATATATATATTAACTAATTTAATGCCCATAACAACCGTAGGAGGTCAGTTCTATTTTATTCCCCTTTTACAAATGAGGAAATGAGAGCACAAAGAGGGTAAGTAACTTGCCCAAGATCACACGGCAAGGTGGTATAATGGCGCCAGGATTTGTACCAGGCAGATAACCCACTCTAGAGTCCCTTTCCTTAAGCCCTCAACCTCTTGTACTCAGAGGCAGTAAATCTCAAGGTGTGAGAAAAATATAAGTAATTTTTAATGCTACCTCCTACTTTCTGAGACCTAGAAAAAAGAAAGAAGAAGAAAAAAAAAGCAAATGGAACTAAGAGTTACAGTTTCTTTCCCTTGCAGGCAGGATAGGTCTGTCATAACAGCAGATGGGGGTAGGATACAGTTGTTCCAGCAACCAGTGGGTCCCAGAAGAAACTGTGTCCTTTTCTTCTTGCCTGGTTAGAACCCAACTATCTGAGGCACATCCTTGGCAGGGGGGTGTCCTGTTTCTCATTGGGTCTTCCCAGCTTCTGGACCACTGAGTGCAGACCTGACTTACAGGAGGGGCCAGGCATCCATATGTTCCAAAAGTACGCAGCTAACATGCAGTGTTACTCCCCCATTTGCACACAGCACTGGCCCCTTGACTCAAGTACTGTATTATAATCAGGTGGCATCAACCAGCTTTATATTTCAGCCCTACAGTCTCTGGTTATTTTAGGGGACACCTTGGCAACCAAAAAAGCACAGAGGGGAGGCTTTTGTGGAAGATTGCATTCTCAGCTCAATCCTTCACTCCCTACTGTAGACATGTCCCTTGTCATGTGATTCTGTGGTCCCTTCCACAAAAGGAGCAGGCAGGCTGTATTTTCTACCCCTTAACTTTGGGGTTCATCATGTGACTTGGTTTGACCAATAGCATAAGGCAGAAGTGACCATGTGCCGGTGCCAAGCCTAGGCGTTATGAAACCTTGCATGTTTCTGCTTTGTTCTCTTAAGCCCCAATTAATTGTCAAGAGGGACTTCCCCAGAGAGCCGCTGCCTGCTCATCTAAGCCACAGAACAAACACACCAGAGCAGCCTTGAAGAGCAGCTAAGCCCAGCCAAGATCAGCAAATTCCTGCCAACCCACAGGTACGCAAATGATAATGGCTCATTGTTGTTTTCAGGGTGGTTGGCTACACGGCAATAGTTAACCAGTGTACTTTGTTATAATGTGGCTCTTGCTTGGGGGGCCCAGGGCGGGGATGGTCCTAGGGACCACTGACCAAAACATTAGAATGGAGCTCTTGCAGTTTGGTCTCTCTCCTTTTATAAATGAGAAATAGGGCCCCAAAGAGGGGAACTGATGTGTCACCCAGTGATCTACGGTGGAAACCCACACCCATCCCCTGTCTTCCTAATCTAGATTACCAACCTCCGAGATTCCAGATGTCAAATAATCTGAAACCCCAAGATTTTACTCAGCAGTATATTCATTTGCTAGGGCCGCCATAACAAAGTATCACAGGCTAGAGGTCCTAAATAACAGGAATTTATTTTCTCACTGTCCTGGAGGCTAAAAGTCTGAGATCAAGGTGCCAACAGGGGTGGTTTCTTCTGAGGCCCCTTCTTGCCCTGCAGGTGGCAGCCACCCTGCTGCGACCTCACACAGTACTTCCCTCTGTACACATCTATGTCCTGATCTCTGCTTCTTAGAAGGACAGCAGTCATAGTTGACTGGGGCCCACCCTCATTGGCTTCATTTTAACTGAATCACCTCTTTTTAAAGACCCTGTCTCCAAATACAGTCACATTCTGAGGTGCTAGGGATTAGGATTTCAACATACAAATTTGGGTGGAGTGGGGGGGCGGGAGGGACACATCAGCCTGTAACAAGAAGTTACTGTCTGCTCAGCACTGTGACAAGTGTTATGAGGGAAACACATTATAAATCAGAGACCCAGTCATGTTCTTGATAAGTATGTCCCCCATAGCATTTGGCACATTTACCTATGATGGAGCAAATGAGTCATACCCCTGAACCAGGGAGACAGTTAAACCCGAAACAGTTAGGGGGCAGCAGGGTTTGGTTCTTCCCAAGCATGGACCTGGGAATCAGAAGGTAAGAAGGGTTGTTGGCTCAGTTCTGCCACTCGCCCGCTATGTGACTTCCAACAAGTCCCTCCCGGTCTCTGGGTCCTGGCTTCTTCATCTACACAATGTACATGAGGGGGTTACTTTAGAACTATAGTTCTCGATTCTGGCTGCGTTTTATTCTCACCTGGGGAGCATATTTTTAAAAAGGAACCCACATGCCTGGAGAAATAGCTGACTGCTGACTCCAGGGTTAATGCAAGGAAAGTAGAAGATGAGCCTGCAACATCTTGTTGTTGCAGAAAGTAGTTATGCAAGAAACCAAGGGGAATGCCAGGACCTGAATTGTGCCCCCCAAACTCCTCTGTTGAAGCCCTAACCTCCAATGTGACTGTATTTAGAGATAGGTTTTTAGGAGGTATAATTAAAGTTAAATGTCATAAGGGCAGGTCCTAATCTGATAGGATTGGTGGCCAGGTAGATAGGAAGATATCTTTCCTCTCTCTCTCATTCTCTCATTCCCCCTCCCCCCCCCCCCTCTAACCCCCCCCATCCATGTACAAGTTCATGCACCAAGGAAAGGCCACGCGAATACACAGCAAGCCAGACTCCGACCATCGTGGAACCCTGATCTTGGACTTCCAGCCTCCAGAGCTATAACAGATAAATTTCTGTGGTTTAAACCACCCAGGCTAAGGGATTTTGTTATGGCAGCCCTAGCTGACTAAGACAGTAACATGTCAAAAGAACACAAGGGCTGGGCTGAGGAAGGGCTGATTCGCCAAATCTGGGAAAGTTCAAGCATGAAAATAAATGATAGTAGCAGACTACCACCCAGTGAAAAAATTAAGAATCCTAAGTCCGTACTGATATAAATAAATGAAGAAACTCTTCCTTTTTGCAGAAGACCAACCAACCAAGAGAAAGAACGATATACTCAGAGAACATCAATGGAGGCTAAAACTAGCGAGCAAAAAAGACAATGGGGAACAGGTGTGTACATGATGCCACCTCATCTCTCTGCAGATCACTTATTAATTACAAAGAGGAAAACAGTAACTTTGTGGTAAAGACAGCACACACTACCTTAACCAAGTAGTCAAAATGAGTCTCACCAACATTGGGACCAACTGACATCCCACGCCTCCTGATGGGAGGAGAGCACATCACTTCAGTGATGTTCCTGCCAGAAACGTGTCAAGGAAATGGGGCAAATTGTACACAATTGGTGAGTCTGGGTAAAGGGCATCTAGGAGTCCTTTCTACTATTCTTTCAACTTTTCTGTACACTTGATTTACATCACATATACAGTTTAAGAAAATATATGGCTCCAGGTTCCATCCCAGACTCATACAATCGGATTCACTGGGTGTGGGGACAAGGCACTCGTGTATTTGTTTTCAGGGTGTTGTTTAAGCTCCCCAGGTGATTGCAATGTGCTTCCCGGGCTGGGAACTCCTACTGGTCAGCGAGGACACTTACAAACTGATCTTCTCTGGACCAGTGCACACCAAGGTGAACAGTCGACTTCAGTGTGGCTCACACGGAAGCCCCCAGCCAGCAGCAGCATCACCTGGAGCTGGTTAGAAATGCATATCCTCGGGCCGCAGTCAGACCTAAGGAATCAGGTCCAGCAGAGGTGGTTTTAACAAGTCTTCCAAAAGGCTCTTCTGCTCACTGAAGTTTGAGAACCACAGTCTCACTCTTTCTCAATTATTTTTAAGGGGACTGACCGTATTCCACTTTTTCCTTGGTTTGCTTAAACGTTTAGTTGGGGTTTAAAAAAGATCACATAAGATAAAATTTACTATCTTTACATTTTTAAATGTACAGTTCAGTAGTGTTAAATATATTTATAGTGTCATGCAACAGGGCTCCAGAATTTTTTCATCTTGCAAAACTGAAACTCTGTGCCCATTAAACGACTGTCCATTTCCCCCTCCCACAGCCCCTGGTAACCACCATCCTACTTTGTGTTTCTATGAATTTGACAACTTGAGATGCTTTATCTAAGTGGAATCATATGGTATTTGCCTTTTTGTGATTGGGTTATTTCATTTAGCATAACATCCTCAAGGTTTATCCATATTGTAGCACGCAACATGGTTTCTTTTTTAAGGCTGAATAATATTCCATTGTCTGCATACACCACGTTATAGTTCTCTATTCATCCATGGATGGACACTTGGGTTGTTTGCACCTCTTGTCTGTTGTGGATAATGGTGCCATGATCATGGGTGTGCAATCTCAACTGTAATGTTTATACAAATCACCTGTGAAGAGTGTTAAACTACACATCATGATTCAAGAGAGCTTGGTGGGAACTCCCAGATTCTGCATTTCTAACAAGCTCCCAGATGCTGATACTGCTGGTCTGCAAACCCCATTTTGAATAACAAAGATCTAGACCCAATGAGAAGACATAAAGGAGCTCAGGAAAGTTTTAAATCAGAGTAGACGCCAAGCCCCAGATCACCCTTCCCAAATGTCCCCCAAAGGACAAAGTCCAAGGACAATAGTGCAATTGTGCATTTAGTCTCCACTCTTCCAACCCATGCCAGATACCCACCTATCCATGATAGATACCCCCTCTTTTTACTTTCCCTGCGGGTCAGCACCCCCATGCACTGCCTCGCTACAAGGACCACCAACTCCCTGAAACTAACCTGTCTTCTCCATCACTCTCATGCCAGCCTCCCTGAGCCCACCCTGGAAATAAAGGACCAATCGATAGAATCAACCAATTCTGGACTGTCTACTGGAAAAGGCTAGAACGCTTTCCCAAGCGTGAGGCTGTAATACTTGGTGTTAACTGTGATGCTTTTTAGGTGGTACAAGGATACAGAATTAAATAACATTAAATCACATGGTGAGAAAGCTGCTCCTCCCTTTCAAGTCTGTTTCAACCCTTCTGAAAACGTCGAGGAAAAGGTCCCAAACACCCTACAACACTTGATCTCCCTTTCGAATAGAGATCAGGCCTCGGGCTCAGAGCCTTAGGCAGGCAGCAGTCTCCAGCTAGAAATGAAAAGCATGTTTGGTCTTTGTTATATTTATTTTTGCACTTACTTTCTATTTGTAGGAAGTGATACTGATTTTCCATTTATGGCTCTGATGCCAAGTTGTTTTTTTTTTAAATAAATGTACTTAAATTTAAAAGTGATTTAAAGCACACATTAAACAAATAACCGTAGAGATGTTTGAGATTGGAAATCTGAGGAGGAGGAGGACCTGGGCCTCTTCCCTGGGCATGTTCTCACCACACAAATGACCCTGCATCTCAGAGATAGCATCCCCCCGTGATCCAACCTACGAGACATCAGGGAAGAAACAGAGCCTCCAGCCAGACTGGGGTACCCGTTCCAGTAGAGAAGGCACCAGACCCTACTTTTGCCCTTCCTTCTGGTCCCTGAAACTCAGGGGACCCTGGATTCTGTGGAGCCACAGGTGGACAGCAATGGAGACGGGAGACGGCAGACACATGTGGTCAGATCCTTAAACTGCATGCCGGCTTCCCACACATTCTCTCTTAAACTCCCCATCTACAGGAACTTGGATCAAAGCAAAGAGGTTTCTAAAATTCTCCAGCACTGTGCGCCTCTGACCAAACATTTCCTCCTTGACCTTAAAGACTTATAAAGGGCATCATTATGGGTAATTGCAAAACCATTATGAAAATCAACTACCTGTTTTGAGATGACTCCACATGTTCAGTATAAAAGATACTCTAAAGCTTTTGGTGTTTTCATTCCAATAGGAACTTCTTTTAATGCTGTGAGCAGCATTACAATTTTAAAAGAGAGAAACATTCTCAGTAATTAAATGCAAATCACCAAAGCTCCAAATTCAAGGCCCTGTCTCCAGAGTGAGTACACCTAGCTTCAGCACTCAGGGGACACAAATAACTTGGGAAAAGAAAGAGGCTGTTATCCTTCCTCCCTCTCTCCTACCCGCCTCCTCAGCTCACTGGTGCTCCCCTGGCTCAAGGAAAAGGCGGAAGCAGGTGCTCATTCACAAGGCCACGCTATCTGGAGCTGCTTTTTCCAAGAGGAGGATGAGTCAGAAGAGATCTGTTCACACGCCGCTTCCCAGTCCTGCTATCTCTACGGTTCTGATTTGCGGCCTGGTTACTAAGGCCAAGAGACAGATCAAAGGCTGGATGCCAATGCTACTTCCTCCACAATGCCCTCAGGACCCGCCCTCACTACCCCTGAGAGGGACTCTGCTTTCCCACAGTGTGAGGCCAGAACATTCTCGGCTCAAGCACATCTGCCCCTTCCACCACATTCTTGTGCACCTGCTAGGGGCAAAACCTGAAACGGTGAAGACAAACATAATTCTCTACCCTTCTGGAGCCCAGAGTGCAGGGAGACAGGAGCTACTCAAGTAATTCACCAAAGAAGATGGAAAGTCACAAATTGTAGTGAGCGCTATCATGACACAAGAAAGGAATTGACTAGTCCAGGAGGAAAAGCAGAAGGAATGCCGGGTGCAAAGGGCCTGTGTCAGAGAGGAGCAGGGGACCATCAGGGGAACTGCAAGGACAGTGCGACTTGTGCAGAGAGCAAGGGAGCAGGGGAGAGATGCAGCTGGGGCAGCAGCTGAGACCAGCCACGCAGCACCTGGATGACCATGGAGACCCCATTTATCCCAATCACCACAGCAAGAGAGCCATCTGAGGGCTGTAAGCAGGGAAACCACAGGACGGGTTTGTATTTGGAAAGATCCCCCGGCTTCAGCAGAAGGAGGGATTGGAGAGAGGAGCTAAGATGCATGGGGATTAACAATGCCCACACCTCCTCTCCTAACGAAATAAAATGACAAGTGGCAGCGGGCCCATCATGAGGACTCAATAAATGTCAGTGATTATTATAATGATGTTCTTCTCTGCACCTCTCGTAAGACCCTTGTCTGTTATACATTTTCAGTGATCGCTTGTCCACACTTCTCATTTCATCTGCGAGCCTCCAGGTTCTTCGAAGACAAGGTCCCCGCTGGATTGCCTGGACAGCAAAGCAGGCTGCCCACCAGGGTGACCAGCATCCAGGCAGAGAATGACTCTCTGTGCAGGGAACTCCACCAGCCTCCCTAATCTTTTGAGCTGAACCATCACGGCCCTATTGGCCTCCAGGTGTGCCTTCCACGGAGGTGTTGCTCCCCCAGAGGAGCGTGGTTCACTCAGCTCTCCCATGAGATGCCTTCTGGATCGTTTCCGCTTTGGAGCTGAGGCCACGCTCTCCCCGGGCAGTCCCCAGCCAGTGACCGAGTACAGTGGGGACTTTGGGGCCTGGCCATCCCTGCCCAATGCAGGGTTCCTCCAGTGGGTGACTCTGCCCCAGAGCTTTCGCTTGGGCTAGCTGAGATTTTGTCAGAACTGCATCTCAGTCTCCCCTTGGCCTAATCCTCCTTGCTCCCTCCCTCGTTTTATTTTTCACAGGCATTTACCCTCCCGCTCCCCGCTCCCAACACACCTCTGGCCCTCCTGACTCCCAACTCAGCCTCTGCTTCTTGGAGGAGGCAACGGGCCCACCTTGGGGAGAAGGCAAACGAACCGCTGCCACAAGAAAGGCACAGAACCAAACGAGGTGAGCTAACTAACTCAGCGCTGTCTGCTCGCTCAAAGGATTAAAAACTCCAAGAGTTATAGAAGAGAACGGTCTAATTAAGTTGGCTCAAATTACCAGGAAGGCTTCTGAGTAATAGCAGATGTTGGGGTTCTAGGAAAGATGGCTCCCTGTTTTTGGCCAGAATCCCAGGGGTCATTTAGGGCTGTGATTAGGCAGTTCTTCTCCCCTTCTGGCCAACACCTCTCAATCTATTATTTTGGATACTAATTATAAACCTGGGACAAAAGCCTAATCTTCCAGCAAGGAAAACCCAGGGATGTCAGTCTACTTTACCTCTCCCTGCCTTGAAAATCAGTGTGACTCTCAGGCTAAGAGAAATCAGATGGGGAGAAGGAAAAAACATACATACATTTCATACCCCCATCCCTAACAGACCTTCCGCATCTCCTACTGGAGACGCAGTGCTACTCTAAGAGGGAATTGTTGTTGCTATGATTTGGGGGAGAGTTTGGCAGGTTTGGGGGAATCCACTCAAAGTTTAGTCTAGTCTCAATTTCTAGGATATCAAGTCACCTTCGAGAAGGCAAAAGTGACAGGCAAAACTGGCAACAGGGCTACCGCCTGGTTCCAAAAGAATCGCGCCCCCCCCCCCCACCGGAACCAAGCAAGAATAATAATCTTAAAGGTAATGCTAGCCACTAGCATTACCCACATGTTCCGAGCACAGAGTGAGGTATTTTGACATACTTAATTCATCTGCTCATCACAGGACCTTCCTGTCGGTGGTGATCCTATCACCCATTTTTTCAATGAAGACACAAAGGCTCAGAGAGTTTAAGTAACTTGTTTGAGGTCAGAGCTAGTAAGTAGCAGAGTTAGGGATTCAAACTGAGGTCTCTCCAGAATCAAAGACTACATTTCTCATCCTTCCCCCAATGTCCTAGAGCTCTCCTTCACTGGGATTTCACTCGTTCTCAGTCACCCAGCGCACAGACATACATGGATGCTTTGGCTGCTGCGTCATGTGACAAACATTTATTGTCCATTCTGAGCCACACCTTGTGCCAGACAATGGAAAGAAAGGAATGGATGATGCTTGACATCAAGAAGCTCACAGACCAGTGGAGGAGATGTTGTGCAACAATTTCTCTTCTTATGCTCTCGCATGGGAGACCCACCCTCAACTCCCAGGAGCTACATTTTTTTAAGGATGGAGAAACTGAAGAAGGGAGGACATAGACTTGTCCAAAGATGAGCCTCTAGTCATAGCAAAGCTACAAACCCAAGTCAGGTGAGCCGACACATCACAGCCTCTGGATCACCACTGCCGAAAGAAACCACACATGTGGGGACAGGGAGGGCTCTCCTTACACAAGTCAGGATGCAACGTCCAGACATTTTGCAGAACAGAAAACATAGGAGTCTCTGAAGGGCAGTGATCAATCATTTCAGCCATCTTAAGTGAGACCAGAATAGATCCAAAGAGAATCACAACTGCACATCATTCCAACAGTCAAGGGTATTAACTAACCTCCAGAATCTCTCTTCTTGAAACTCTATGGCCATAGTTCTAGAATTTGGGGGAGGGGGTACAAGGAAATGCTAGTTTAGGCAGCTGAAGCAATACCTATCTATATGATGGGACTACGGCCAGAAGTCCTAATAACCTCACAGAACCTGAGGGACCAGAAACATTACACATATGCACATCAAACCCAATGCAGGGACACCCAATGGAGCCTCAGTGACATATGCTCATTCAGCCTGATGACCCTCCAAAGACAAAGACCTCTAAACTTAATGAGTCTACCCATGGCTCTTCTCTGCCTTCTTCCTTGAGATTCTAGAGCACCATGGAACACATCTAAAGCCCCTCAAATAATAGAATATAGCAAGCTACTAAATCTTCTCCCTCCCCCATTTTTCTCCACTCCCAGAAACACACACATTTATCCTTCCATTGATGTTCATAGGGAGCCATTTCCAGCAGCCCGCACTCCCCCCAAGACATTTTCCTCTCAACAAGCTCAGTCTATCACTGTCCTTAAAATACAGAACCCAGAAATGAGCCAAAGAAAACATATTTGTGAGGGAGCTTTGAAAACTATAATACATTAGACAGAAGCAAAAGAACCACACCCCCCCTCCCCCCCCACCGGAACCAAGCAAGAATAATAACAACAGTTCTCTTAAAACAAACCAGTTTGAAGAAACTATTAAATTCATTCATTCATTTGCTCATTCATTTCACAGATCTGTGCTGGTACTAGAACTGTAGCCTAAGGAAAGAGCAGGCCATGGAAAAGCAAAGAAACTCAAATCTTTATTCTTTATTGGTCATCATCAAGGCTCAGTCTACGACCCTCTTCTCTTCCCTCCCAGCGTGATCTTATCTACCTCCCATGAAGCTTCCAGAATGCTCAGCTGCCACCCGGCTCTAGACTACTTCCCTGACATTTCCATTAGGATACCTGCAGCCTCCTCCAACCCAACAGGTTCAAGAAAAAACTTCTCACTTCCCCCCTCTTCAAACTAACCCCCACTTTGGTGCATAGCACCACCATCCTGCCATGTGCCCAAGCAGAAACTCTGAGATTCTTGCTTCCTTCCTTTCCCTCATACCCATGCCCAGTCACTATGCCTCCCATATACCGTTCACATCCATCCATCCATCCATCCATCCACTTTTCTCATTTCTCTCTTGGCCCAACTCCCTGTAATCTCTCAGCTGGACAAGCTCAGTAACATCCTAGCCTTTCTTGCCACTTCCATGGTTGTCCCCTATAGTTCACTCCCCACCCAGCAACCAGAGAGAGCTTTTATTTTTTTTTTTAAGATTTTATTTTGATTTATTTGACAGAGCAAGAGCACAAGCAGGGGGAGCAGCAGAGGAAGAGGGAGAAGCAGACTCCCTGTGAGCAGGGAGCCTGATGTGGACCTCAATCCCAGGACCCCAAGATCATGATCTGAGCCAAAGGCAGACACTTAACCAACTAAGCTGCCCAGGCATCCTCAGAGACATCTTTTAAAGAACAAAAATGTTTGGGGTGCCTGGGTGGCTCAGTCGGTTAAGTGTCTGCCTTTGGCTCAGATCATGATCTTGGGTCCTGGGATCAAGCCCTGCATCAGACTCACTGCTCAGCAGGAAATCTGTTTCTCCCTCTCCCTCTGCCCCTCCCCTCAGCACTCATGCTCTATCTCTCTCTCTCAAATAAATTTTTAAAAAGAATAAAAATATGATGTCAGTTTTCCTGCCTAAATAAAACCTTCATGGATCTCCCCAAAGTAGCCCGCTTACCCCTACATGGCCTGGCCTCTCCAGAGGCCACTAGCATCATTCCATTCCTCTACTCCCACTCCCTGATCTTCAGCATCATCATTTTGACCTTTCAGTTCTTTAAATGCACCATATTCCTTCCAACCACAGGGCCTTTGCACATGCTGGAATGCTCTGCTCCTCTGCCACTCTCTCCTCCAACCCATGTGTATACCTAGCTAATTCCTCATTACTCTTCAGAAATGGTCCAAACATCACTTCCCTTAGAGAAGCCTTCCTTGAGCACCACCTTCTACCCTGAGACCCCTCTCGTAGCAGTGTGTAATGCCCACGCATTGCAATATGGCAATTACAATTAAATCATTTGTTACATTCTTCATTATGCAGTATTTCTCTCCGATGAGACTGGAAATTCAATAAAGGCTGAGACTTGCATTCCTACATATCCCTCATGACTAGCACCTTGCACTGTATAAAACAGGTGATCA
This sequence comes from Neomonachus schauinslandi, assembly GCF_002201575.2. Classification (NCBI taxonomy): domain Eukaryota; kingdom Metazoa; phylum Chordata; class Mammalia; order Carnivora; family Phocidae; genus Neomonachus; species Neomonachus schauinslandi. The sequence goes on from NC_058407.1 coordinate 145,327,081, forward strand.
GTAAAAGGATGAACAGGGTTTCAAAGTCAGAAAATACAGGTATGGCAGATATACATAAGAAAAAAAGTGTGACTCAACTCCATCAAAAATACAAAAGCTGGGTACGAAAGTTGAATTCAAACTTTTCCTTTTAACCAGTTTATGTACATAGATAAAAGCATGATTCAGACATGGCTATGAACTATTTATATTTCAACCTTAGGCTCCCAAAAGAATCCACCAAATATGATGCTTATTTTTCATAGCTCCTGGAGAAACTCTCTTTCCTGTCCTGCATCCTCTCCCAACCCCAAAAAGGAAGAGAGTGGGAGGTGGGCAGTGGGGAGAGAACCCAGAACACAATGTTTGTTGGTGGACTTTTTGTTGTAGGATATGTGTTCCACTTTGCTCTTTTTTTCTCAAAAATTTTATTTATCTATTTTAGATAGAGACAGAGAGAACAGGGGAAGGAGCAGAGGGAGAGGGACAAGCAGACTTCTCATTGAGTGCAGAGTGCAGAGCCTGACTTGGGGCTCCATCTCACAACCCCAAGATCACGACCTGAGTTGAAATCAGGAGTCAGATGCTTAACTGACTGAGCCACGCAGGCACCGCCCACTTTGTTCTTTTGCCAAGAACCCGACAGGACAGTAATGCTCCTGCCATTATCATTCTATTTCCCTACTGTGGACGAGAGTCTATAAGTTCCATCCGTCTTGTTTACTGATGTATCCCCACCACCTCAAACACCAGTAGACATTCAATAAATACATGTTAAATGAACAATTTCAGATGAAAGTTGCATGAGCATGAGAACAGTGTGTTTTCAGTTGTGTTAACCCCGGTGCCTTGCAGGGGGCCCTGAATATCATAGGAATCCCAAACACACTGCTGGGATAGATCGTTCCATGAAACAACTAAATAATAAATACGTAAGCTACATTAATTCTCTATGCCATGTAATTTCCACTTGGTGAAATGCACTCTTTTACTTGGGGAGCTTGCATGCGTATGATTTTAGCTGTAGGGAGGAATGGTGTCCCCTGTATGTGTGTGTATATGTGTGTATAGGTATTTTTTTTCCAGTTACTGCCTGCTTTGGATCACCCATGTAACAATGCCAACTTTCTACACCGAGTCCTGATTCCCTGGAGGAAAAGTGCAAGGAATACTTATAAATAAATAAATACCCAGCCTTAAAAAATCGATACAATGATCCCTCGGCCCTGGCAAGTCAACATGTCAGACTCAACTCTGTGTACAGGTGCTCCAGCCGGTGCCAGGAATAGAAGAGAAAAGGCACATTTCCACGTCTACGAGGAAGACTGATGGGCAAGCCAAAATAAAATTAAATGAAAAGACAACACCATGTGATAAGCAATATAAGAGAGGCACATGCTCAGTGTTTTGAGAGCACAGAGGAGGCATAAAATAAAAAGCCTGAGGTTGACTTTTAATTAATTGCCAAAAAAAGTCTTTGGTCCTCTCTGCCAAGGTTAAAACAGGGCTGCCTTTGGTCCACGGCCCATAGTCATGGTTCCAAAGGAGCCAGGGTTCATCCTAAATCTTTTCTGTAGATAAAGACTGGAAAAGTTGTTCACCAGAAGCAAGAAGGTTCTGGAACCCTGAAAAGGGCCTAGGGGTCTTCACCCAGCAACACTGACCACAACAGTTAAAACCTGAAGTTAATCCTCCAGAGAGGAAAAGCCTTGCCCTTTAGTGAAGCTGCCAAAACCCTCCAAAGTTAGCAGTTTGTACTGTATCTTTCTGCAAACACAGAAAAATGAGAGGGGAGACCTAGGGGGCACATCGAAGCCAGGAGAACTTGGGCTGGGAGGCGTCATCCAGGGTCCACCTGGGTGGTAGGACCAGAAGAACCAATGTTAATAGAGATATTAAAAATATAGAAACAGAAGGAAATTCCATTTTAAAATCACAATGGGGGCGCCTGGGTGGCGCAGTCGGTTAAGCATCCAACTATTGGTTTTGGCTCAGGTCATGATCTCAGGGTCATGAGATCGACCCCCATATGGGGCTCTGCGTTCAGCAGGGAATCTGCTTAAGATTCTCTCCCTCTCTTTCCTCTCCCAGCTCATGGGCATGCTCTCTCTTAAAAAAAAAAAAAACCAAGATGGGGGCGGGTAGATTAAATGCATATGAACTCAGCTATAAGATGTGGCAGCTGTGATAAACAGAAGTAATCTTAATGCCACAGGAATTCCTTACGACATTCCAAATAAATAAAGCAAGCTAAAAGTTATAAAGCAGAGCACTGTGTTAAAATTTTTTCTCTAGCTGCCACGTACACATGGAGTTATGAATGGAGAAAGACCTGTACTCCCAAGAACTCTGCCTATAAAGTGAGGCAAGCCTACATCCCCATCTAAAACATCCAAGATGATAAGCATTCTAGAGAAAGAAATTAATGAGAAATTTTTTTTTGGTTTGGGTTTTTTTTTTTCTTTTTTTCTAAACTCCCGTTAAAAAACTTTTTTTTTATGATTTAAAAGTAAGACATAGCCTCTCAAATGCCAACCGCCTTTAACAGAGTCATGCTGACCACACCAACACACGTGAAATTGTCTGCAGCACCCTGCTCTGGGGCTGACTCTAAGTTCCTTGAGGGCATGAGTGTGGCTAGTTTGTCTCTGAATCCTTGGTGTCTGGAAGCAGCCTGACAGCAAGAAGGTGCCCACGTGATGTCTGTTAGATGAGCAAATGTGAAGGAATGAGAGATGTGCTTTTTTAACAAAGTCAAATGGCATTCCAAGGAATGTCAGGAAGCCTGTTCGTTCCTTCACTTCTGGAGGGAGGAAGAAAATCAGAGGCAGAAATTCTAAATACTCTGGTGAGAGCCATGCAATGGGCAGGGTGGGGGAGGGGCCCATGAAGGGAGAGAAGGAAAGAGGGGCAGGCTGTGTCCATGGAGTAAAGCCCTGTATTATTCCATCCACAGAAGAACCCTCCAAGGTAGACATGCTGTCATCTCCACGTTCGGGTGAAGAAAAGAAGACTGAGGAATTGGAGTAAAGACATAATGTTCACAAATGGACAATTGGAGATCTGAACCCAGGTCGGCTGGCTTCAGATCCACCAAACTCTACCCCTAAAGGAACATCGTGAAGCTAGAGAGCATGGTACAGCGGGGCAGGGGCAGGTGGATGATGGGGACCAGACTTCCCTAGTGAAGGGACACTGAACCAAGCATGTGTGCTGCAATCCTAAGCCCACAGAGGAAAGTTCTTTCTGCACGTGGAAGGGCGGGGTAGAACATGTCAGCACAGTGTCTCCAGCATTGTTTCCATCCCCTGCTCCTTCTACTAGAGAACCGGACACGTAGTGTAGGAAGCTGGAGAACAGCAATATGGGTCTGCTTGCAATAAGGAGACCATGGGGCGTGAACAGCTGCAGCAACCCCCCCCCTTCCCCGAGAACATGACACATACAAACTCTTTCCTCAGCTCTGGGATGGAAACTGCCAGAAGCCAACTTTAAATTCACCACGGGTGGTTGCATGGAGAATACTTACAGGATCCTGCTGAGTCTGTTTTTACTTTTTATCACCAAGTCCTATAGCCTTGGAATAAACACTGGTGTCCTGCCAGGCCAGGTTAGCAAACTGCACAGTGCCATGCCTGGAATTTGCAAACCCTGAGCTGGAGAAAGGCGGGCACACTCCTGTGGAAGGGAACTGTTCTTCCACGGTTCACAAGATCCCCCCGAAGCTCCTGCCCCTGCACAGGGATCCCAGCAGTCTAGAAGATTCTTGAGAGGAAAATGAGCAGCTCACCTGAGACAAGCAGGTGCCGGCAAAGGTGACCAAGGGCTCAATTCTGAGGCTACTATTTACCTGCTGAGCTTCAGGACACTGAAGTCGGAGCACAGCCTTCATAAACAACAAGAAGAATCCATTTCACAAGCACTTCTGAGTGCCTGCTCTCTGAGCACGTTGTTCTAGATGGTGGGGATACAGAGGTGGGCAAAACATGTCAAGGGTCTGCCAAGGTAACATCTGCCTCCTGGCGGGAAGAGCTGATGCCCTTGGGGATGGAGTCTGAGGGAGGGCTCCATCCACACAGACGCTGGGCTAGGTCCTCCTTATGCAGGTCTCCCAACAACCCCATGGTTAAGTACTCTGTGTAAGAAATCATTTTAAAGAAGATTGGGGCGCCTGGGTGGCTCGGTCGTTAAGCGTCTGCCTTCGGCTCAGGTCATGATCCTGGGGTCCTGAGATCGAGCCCTGCATCGGGCTCCCTGCTGAGCAGAAAGCCTGCTTCTCCCTCTCCCCCTGCTTGTGTTCCCTCTCTCGCTGTCTCTCTCTCTCTCTGTCAAATAAATAAAATCTTAAGAAAGAACGAAAGAAAAGAACGAAAGAAAAGAAAGAAAGAGAAAACTGGGGCTCAGAGAGGTTAAGCGGTTGCCTCCAAGGTCACACAGCCAGCAAGGTGGCAGAGACAGGACTCAGCCCCCAGGCCTCTGGCACACAGAGCCAGAGCCCTCTGCTATCACACTGAACAGCCCTCATCTCTGAAGGGATAAGAATCCATGAGAGAGGATGTTGTGATTCACGACATTTGTAACCCACGCCTTCGCACTCAATTCTTGGCATGAGCATTCTCTGAGATGGGAGTAACTGTACCTGGGGCTTGTCACATGAGTCACAAGATTTCCCAAACCGCACCAGCCTGGCACGCTCTGGGTACCCCGCTAGGCTCCCTCAGTTGCAAGCTTTTAGCAGCAATGATTCAGAGGATCTCATGCCATTTTTGTCAAAAATCATAAACATTCAGGGCAAAAATCAATTTCCCAAAATATTCTCCACATAACTTTATTCTGCAAGATGCTTCCCAAAGAGCTTTTTTAAAAAGGCAGCTTGGGGTGCCTGGATGGCTCAGTCAGTTAAGCTTCAAACTCCTGATTTCAGCTCAGGTCATGATCTCAGGGTCCTGGGGTTGAGCCCCGGGGTCAGGCTCTGTGTTCATCCCAGAGAATCTGCTTGAGATTCTCTCCCTCTCCCTCTGCCCCTCCCCACAGCACGTGCTCTCTTGCATGCTCTAAAAGAAAAATAAATAAATGAATAAATAAATAAAGGCAGCTTGCATTTATTAAGCTCTTACTGTGTACCAGGTACTGTGCTGAAAACACATTAACTCATATATCTCCCACAACCCCATGAGATAAGCACCATTATATTTCCACTTTATGGACACAAAAACTGAGGCCCAGTGAGGTTGACCAACTTGTCTAAGGTCACACATCTAGTGAATGGTAGAGCCAAGATTCAAGTCCAGATTGGCCAATTCTAGAGCCTGTATTCTTAACCACTGTAAATAGTGCTATTCCAACACACTCAGAAACTGCCCTGCATGTCCTTGTTAATCTGCAATGCACATTAGCATGTTGCATAGAAATATAACTGTTCATGAATATCTGAAAATTATATAACAGCAAGAAGGCATACAACGAACAGATGATAAGCAAATGAAAAAATAATTACACATGCCACTTTAGGCAGAATGGAAACATTCTTCTGAAAAGACATTTAGGCAGAGAAGTAAATGAAAAATAACAGAAAATACCAATGAAACCCAAAGGTGGTTCTTTGAAAAAAAAAAAATCAATAAAACTGATACTAAGATTGGTCAAGAAAAAAAGAAGACAGTAGCAAAAGTAAAATAGGAGACATCACTACAGACCTTTTGGATATTAAAAGGATAGCCAAGGTATATTGTGAACAACTTAGAATATTCTGATAACCTAGATGAAATGGACAAATTCCTTGAAAGATGCTCTTCTGGTGTTCTGAGACCAATTTCAGTGTGTTTGGGAGGGGTCCCCACTCCAACAAGCAATTCTTGGTCACCAGTAGGGTGTCTGAGAATTCACTTCAACTCAATTTTACCTCTACTACCTGGATACTGCATCCAGTTCCACATGTAAAGGTCTCAGTCCCTCACAACTGCTGCTCCCCACCCCTTCAGACACTGGTCACAAGTCCAGGTTGTCACCTGTGTTTCTGATAAGGAAAATCTGTGTCCTAAGATGGCTGAACGAGCCAGCGAGAGAGTCCCAGTCCTTGCCCCGGGGCTCTTCCGGGTTCTTCTCCCTGCTCTGCTTCCCGAGCGCACCAATCCGGGCTCTTCTCCCTGCCCCACTTCACGCATGCACCAAAAGTGCCAAGTATGCGGAAGCAGAAGTGTATAAATTGCCCCCTTTGTTTGTGCTCGGGGCTCAGACCTTTGGAGACCACTCTCCTCTGAGTCTGCCTGCGTTAAATAAACCTCCTGTCCTCCAAGATCTCCAAGTGCCGCTTGGTTCCTCCCTCAGGCAATCCAGTCCAGGTTCCGTAACATTTCAAACAGACTGACTATAAATCAGAGGTTCCCACAACATCCTCCCTCCTTTGATTAACTTGCTAGAGTGGCTCACTGAACTCAGAGCAACAGTTTACTTAGTAGGTTTAGTGTCTTACAAAGGATGTAACTCAGGAACAGCCAGATGAAAGAGAAAGAAGCATAGGGCAAGATCTGGGGAGATTTCATACTCTCTCCAGACATGCCTCTCCTGGAATCTCTTATGAGTTCACTATCCTGGAAAGTCTGGCGTTTTTATGGAGGCTTCATTACATAGGCATGGCAGATTAAATCACTGGTCATTGATAACGGACTCAACCTCCATCCCCCTCTCCCCTCCCCAGAAGTGGAGGCCACCCGCCAGTGGTTTCCAAAGGTCACCTGATTAACATAACTAAAGACACATTTATCACACTTAACACTTAGAAAATTCCAAGGGTTTTAGGAGCTCTGTGTCCGGAATGAGGTCAAAGACCAAAAATACGTTTCTTCTTATAAATCACGATATCTCAAATGTAAATTACCAAAACTCTCCCAAGAAGAAAAGCTGAACAGCCCTATACCAATTTTAAAAATCAAATTCATAATTTAAAACATTCCCACAGGGGCACCTGGGTGGCTCAGTTGGTTGGGCAGCTGCCTTCGGCTCAGGTCATGATCCTGCAGTCCTGGGATGGAGCCCTGTGTTGGGCTCCCTGCTCGGCGGGGAGCCTGCTTCTCCCTCTCCTGCTCCCCCTGCTTGTGCACTCTCTCTCTCTCTCTCTCTCTCAAATAAGAGCTTTTAAAAAAAATAAATTAAAAAATAATAAAATATTCCCACAAAGAAAACTTCAATCCCAGATGTCTTCCCTGATGAATTTTTATCAAACATTTAAGGGGAGGAAAAAAAAAAAAATCCTACACAAATTATTGCATAAACCAGGGGAGGGGGCATATACTTCCCAATTCATTTTTTAAAGCTAGTGTTACCCTGAATCCAAAGCCAGACAAAGCCTTGATAAGAAAGCTAGAGACCAATATCCCTCACGAACATAGATGCAAAAATGCTCCACCATTAGCAGATCAAATCTAAAAATATCAAAAGGTGATGCATCATAACCAAGTGGGTTAATCCCATGAATGTAGGCTAAGAGGGATGAGTCAAGGGATACTTTGAAGACAAAACCAACAGGGACTAGATGTGGAAGATGAAACATTGTGTAGCAGGGCCTTTATAAGTGATTACAAAACCCACTTCCTTTCCCTCCTGGGCACATCTGGTCCTTATAAAACCTCCTGTGCCCCTCCTCTTCCATACTCAATGTAGACAAACCCAGTGGCCTCAGAAGCCAAGGGAAAGCAGACAGAGACAGGAAATAGAAGGAGCTCTGTCCCTAACTTGCCACTTGGCAAAAAAACTTCCCTCTGAACACAAACACCCACATCAGACTTCAGGTGAGTAAGAAATAAATTTCTACTGGGTTAAGTCCCTGATGTCCAGGGCTTCCTGTGTTATGTCAACCATTCTTAACCTATTTAATCCAGAGAGAAATCAAGAAAAACTAGTTTACTGGCTTGACCAGTTGACCGAGCAGAGCTTTAGCTTTAGCTTTACCCTCACTTGAGCTCTTCTAAGAAGAACTGATTGAATTTAACAGAAGTTAGACAGTTTCGGGGCTCTCAAGAGATGAATTTGATCCCATTTCCAAAAGGAATCTATGCTGAAAAAATAATGAGAAAGATAAAGATTTATGCACAGAGATATTTATGACAGTGTTATTTATATTTAGTAAAACTGTCCATGAAAACAGCCAAGACACCCAACACTGGATAAGTGGTTAAACAGCACCATCAGGATATGGCCTTAGGCAGGCATTAAAAATGATGCTTACAGAGAATTTGATAGCAAGTGAAAAAGGCAGACACAAACTTTATGCATAAATTATTCTCAATTATTGGTACACATGTATCTATGTATGTGTATAAACACACACACTTGCGTACATACACACTGCTATGGGACTGAATGTTTCTGTCCCCCCCAAAAATCATGTTGAAAACCTAACCCCCAAGGTGATGGTATTAGGAAGTGGGGCATTTGGAAAGTGCCCCGGTCAAAAGGGCAGAGCCCTCATGAATGGGATTAGTGGCCTTATAAAAGAGGCCCCAGAGAGACCGCCTGTCCTTTCTGCCATGTGAGGACATGAGGAATAAACCACCATCAAGGAGGCATGCCCTGACTCTGCCAGAGCCATGATCTTGGACTTCCCAGGCTCAGGAACTGGGAAAAATAAGTGTTTGTTGTTCATAAGCCACCTAGTTCATGGCATTCCTGTTACAGCAGCCTGATCAGACTAAAACACATACAGACACACGCCAACACACACAGATATAGAAGGAAATAGAAGGAAAAATGCTTTTGTGTTTAATACGTATGACAGGATTATGGATAATTTTAATTTTATTCTGTATTTCCCAAACAATGAACGTATAACATTCTTGGGATCAGACGAAAACAAAATAAATGCAATGAATATCATTTTTAACCTTTTTAAAACACCATCGTGTGACCTTGAGGAGTAGAGTCCTGAAGAGCATCTTAAGAAGGATTGGTTCAACTCTTCATAAAACTATACAAGAGGACCTGAGGTCCCTGTGCCCTGCAATCCTGTCGCTGAAATGCGCTCCTGGGAAAGCCCCCTAGGGGAACCTGCTTGGATACTTGAGAGAGAGCTGAAGGGCTTCTTTTTGATCTGCCCAACAAGGCACAGGTGTGCAAAAGCCAAGCGAACTCCAGACTTGGAAGTTCCAGCCTGGATGAAACGAACCAAATGAAGCAGAGCAGAAAGAATGCCGTGGGCCAGTCGCCCACGGAAGAACCATAACCTTTGAGAGTCGATTGTGCAAACACATGTCAGGGAGGAGGAAGGTATGTCCTGGGGCCCCCAGTCGTGCCCAGGCCCCAGCCACACCGATCCCAGGATGTCCACGGCTAGTCTGTTACGGGGAGCTGAAAACACCGCCCACTCAACCAAAATTAAAGTGACTTGTGCGGACAGTTATGTAGCCATCGATTTCTCCAGCAAGTCTTTCCCAAACAAAATCCAGACCCGTGCTCAAAAATCTGGTGATCTAACCAAGGAATCGCAAATGCAAGTGTCCCGTGGGAGCTCAGTCGGCACACCGGCTGGGGATGAATTCATGCCTCCTGTGATGGGGCCAAACCAGGCCCCCAATCTATCAGACCAGCACGCTGTTTTCAAAACTTCTTTGTTTAAATAGTTTTTATATAAGGTTTTCATATATTTCATTTAAATATTTATATTTAAAATACTTATATTGTATATATATATTTATATAAGTTTATATATTACATAAAATACATATTTGTTATATATACATATTTCATTTAAAAATCCCAATTTCTAGTTTTTCCTGAAAAATTGAAGAGCTGACAACAGCGGGCCCATATTCCCGGGTAGCATTGATCAGGTGACTGGTCTCTTGTCACTCACAATTCTCAACTGTCTCCTTTAATTTTTTGAGTTTGCAGCCCCTACCATAGGTGTTCCCTACTGCTTAAAATGTGGTGCTTCCAATCCTCTGCTGGAATTGTGTGTCAAGTCAGAGGATTCTCCTTTGAGTAAAGCACATAGACTTGAAGATTGCTGTTGTCCACGATCTGAGATTTTTTTTTCTCATCTTACTTTGTGATTTTCTTCCTTCCCTTTTTTTTTTTTTTTTTTTAACTTTGTGATTTTCTTATGGGTTCAAGGTGCCAGATAACTGGTCTCCAGGTTAGTGAACCTTCAGTGAAAGTTAGGGACCCTTCAGTGAAGCTGCTGATTTCATCACCAACTTAGCATTTGCAAGCACATTTTCATTCGTAAAGAGTAGGAAAGACACCTATTTAAAGATTTTATTTATTATTTGAGAATGAGAGAGAGAGCAAGGGGAGGAGCAGAAGGAGAGGGAGAAGCAGACTCCACTGAGCACGAAGCCTGAGGCAGGACTCGATCGACCTGAGCCGAAATCAGGAGTCTGACATTTCACTGACTGAGCCACCCAGGCGCCCCAGGAAAGACCTTTTTAGAGGATCACAACTCTTGGTCCTCAGGCTCATCAGCAGTGAAGGGGAAGAAGATGGGCTTCTCAGGATAACACTCAGATGACCCCCACAGCTAGCTGCCTCCTCTGGAGTCACAACAGAGGCTCTTGTTCTGGGTCCCTGTGATCATGGCAATCAGGCAGCTCTCTAGAAACTCGGGAACACAAAGGGACAAGCTCATCGATTTCCATAACACCAACACAAGCGAAGGCACTGGCTCAGTCCAGCCGCACATCAAGAGTTTCCAGGCCACTCTGCCTGAGTTGAAATCATCATGCGGTTTCTTTCATTGCATAGGAACGTGGGGGTTTCTCTAAACTATGACTCATAGCAAAGCATCCAGGCAAACATGAAGAAAACCGATCTTCCCTGGGAAAGGAGATGAGCAAATGTTAAAACTTTTAACAGATGTAGTGAAAAGAAGGGCCATATGCACCCCAATGTTCATAGCAGCAATGTCCGCAATAGCCAAGTGGAAAGAGCTGAGATGCCCTTCAACAGACGAATGGATAAAGAAGATGTGGTTCATATATACAATGGAATATTACTCAGCCATCAGAAAGGATGAATACCCAACTTTTACATCAACATGGATGGGACTGGAGGAGATTATGCTAAGTGAAATAAGTCAAGCAGAGAAAGTCAATTATCATATGGTTTCACTTGTAGAACATAAGGAATGGCATGGAGGACATTAGGAGAAGGAAGGGAAAAATGAAGGGGGTGGAAATTGGAGGGGAGACGAACGATGAGAGACTATGGACTTCGAAAAACAAACTGAGGGTTTTAGAAGTCCATAGTCTCTCATCGTTCGTCTCCCCCTCCGATTTCCACCCCCTTCATTTTTCCCTTCCTTGGGTTAGCCCGGTGATGGGTATTAAGGAGGGCATGTACTGATGGAGCACTGGGTATTATACAAGAACAGTGAATCATGGATCACTACATCAAAAACTAATGAGAGACTATGGACTCTGAGAAACAAACAGAGTTCTAGAGGGGTGGGGGGATGGGTTAGCTTGGTGATGGGTATTAAAGAGGGGACGTACTGCATGGAGCACTGGGTGTTACACGCAAACAACAAATCATGGAACACTACATCAAAAACTAATGATGTAATGTATGGTGATTAACATAATAAAATAAAATTTAAAAAACTAATGATGTATGGTAACTAACATAATAAAATAAAATTAAATAAAAAAAAAAACTTTTGACACTGATACAGCACCAGCCTTGGCTAATTTGACCCAGTATCAAAGATTTCAAATAAAAGGAACACTGTTGGGCAAAAAAGAGATGGGGGAAGAAAGTGGAATGTGCATTAAATCTCCTATGGCCCTGCAAACAAGAGGGAAGCGTGGTTTAATTAAAAGAAAGTAAAAGGTTGTTTTCAGGCTCCTAAGTACCCTTTCCACAGGCTTTGGGTCAGAGGGGCTTACATAGGTTATCCAGGGGCATGGGTCCAGCTGCTATTCATTCAGTACCTTTTCCTTCTGGGCACCACCAGCTGTGAAATTGGTAACCTACTGATGAATAATTACTTTCCCAGCTGCACCCATACTCCAGAGCTTAAGCAGCAAAACTCCCTAATAATATTTGGCCCCGAGTCACAGTGCATTATGCACCTCCTGTAGCCAGAGCCCAAAACTCAGAAACCTGACACCGTGCAAAAGGTCCCCTTTTTAGCATCGGCTGCCCCTTTGCAGTTTGTTAAAGCTGGAGGAGTATTAATCCAAGTAAAATCTCTTTCAGGAGACTCTTGGTAAAGAAGCTACAAAGCGGGCAGGGGGGCAGGGGGCCTCTGCAAAGTGAAGGAACATTACAGCAGGTTAGACTATTCAGAACAAGCTATTTTCTCCCAAATCCTGTAATTGCCTGGAGCATGTGATCTTCTTGAAGGTCATTAAAGACATGCTGCTGTCAGATTCCTCCCAGAAAGTTCCTGCTTTGATTACTTTCCTGATGCTTATTTCCTAAAAGACTCCTTTTGTCCCTTAAAAAAAAAATGAGCATTAAAATTTTGAGAAAGGAATTCGATGAATAACCTGCTCAATGTAACTTGGCAAGATGAAAGGAAACAGCCAAGTAATATGGAAATGACACCGACCTTGCTGGGGGCCCCTGCTGGCTGGCAAACCTTCTGGACACCACACTAATGCAGGGTCAGCATAGCCCATCCCCAAAACTAAGGCACCTCAGAGGTACTCAACGTGAATCATCCTCTACGCAAACCACCCATCCTTTTGACTCGAACACGGCCACATACATCATTGGTAAAGCTCACGTGGCCTCACAGCCTCTGGGGCATTTATAGATTGGAAAAGATTTAAAGAAAAAAAAACTCTCCTTGTTTTTTTGTGTGTGTGTAAGGATGCAAGTGTCTCAGAGCATCTAGAAGGACCTAATGCAATAAAGAACTGGGAGCTCAGTGACTGACCATTGACAGTGATTAAATCTACAGCTCACAGTGCCAATGTTCCAAATCAAAGTATTTCCCCCAACACAATAAGATGGAGCCAGTTTCTTTTGGATCAAAGGCCCCTTTTGGGCTCACCATATTTGCAGGTGTGAGTCATAGGAAGACCTAATGTGATCGTTACCTTTTCCAGTCCGTGGAGATGCCGTTTGCCAAAAATTCACCAGCAATCCGGACTCCTGCAGCAATCCTAGCTCAGGGGCTCCCCAGTGACTTGGATCTAACACTGTTTCAACAGTGTCCTGTAGACTACAGCAGCCTCCTTTTATTTCTTTTTTTAAGCCTGGGATCAACTCTGCAAGTTCACTTGCTTTTATTTTTGTTGAAGGTACTAAATTAATTTGTCATCACTCATCCCTCGAGCAAAGGAGGCGACTGCTTGTTAATGCCATCAATTTGTAAGATACTGAACTCACGGGCTGACTCCAACAGCCCACATGCCCTAAACCTCCAGCCTCTGACTTCACTAAGGCCCTGCTTACTTCACAGTCCCACGGCTTCTGGGGTGGCACATCGGAGATGTTACCGGCACACAAATCACCACTGGGGGACTTGCTAAAATGCCCCCAGGTGTTCCAGGACAAGGCTTGAGATCTGGCCTTTCTACCACACTCCCAGGACTGCCAGTCCATGCATCACATCTTGAGGGGTAAGGGCCTGGGAGGCTTTACTTAGCTAGTTAGTAGCCACGTGGTGGTTGAGCTCGGCAATCAGATTACGTGGGTTTATAGCCAGCTTCTGCTGCTCACCCTTTCTAAACTTCCTTTGGCCTCGTTTTCCTCTTTGGCAGAATGATGCTCAACGCAATAGCAAACAGAGTTCCACAAAGATTAAATGAAGCCGGCACCGAAACCCCACATGCACAGTGACAAATGGGAGAGGAAACCAACATAACTGGCCACACAGTGTGGATGGCTCTGTCCATCCAGGACAGGCAGAAGCTATCTGCCCACCCGACAAGCCTGACAGACGGGAACAGGACTGCTCAGTGCTTGGGTGTAGAGCTTTTCTGTGACCTTAGATACAGGGGAACTGAAATTAGTGGATGTGAGTGGCTTTTCCCTGGGGCCCAGGCATGACTGAGCTGAGAGAGGGCAGGAAAGAGGACCTCACAATTGTTTTCCTAGAGAGTTACCATTCATTTGTAATAATTTCAAGTTGGCCCATGTGCCAGTTATTCTACCAGCCATCCAATGGTGAATGAGGCAGAGGTGCCCCCATCAAGGAGTGCCCATGTCATGGAGGAAGCAGAACTACATCAAGGAACAGATAGGAGTTAGAGTTGTGGTACAGAGCTCCTAGGAGAACAGTTAGAAGAACTGTCATGGACAGTCTCTGGGGGAAAGACACTGCAACAAGACAGGGAAAGGATGAGTCTTGAAGGACAGGAAGGAACCGGTCAGGTGAAAAGTAGTGGAAGAGCATTCTGGGCAGAGGGAAGAGTGAGTGCAAAGGCCCTGGGGTTAGAAAGGAGGAGGAGGATGGTAGGAAACAAAGCCTAACGCAGTTTTAAACAGGAGAATGCCACACATCTGTCCTACCAACCCACAGATTGAACACTGCAAAAATCAAGTCCCACAGTGGCCTGAAACCATGGGGTCTGGCCTTGTCTTCCAAAAGCCTCAATCTCTAGGGCTTCCTGGGTGGCTCAGGTGGTAGGTTAAGTGTCTCAGCTCAGGTGTTGATTTCAGGGTCATGAGTTTGAGCCCCACACTGGGCTCCACACTGGATGTGGAGCCTACTTAAAACAAAAAAACCTCTATCTCTCTCTAGAAATTGAAAGTCCTTGACCTTAGGGACACCATCCTGGTATGCAATTTGTTAAAGCCTTTTGCATTCAATGCAGAAAGAATAGGAGAAGCAAAGTACATTTGGAAGTCCCAGAAGGCACCGGACAGATCTGCCCCCAGGGCTTGTTTGAGAAGTGAGCACTCTGGGAGAAGGTGCTGAGCAAACATGCTGCTGACCATCCCTCCATCACGGGCTCTGCACTCCTATGGAGTAAGTAAATCCTGCCGTAAAATTGTCCTGGCAGCCTCCTCAATTACACAAATCCAGGACATGACAGAGAGCTGGGGAGATTCTCCTCCAGTGACTCAAAGCCCAGAGCAAAGCACAGGAGCTAAAATCTAATCCCCATGCCATGAACAGCCAGATGGAAGCAGGGCTCCCCCTGTCCCCTGGCTGTTTAGCTCAGCCCTAAGTCTGTCTACCAGAGGCTGGGTCGCCCTACCCACTACAGTGATATTTCAGGCACCCTGGGAAAAGAGAGGGAGGGTACCTTTTCCTCTGCCAAGAAACTCAGGCATCCTGCAGGGAGCAGGCCTAAAGGAAGAGGCTTGGGTAGGAGGAGGCTTGAAGGCGAGTGTTTCCCTGTCCTCAGCTCACTGGAGTACAGAGAGTTCTCTCCCACTCAGAACAGGAGGAGAACACGGACGGACACACACACACACACACACACACCTGCTGGGAAAACAGAGTTCTCTCCCACTCAGAACAGAAGGAGGACACACACACACACACACACACACACACACACACCACCCCACCCCACCCCACCCCCCCTGCTGGGAAACCAGGGGCCAGGCAGTGGGAGACAAAAGGAGGGCACAGGAAGCTGACAAACCGCAGAGGGGAGGGGCCCAGACCTCCCTCCCCTACGCCCTTTGTGCCAAAATTAAGTATGAAGGCCTGCGATCAAATCCCTTCCAACTGCCCTGTTTTGCCTGCTTGTGATTTTGCTATCTTTAACTTATAAATATAATACAGAGCCCCTCTTAACACTGATTGTGTTCCCTGATTGACTTTGTTATTTTATTTTGAAAATCTTTCATTATTAGTGGGCTTTATCATTTTCTCGGGGGGGGTTATTAATCTCTGTTTTTATTCTCTAGCCACTTATTAATTTTCCTGGCCTGCTTTTCATTTGGCACATTTGCCTTTTTCTTCATTTGTAGGTAAGCTTTTTGTATAAACAATACTAACCCTTTGGCCAATATTGCCAACTTTTCCCCTCCTGTTTGTTGGTTTCTGTTGATTTTTCATGGCATCTTGAACTCTGAAAGGACCACAAAGCAGCCATCTAATTTTGCCAAAAAAATATTTTCTGTTTGAAATATGATAGTCACTCATCATCAGGGAAATACAAATCAAAACCACAATGAGATACCATCTCATACCTGTCAGAATGGCTAAAATTAACAAAATAAGAGGGTGCCTGGGTGGCTCAGTTGGTTGGGCATCTGCCTTTGGCTCAGGTCATGATCCCAGGGTCCAGGGATCAAGTCCCGACTCAGCAGGGTGTCTGCTTCTCCCTCTGACCCTCCCCCCTCTCAAGCTTTCTCTCTTGCACACTTTCTCAAATAAATAAATAAAATCTTTAAAAAAATAACAACATAAGAAACAACAGGTGTTGGCAAGGATACAGAGAAAGGGGAACCCTCTTGCACTGTGGAAATGCAAACTGGTGCAGGCACTCTGGAGAACAGTACGGAGGTTCCTCAAAATGATAAAAATAGAGCTACCCTATAACCTAGCAATCGCACTATTAGGTATTTACCCAAAGGATACAAAAATACAAATCTGAAGGGATACATGCACCCTGATGTTTATAGCAGCTTTATCAACAATAGTCAAACTATAGAGAGAGCCCAAACGTCCATCAACGAATGAATAAAGAAGATGTGTGTGTGTGTGTGTGCGCGCGCGCGTGTGCGGGTCATGGAATATTACTCAGCCATCAAAAAGAATGAAACTGGGTACCTGGGTGGCTCAGTTGGTTAAATGTCTACCTTTGGCTCAGGTAATGATCCCAGAGTCCCAGGATTGAGCCCCATATCAGGCTTCCTGCTCAGCAGGAAGTCTGCTTCTCCCTCTGCCACTCGTGCTCTCTCCCTCTCACTCTCTCTCTCTCAAATAAATAAAATCTTAAAAAAAAAAAAAAAAGAATGAAATCTTGCCATTTGCAATGATATGGATGGAGCCAGAGTATATCATGCTAAGTGAAGTCAGTCAGAGAAAGACAAATAGCATATGATCTCACTCATATGTGGAATTTAAGAAAGAACAGATGAACATATGGGAAGGGTGAAAAGAAAAAAAGGAGAGAGGGAAACAAGCCATAAGAGTCTCTTACCTATAGAGAACTGAAGGTTAATGGAGGGATGTGGGTGGGGATGGGCTAGATGGGTGATGGGTAGCCAATCATTCTGAGTCAATACTCTGAGCACCAAGGCTCAGGCAATCACCCTGATAAAGCTTGTGATGATGAACACTGGGTATTCCATGTAAGTGATGAACCACTGAATTCTACTCCAGAAACCAATATTGCACTGTATGTTAACTACCTAAAATTTAAATTAAAAAAAAATTTTAAAGAAATATGGTTTTAGAATCTCCATGAATCATCTGCTCCCATGCCCAAAACATCTCAGAAATCCTTTACTTTTATAAACAACATTGTGGCCCACAGCACCAATCTACTCTTTTCCTCCTCTGTAGAGTCTATGACCAGACTTGGGAAATTTCTGAGTCACACTCTGAAGTCCTGAGGTCACCACAGACCAAGGACAATTTCTTGATGGCCTGGTGATGCCCTAACATCAGCGAAAACCACAGCTCACCTCGTTTGTCCCACTCAACCCTTTCTATTCACCTCCATTCCTTTTTGTCTGGAATACATCCTAACAGCAACAGGGCCAAGAATCCCTCACAGAAACCCCATTTTCTTGGTTTCAAAATCCAATTGCACTGGTACAAGATGGAGGAATCTTCGATGGTGTTCACTGACCACACACGGAATATGAATCACCTGCAAGCTGTAGCATCCCAAAAAAAAAAAAATGTAGAGCACCTCATGCTCATCACGTGCTTTCCCACCCCCATACCTTGGCAGTGATCTTCCTTTACCCAAACACCACCTCCCACTCCCATACACCACCTGGGTTGGCCACCTTCTAGTCATGTGTCCAAGCTCAGCTTAACCATCACAGCTTTTGGAATGCCTGCACCATCAACCAGGCTGGAATAGCACCCCTCCACTAAGAAGCCTTAGAATCATTTCTAGCACCATTATTGTATAATTATGTTTGAGTATAATTGCCTATTTACCCATCTGTCTCCCCAGCCTTTGATGGTTTGAACTATGTCTTTCCCCACTGTATCCCTAGCAACTAGCAAAGAGCCGGGCTCACGGCTCACAATCAATATCCATTTGTGGAATCAATGGATCTTTTCAAGTGTTAGAACAAGAAAAGGGCTGGGCCCACTGCTATCTACAAAAGCCCATACCAGGAATATCAACTTTTATATAGTAAAGAATTAAATCTTGCCCAAAGGAGATCTGGTCTTTCCCTTGGCTTCTCACAAAACCCTTGGAATATCATGGCTGATGGGAGTGTTTTTATCTTCCTGGGAGCCTTGGCTCACGCTGTTTAATCTAACAATGCAATGTGGGGTGGGGACATTGAGTCCCATAGTATCAGCTCAACTGGAGACTGAGATTAGCCATGTGGGCAGTCAATCACTCTGAGTCAATACTCTGAGCACCAAGGCTCAGGCAAGCTTCCCCGGTTGGCAATACTGCAGGCTTATTGTCACACTTCTTTGCAGCAAGAGTGGCACTATCCATGACTCCTTAGGAAATAGACAACTGGAGGCTCCACATTTGGAACTTCCCTGGACCCCACCCTGTGTGCTCCTCTTGGTTGATTTTAGTCTGGATCCTTAGCTGTAATAAAACACAACCATGGGTGTGAAACAGCTTCCAGTGAGTTCTGTGGGCTTCCAGTGAATTGTTGATGCTAAGGGTGGTCTTGGGGACTCCCAAACTTGCAACTGGTACCAGAAATGGGGCTGGTTTTGGAGACTGCACCCCGCCTAACTTCGCAGTTCCGCTCCTAAGGACATTCTGAAGGCAGTGGCTGTAATAACAACTCATCTGGAAAATGTGAGCCATAGAGGGCAGGCCCAATGTATAGAATGTCAAGACTGGCAAAGCCACCACTATGGATGCTTCATTCATTAAAACCAGCCTTGGAATGTTCCTCTGTGTCCCACCCTTCTAGGATCAAGATGGGCAGCACCCTCCAGGCAAGAGAATGAATCATGAGTAGATGTTCACTGCTCCCCCTCTCTCTGACAGATGACTGGGCAAAAATAGATGAGAATTCCTCCTTTATAAATATCTTTACATGCTAAATGTCTCCAAAAGGCACCATGTGCCAAGCTAGTCTGCTAAGACACAGATGCAATGGCCCATCAGGTAGCTGAGAAGTTAAAGGATTTTTATTCAACAAGAGGCAGAAAAGTTCCCTGGGAGCATGATATGATCCAGGGTAGCCCAAGGCAGCTAGGAGCCATGGAAAGTCTGGCTCCCAGCTATTAACATAGCATGTCTTACCATAGCAGTTTCAAAGCATATACAAGTATGTATGTGTGTGTGAGCACTTTTATTTCATCCCTGTGTTCACTCCTTATCTATTCATTTAGCAGATATTTATTAAGCACCTACTATATGCACAACTCGCTTCTTAAAATAAAGGATATAGAGATACACAGGTGACCAAGACAAGTAATTTCCCTGGTCTCAAAGGACACACATTCTAATAGAAGGAGTCACATAAAAATATAAATAGAATAATGTTTCGATAGACCTACGCTAAGAAAAAAACAGAGCTGATAATATAGTCATGCTGAAGGAGGAGGCAACTTGAACTTGAGTGACCAAGAAAGGCCTATCAGAGGCAGCAACATCTGAGATAAAACCTGAATGATGAGAAGAAGCTAACCAAGATCTGGGGGAAGAACATCCCCTCAGAGGAAACAGCAAGTGCAAACACCCCGAGGTAGGTGGTAGGATTGTACCAGGAAGACGAAGAAGGAACAGGGGAAAGGAGAATAGGAATTGGTCTGGTATGTGATCAGGAGATCATGGCAGGCTTTCTAGGCCATGGCGATGACTTGATTTTAATTCTTGGTAAAATGGAAAGCTGTAGGAAGGTTTTAGTAAGGATTAATGTGATTGATATATAGATTTTGTTGTTATTGCTCTTAATCCCATAGGCAGCTAGGTCATGCATTGACTATAGGGTATCGAGGCTGGAAGCAGAGACCCCTTGAAGATGTTGCTGTCATCGGATGTGGCTTAAGGAACTGCGGTGTCGATGGAGAAACGTTTTATGGCTATGTTCTGAAGGTAGAGCTAGCCATACTTGCTGATGATTTAGATGTAGCAAGTAAGGGAGAAAGAAATCAAAGATGACTCCTAGGTTTGTAGTTTGAACAGCTAAATGGAAAGTGGGATCACTTACCCAGACAGGAAAGGTAGAGGGAGGCCTAGATTTGGGGACAGACTCAGTAAAAAATGAGACTCAGAAAAGCCCAGAGATTCATTCAAGGTCACACAGCCAGGACAGGATGGAGGCAGGGTTTGAATACTGGTCCACAGGGCCCCAGGGCAAAATCCAAATGGCAAAGCAAGCGGAATTTCCAAGCCAGGTTCAGAGAGGACTTGAAGGGAGAACTCAAATTGGTAACCCAGGCAAATTCAGGGCATGCCACGTGGCTGATCTATTTTCAGCACCCACTCTTGTGAGGGCTACTTGTAGAATCACAGAATTAATAGAATTTTCGAGCTGAGCAGATCCTTAGGCTCAAAAGGGCACCCGCGTCTTTGCAAACATGATTCACCGAACATCCCCTGAGTAGGCAGATGGGTCAGGCTGCTGAGTAGACTTTGCTTTGAATGGAGCTCTGGACACAGACCCATCTTCCAAACCATCCTATCTGCTTCCTCCCCCACCCTCCTCCCCCACTGTCAAAAAGAACAGGATATTATATAAACCTTCTGAAATGCCAAAAGGAGGAATTCTATATTTAACTCCCCTCCCAGCATCCAAACATCACGTGATGGAATGTTGAGGATCCAATTCAACAATATTGAGTAACAGAGAGATAACCCAAGGGACTCTCCCCTTCTCCCTTCTCCTCTGATTTCCTGTCTCCAGCCACCCACTGTCACATCTTCATTAAGGAAGTTCAGGAGCAGTGTGGCTCTGGCAGATCCCCAGGAAAGCAAACAGCTTGGGGAGTCAAAAGGATTATGCTAATATGGATGCTATTAACACCAGCATCACTACTGAGGAGCTGGAACTCGAAGCCAATCATGGGCTCTACCTCCTCGTCAGCATTCACGACGAGTGTGGGGACTAAGGAAAAAGAGGGAAGGAGGCTGCTCTATAAAAACCAAGCCCTCAAGGCTCAGGAGACAAATGAAATGGAACTTCAGCTTCTGCATCTCCAAGGCTGGGACCTCAGAAAGGTACAGGTAAAAACAAAAAACAAACAAACAAACAAAAAGTCAAGGCAGGTCTGCAAGATTGCAAGAGCTGGGGGATGGAGGAAGCGTCAGGAGCAGATGGAGAAGGCATGGAGAGAGGCTCCCGAACACACTTATTGACCAGCCTGCATGCTGCGGGCAATCAATAAATATTAAACACTGAGGCTGGTAGAACAGGTTTTAACGAGGCCAGGGACATGGAGCGAGTGGGCTGTCGTGGTGAAGGGCCATGGAGATGCTAAGCAACCAGCCACATCTCTTGGGGTCCGCATCCACGCCTCTCCCTGGGGTGCTCTTAGTCACAAAAGGAAAAGCAAACCAACTTTGAGGAATTTCATGGGGAAGTTGGAAGCTAAGGGGCCCTCCCTGGCATAGCTCAGGTCTCATCCTGTCATTCGTTCAATTAAAAAAAAAAATCCACGTACAGAGCAATACACGAGAGACTGAGGGAAGCTGTACCCTCAGGGAGTTTCCACGCGCCTGCAGTAGGCGCCAAGCACACCGACAATACAGGATAGGAAAGTACTTCCCGGTATAAGCCCACAGATCAAGGGCATCTATTCTAGCCAAGGTCAAGGAAGCCTTCCCAGGGGCAAGTGGCTTTGGAACAGAGAAATGAATCCAAAGAGAGTAGCCAATGTACGCAGCGGAGAAGGGTGGTGCAAGTGGGGAAGGTGGCATTTACAAAGGCTCGGGGAGCTCGCCTTCCCCTTTGTTATATACACGTACCCCTTGCCTGCCGTGATCCTGTGTTCTTTCGCCCAATACCACTTTGCTGAGAGTTCTCTAACAGGAGTGAATTCGTCATTGTTATGATCAAAGTCTGTTGTTTTGTTATTACCACCACTACCACTGTTACTATTTTATTACGTGCCAGGCGCTGCGCTAGGCATTTTACCCACCTTTTTCTCTTTTAAGCCCCACATCCCTGTAAGACAGATACTACTGGCTTCCCCATTGAGAGGTGAGGACAGGTGCCAGAGAGGTGAAAGGTCCCCTGGCAGGTAAACGTGGCCGAGCTGGATTTGAGCCCGGCGATGCAACCCCAGTGCCTCTACCACTTTGCACTGAGCACCACACACAGCCTGGGTAAAGCCTCCCAATGAACTCGGTCCTCAGGGCCCTCTAGCCTGCCTGTGTGTGCCCCTCACATCCCTCAGCATTTATCATTCGGGACCTAGTCTGTAAATGCTGCAATCAGTGGGAGGTGGGGTTAAACCTCAGACCCACCACCTACGAGCTCCACTGTTTTAGGCAAGCTCTCTGAACTCTCAAGGCTCCCGGTTCCACAGTCACACAGCGGGGGCAACGATGGCCACGTCTTGAAGGGCTGCTGAGAACATTAACAAGAGAACAAGTGCAGCAGAAGGTCTGGTGCACGGGCTGCATTAGCTTCCTACCGTTGCAGTAAGAAGGCATCACGACCTAAAAGCCATGGAAATCTATTATCGTTGTGTTCTGGAGGTCAGGAGTCCACAATGGGCCAGTGGGGCTTCCGAGAACTTCTTCTGAGGGCTCTTGGGCAGAATATTGCCTTTCCCAACTTCTGGAAGCTTCCTGCATCCCTTGGCTCATGACCATGTGACTCTGAATTCTGCCCACACCATCACTGTTCCTGCTCTGACTCTGACCCTCCTACTTCCCTCTAAGGAGGACCCCTGTGATTACAATGGGGCCCCCGGATAATCCAGGGTATGCTTCCCATCCCAATGTGGGAATATTCTTCATGTAATCTTATCTTCAAAGTCCCTCTGCCATAAAAGAGAACATATTCTCAAGTTTCTAGGTTTAGAAGGTGGGTATCTTTGGGGGCCCACGATCCTGTCCAGTGTCTGCCTCCAAAAGGGTCACAACTGTCCCACTAGCAAAGTACATCCACGCCATCCCCGAAAGTTTCAACCTGTTACAGCATCAACTCAGAGTCCAAGACTTTCATTTTCAATCTCATCAGCTCCATCATCTTACTTAGGTGTAAGTATGCGACTCTGGGTATATGCCATCCTGGGGCACAATTTCTCTCCATCTGTGGACTTATGAAATTAGAAAATGAATTATCTTCCCCCAACATTCAATTGTGGGGCAGGCATAGGATTCCAGTTATAGGCACTCCTGATCTAAAAAAACCAAAACAACAACAAAAAACAACCGGAAAGAAAAGATTAGTTACCACACCCAAGCAGTGTGGAAATCCAGTTCGGCAAAGTAACATTAGGGTTTCTAGGCCTGGGAATGATCCCCGGGGTCTCCTGGCTCTGCCTTCAGAGGGATCCTCCCTTTTCCAGGAAGGGCAGCAGGTGTCTACAGCCTCGTATTTAGGGAGCCCATCTCCTGCCTGTGGAATGTGGGGAGTGCTTGGCCTTCTTTCATCTCATCTTTTCCCTGTTTCTTTGGTCCAAGATGGCAATGTTTCTGCTGGTATGAAATTTCAAGAACCTTGTGGGTCTCCTATGTATTTCCCAGGGATTCACTGCATCGGACAAGGGGCTCTGCCAGAGATCTTTCCTAGATAATTCTATCTCAATCCTGGCTTCTGGATCGAGGACTGAGGGGTCGACGAGTCACACACCTAATCTCTTTCAAGATCCCTCTGTATGCTCAACTACTGTGACTTTTTGATCCCATCCAGGCACTTGGAAAAATGTTATCTAGCCACACCCCTGGCCTTCTCTGCAGAGGGCATTTCCTGGCAGTGAGTCTCCGATTTTAGTATTTTTCACAATTTGGGTAGGCTGAGAAATGCCCCAAGTCAGCCATTCTGCCTTACCAGTTCTTCCCTCTATCTCTTTCCTCTCCCATTTTCCTACAAGCGGGAAGAAGAAATCAGGCTGCACCTTCAACGCTTTCCTCAGAAATCTCCTCGGCTAACTACCCAAGTTCATTGCTTTCAAGTTCAGATTCCCACATAACAGTAGGACACAATTCAGCTACATTTTCTGCCACTACCTAACAAGGATCCCCTTTCCTCCAGTTTCCAAAAACATGTTCCTCACTTCCGTCTTAGCTAGCCCTAATGGGTAGTGCCTCTCACATCCGTATTTCTACCAACAGTGTGTTCCTGATGATTTAGGTATTCTCTAAGATGTTATGTTTTCTCTATGACGCCCCTGTTTTTTCTAGTCCTCGATACCAAGTTGTTAGTGCTCATATTTCTACTAACAGTATGTTCAAGGAAATCTCGGTTTTTTTCTATGATGTGTCTCAAAATTCTTCCAGCCTTGGAAGTCCACTTCCAAGGCCACTTCACTCTTGTAGGTATTTGTTACAGCAACACCCCGCCCCTGGCCCTATTATCTGTATGAGTCAGGGTTTAATCGGAGGCACAACCCAGTAGGCGATATAGATAAGGAGATTTAGCCCAAGGAATTTGCTCACATCATTGTGGGGAATGCTAGCCACGTCTGCAATCTGTAGGGCAGGCTGGAACCTGGGACAGGAGCTGAAGCTTCTATCCTCAGGTGGAATGCCTGCTGGGAAGCCTCAGCTTCACTCAAGGCCTTCCACGGATTGAAATGAGCCCCACCCAGATTATCTAGGATCATCTCCCCTCAAGTCAACTGATTACAGACTTTAATCACATCTACAGAACAGCTTTACAACCACACCTGGATTAGGGTTTGATTAAATCACAGGCAATGTAGCCTGGCCAAGTTGACGCATAAAACCGCCACATAAAACCAATCCAACAGGTGCTATCTTCATCATGCTATGTTCTTAACACTCATGACAGCCTCCCATGCATTTCTCTGTCCCCTCCCCAAGGTCTGGGGTCCAGAATAAGCACACATAAGTCCAATGAGCAAGTTTACAGGCAAATAAACTTCCTTTATCACTCTTGCTCCACCACCCAACCCCACCGGTTTTAAAGACTCCTTATTGTCCTTCCCTCCCAGCAGGTGCATCATCTTACAGGCTGAGAAGCCAATACTGCAAACACTGGAGCATAACAACCCACAGCACAGACCCCATCCTCCCACCTCTTCAGCAGAGAAAAGCTAAAACAATGAAAATCCACGAGTAATTCTCTCTGGCCCACAACAAGGACTGCAAGCTCAAATATCAGCAGAAACTTCAAAGATGAGGTTTGTTTGCAACTAGGTTCTAACAAAACCAGTTCTTCTTGCAAGAAGAGCAGAAACCAGTTCTTCTTGCAAGAAGGACAAAAACGGGTAACTCGGGAATGACCAAATTCAGATGCAGAAAGTACTTGACTAATCATACTCAACTATCAACCTGCTATCTGTGGTGAACAAGGACTGAAGGTTAAAAATAGTGATTAATAATGAATAAACTGTCTCCTTTAAAAAAAGAAATGATTTCAATACTTTGCCGCACACTTGCTGGGTGACCTTTTCCCTCACATTTTTCTTCATAATTTTGGATGAACTTACCCTGTCAGTGCAAATGTCTTGAAAGAATGAGCTCGTTCTACCTTCAGAATGATGACGATGATGGTGATGTTGGTGGTGACGGCTGGATACAGAGCAAGAAGCCAGAGCCCAAATCTGGCTCTGCCATTTTCTGACCACAGCAACCTCAGACCCCGGTTCTGCCAACACCAAAGTGGGCACAGCACCATCCTCAGGGCGGGAGCAAGACCGAAAGACTGTAGATAATGTTCTGTGAAGAGTGAGTTCCCTTCATCAAGTCTGGCTCATGTTCATGTGTGTCAGGGTTAATAACGCAGACTCAGAAGCCAGAGAGGGCGGGGTTTGAATCCAGGTCCAATCACTTACCGGCTGTTTACGTCCTTGGTTTCACGTTGGTGAGCCTCAGTTTTGTCATCTGCCAAATGGGGGTAAGAATACTGACAGCATCACAGAGTTAGTGTGAGGATTAAACGAGATATTTAGAGCATGTGGCTCAATGCCTGGCACAGACTAAATTTCCAGTACATGCCAAATATCATCATTAGTATTAGTAAGGCATCATTAGCAGAATGCTTTGAATGAATGAAAGCTGTGAAAGGAACATTATCAGCTAAGGCCTGGCAGTGCCTGGATTTCAGAATTCTTCATATGGAAGTTCTCCACTGGGGAAACAAAAAGCCTCGCAATTAAGAAAACTGAAAAAGAACAGAACGGGCCTGGCCAAATTGCCTAAGCCCAGTTGTGTGTGAAATGCATCAGAACACTTGATGGAGACAAAGCAGAGCAACCAAAATTGACATCATGAGACAGGCCTTGGGGTCTGGAATTTGTGGAGGTCGGAGGACCTGGGGGTCAAGTCGGCTTTCTCTAACAAGGCAAGATCTCCAGCTGTTTAGGTTCTTTAGCTTCACAGAGCACCTTTCCCTGTCGTCTCTGTGGTGGGAGGTTGGGGCGAGCATCCCCCAGGGATGGGACAGGTCTCAGGTAGGGAGAGGCAGGGGACACTGGCTCTTCTGGAGAGGACTAGGGCAAGGAAGTCAGGGGAGGAACACTACTAAAATGAAAATAGAGAAGAGCTCAGATCAAAAGCCCGGCTACTACACTGTTTAAAGGCAGATTCCAGTTGTCTGTCTGGGGTAGGACTGACATTGGCAATTTAAAGAAGATACCCCAGGCAATAGAGATCCTGCTGGTCCACTCTGAACAGCAAGGCTTAGACATTGTTTCCAAACCTCCTTTATAAGAGTCACCTGGGAGGACCTTGTTAAAAAGGCAACTATTTGGGGGGATGAGGTAGCCAGGTGATGGGTATTAAGGAAGGCACGTGATGTGATGAGCACTGGGTGTTATACACAACTAATGAATTGTTGAACACTACATAAAAACTAATGATGTACTGTATGTTGGCTAACTGAACATAATAAAAAATAAATAAATCGATAAAATGGCAACTATCCGGCCTATGCAAACCCCCTGAATCAAAATGGGTAGGATGGGGGGAATATCCCAGAAGCTGTGTGTTTAAAAAGCAACCCCTGGGGGCACCTAAGTGGCTCAGTTGGTTGGGTGACTGACTCTTTGACTCAGGTCATGATCTCAGGGTTGTAAGATCGAGCCCCACAGCGGTTCTGCGCTGAGTGTGGCACCTCGTTAAAATTCTCTCTCCCTCTGCTCCTCCCCCACTCTCGCTCTCTCACGTGTGCTGTCTCTAAATAAATAAATAAATAAATAAATAAATAAATAAATAAATAAATAAA